>NC_056747.1:95126708-95429208 GCF_019279795.1 Protopterus annectens
AGTGAGTTTTCAGTGAGTTAGTTTCCCCTTCCTCCCCTTCCCTAGTTTGTTGGTTTTCAAAAAAAAAAAAAGGTAGGTTTTTTTTTTGTTTAGTTTCCTTCCCTTCCTTAGCGTGTTCGTGGTCGGGCTAAGTTTTTGGTGACTGGGTGTGTGTTTTGTTTTAGCTGTAATGTATGATCAGCCTAATCCAACCTTTAAAAAATGCACAGAATGTGGCCATAAGCTTTCACCAGTGGATGGCCACACTCTGTGTGTTTGCTTGGGCATTCCCCACTGGTCCGTCCAATGCAGCATTTGTGCAAGTTTCAATCCGTGGGCCCTAAGAGACGGGCTAAACTTGTGGCTAAAGGCCTGCTTCCAGTGTCTATCTTAGACTTGTAAACGGTTACAGCTTTGGCTTCTTCTACAGCTCCCGCTCAAACCCCCCCTCCCCCCCAGGCTCCTGATCGGGAGGCCTTCCCTAGCCCACCTTTGTTTCTAGACTTGTTTCTAGAACTGTTAATTCATGGCTCCACTCCCCCAGATTTTCCTCTGAACAGAGGCCTTCTTCCAGATCCTCCCAGCAACCAGCCAGATTTGAGTCTGTCACATCCTGTTGCTTGACTAGGACTAGGAGTCCTTCAGAAATGGACATGAACAGGATGATGAGATTAATTCGGACCCAAATCCAGATGGGTGTCTTTCCAGGCCCCTCGCTGTCTGGAGGGGGGACCTCGATGCCTTTCTTCCACCCGATTTCTCCTTCCCCAATCCGGCCTTCGGTTTTGGGGTACATGAATCCAAGGATCTTCAGAGCTGGGGATTCGGCACCAATGGTTCCACCAACCTCGACTCCGGCGATTTACATTGAGTTCCTCGGATCCGAGCAGCTTTAGGGGCCAAGGACTGGGAGTCAGACCTGAGGGAATGGATGTGTCTTCGGCTCAGACCTTGTTGGATCCAGGCCGTTCCTTTGGAGTTCCGGTTACCTTAGCCTTTGCTCCGATCCTCACGTTGGATCTGGGGAGAGCTTCCTCCTTGTTGGGCTCTAAGGAGGTTTGCTCTCCTTCGGTGTTCGACGTGGTGGAGAGGCTTCTCTCCCAAGGATAGAGACCCCAGCCTATTCCCTTGGATTCTGCCCAGACTCCCTTGGACTCTGTTGCGACTCCCTTCATCTTGTCTCAGGGACAGCCCGTGCTAGAGGAGTCCCAGGCTGTTCCCGTAGAGGAACTCCCCGCTCGTGAGTCCGCTTCAGAGAGTCCCACCGAGGAGTGTCATCGTAAGCACATGTGCAAAAGGCGGCACCTGGACTCCCCCTGAGTCCCTTACCGAGGACACTGATTTGGATGGAGAAGGTTCCCCTAGGTCACCTCCCAAGGATGTCTCCTTTCAATCTCCATGATGTCTCCAAAGGAAACATCCTTAGAAGGTTCCCCTAGGTCACCTAAGGATGTCTCCTTTGGAGATATCATGGAGATCTTCCGCCAGCTGAGAGACTGGTCAGCCCCAAAACCTTCGGACAAATCAGTGTTCCTGGAGGCTTTTGGCACTGGTCCATCTACTTCCTGGGTGGCCTCGCTGGCAGATCTTTTAGTGGATCTTATCACTACGTGGGCATGGAAGAAGCCGGGCACAGAGCCAATAAAGCACCAGGACAAAATTCTCTCTCCACCCTCTTGACAGACTGGCCTAGTATAAAGGATCCCCTGTGGACGCTATGGTGGTTGCAGCATCTACCTTTAAGGAACTGGCCCAAAAGAGTTCCTCGGTCCACCCTCCGGATAAGGAATCCAGGACTGTGGATCGTTTTTGGAAATAAATGTATTCTTCAGCGACCTTCTCTGAGTGCTGAACTACTTGGCACACATCATACAACTGCAGCGGGACCTAGTCGTGGATTTAGCTGAGTCTCCCCCACAGTCTTTGTCGCAGGAGGATAAGCATCTGTTCTCTGTGAAGATGTCTACTCTGAAATCAGTGTCTAACACGTCCATGCTCCTCCTTTCTCATGCTAAGGAAGGAGCAGCTAGGGCGGCTGGATCTGGCATTGCTGTGAGGTGACACGCTTGGCTCATTCTGTGTCAGTTTGCGGACCCGTTTAACGTGTCTTTTATGAATGCCCCCTTCGATGGTTCTCTCTTTGGGAAGACCGTCCGTGACACCCTTGTCCAGAGTGAGAAAGATGGGAAGACCTTGTCTGCCGTCAGAATCCATTTCTCTCACCCTCAAAGGTCCTTTTCCCGGAATCAGAGAGGGCAAAAGAAGATGTGGTTCTGGAAATCTCAGTTTTCCCAGGACTCTCTGGACAACTTGTCCCCCAGAGGCAGAGGGGGACATGATGGATGCTGGCCCAGAGGCAGATGGGGTCAGAGGAACTTTGGGTCTAGGGAGCCCTTCTCGGACAGGCCCGATTGTCCTATTCTGGGGGCAGTCGCAGGAAGATTATTGCACTCTGCGACATGGGAGTCCATAACTGCAGATCATTGGGTGCTTCAAATAATATCCAGAGGTTACACCGTCCCGTTTGTTGCCCTTCCAATCAGACCAAAGCACCTCCCAGATGTCCCACCCAATCAAAGGGAGATGGCAGAGCTAGATGTTGCCAAGCTGCTTCAAAAATGAGCTATCAAACCGGTCCGCCCCCGATCAGTCCGGGTTAGGCGTTTACTGCAGGTTCTTTTTAGTGCCAAAAAAGATGGGGGACCTCAGACCCATTTTGGACCTGTCAACCTTAAACACGGCTGTCGCCAAACAGAAATTCCGGATGGTCACCCTGCAGTCTATTCTACCTTATCTTTGAGAATGCGACTGGATGTGCTCACTAGATCTCCAGGATGCTTGCTACCTTATCAAGATGCACAGAAGCTCCAGGAGATTCCTTCGCTTCCATCTGGGAGCCAGTCATTTCCGGTTCTGAGCCCTACCCTTCGATCTCACCACAGCCCCCAGGGTGTTCACCAAGGTAATGGCAGTAGTAGCGGCTCACCTGAGGCTTCAGGTGGTTTGGGTATTCCCTTACCTAGACTATTGGCGCCTCGCTGCTTCCACCAAACGTCTTCTTTGCCAAGCCATGGATTTCTTCCTACATCTTGCAGCCTTTTTAGGGATTACGGTCAATGTTCCCAAGTCACTCTTGAATCCTGTACCGATCTTGGACTTTATTGGGGCACGGCTGGACACCCTTCAATTGAAAGTCTTCCTAACTCCAGACAGGGTCCAGAGTCTGAGGGCTCATGTCTCAATGATTCTTGGCTCCAGGTTACCGACTATGTTCTCAGAGTCTTGGGCTCTGACTGCTGCAATTTTTCTCCTCCCCTGCATGCTTTTCCACATGCGTGTTTTACAATGGACTCTCGCCGTACAGTGGTCTTGGCTGGATCTCCCCATAGAATACCCAGTTCATATCAGCAAAGCCTGCAGGGCGTCACTTCTCTGGTGGGTCCCGTCTGCAGAGATTGTAGTAGGATGCCCCTTTGTTTCATCCACAGCCCAAGCCACAGTGACCACGGACACCTCCCAGCTAGGGTGGGGGGGTGTTATCTGGGAAGGACGGTCCAAGGCACGTGGTCCCAGATAGAGACCAGTTTGCACATCCGTGTACTGGAGATGAGAGCAGTGCTTTTAGCGTTGCAGGCTGTCCATACTGTTCTTCCTATGGGAACTATTGCAATTCAGTCAGACAAACATGTCTATTGTCTGGTACATCAACATACAGGGAGGGACCAGATCTTACCCTCTGTGTAGCGAGGCCATGAGAGATTGGGATTGGGCGATCTCCACCAGTCGATTTCTGATTTGCAATGCACATCCCGGGAAGCTCCGACTTTTTAGCTCGACAAATTGAGTCGAGCTATTCTGATGCCATACGAGTGGTTTCTGAAGCAGTCGGTAGCGGGAGAGATCTTCCTTGCATGGGATCAGCCTTGCTGCGATCTCTTCGCATCTCCTTCCAACGCTAAGTGCAGTGAGTTCTTTGCTCTGATCGCCTCACCAGGGGATCCCCCCAGAGACTGACTAGTCCATGCTTGACCTCCCGGGCTTTTGCATGCTTATCCCCCATTACCACTCATTCCGAAGTTTCTTCAGAAGACTTGCTGACTGGGGTTCAAGGTGATACTCATTGCCCTGTTCTAGCCTCGTCAGGTTTGGTTCCCCTTCCTCTGGTCTCAAGTTCTAGCTCCTCCTTGGATTCTAGATCCCTGCACAGATCTCACTTCTCATCCTTCGGGCATCTGTCCCCCCCAACCTGGACAGCCTCAAGCTGACAGCTTGGTTGCTCCAGTTCCCTTAATTGCCAGGACTCCCGGTCTTTCGTCTTCAGTTAAAACTATTCTGGTGGCAGCTTACAAGTCTTCCACCAGGAAGATTTACCGCAGTAAATGGAAACTATTTTCTATTTGGGCATCTCAGAGAAAGCTGGATCCTTATATGGCCCCTGTATCCGCTGTCTTGGATTTTTTAGCCAGCATTTTTCAACAAGGGACCAGTTCTTCCACTGTGAAATAGCAACTGGCAGCTATTTCAAATGTTCCTCTATGATTGTGTAAGGCTTTTTTTTTAAAGGCACTTTTTTACGCCCTCCAGTTAAGAATCCTGTTCCTCCTTAGGAACTTACTTTGATTCTTCAGGCCTTGGTTGCTCCCCCCTTTGAACCTGCAGCTTCAGTGGATTTAAAGTTTCTATCCTGGAAGACAGCCCTCCTAGTAGCTATTACTTCGGCTAGGAGGGTTTCTGAGCTTCAGGCCTTATCTGCTGTGCCCTCTTATTTGATCTTCCATAAGGATAGGGTTTCTCTCCGCATGAACTCTTCTTTCTTACCAAAAGTGGCATCTGAGTCAAACATTAATCAAACAATTAATCTGCCTGTTTTCTTCCCACATTTTCAGAACAAAGGTGAATATAAACTGCATTTACTAGATGTTCATAGACCACTTTGTTTTTATTTGCACAGAACAAAGACCTTCCATAAGTTTGACCAGTTGTTCGTGTCCTTTTCTAAGCCCTTTTTTTGAGTAAGGCCATCTCCAAAGTTTCTTTAGCTAGATGGATTACTCTATGTATTTTGAAGATTTACAAAGACAAAGGATTGTCTCCACCTGGTCCGATTTAAAGCTCACTCTACCAGATCTATGGCTGTCTGCTGCTTTCTGGCCTGGGGTGTCATTGGATGACATTTGTGCGGCGGCAACTTGGGCTAAGATGCATACCTTCATTTGTCCATTATAAGTTGGATTTGATCTCTAGAGGGAGAGCATCTTGTGGCTCTGCGGTGCTCCGGAATATCCTTCCATGAGGGCCTCCCAGGGGAATGAGTAGCTGGGGACTCTGTCCCACAGGTTGAAGATAAAATGAAGTTAACTACTTCAGATAAAGAAGTTATGTACTCACCATAACGTTCCATCTGAGTAGTTATACTTCATTTTTCTTCAACCGTCCCACCCTCCTTCCCCCTAACCTTCTCATGTTATGGAATCTTTCTAGTCTGAGTTGCTGGTTAGTTTGGTTTGCAGCAAACTCTATCTGAGGGAAGGCAGCAGATGGTGGTGTATTATGGGTCAGGGGAGGAGCTTGGAGCTCAGAGCAGATGCTTGTAAAGTTGCCGGCTCAGATCCGATATGGATCAGAGTACCCACATTTTGAAGAAAAATGAAGTACAACTACTCAGATGGAACATTATGGTGAGTACATAATTTCTTTAAATGCATGCGCGCACACACACACACACACACACACACACACACACACACACACACACACATGTGTATGTATCTATGTTCATAGGTAGGTAATAGGCTATTGCCCCTAGGGCCTATACAAGCCATGCCAGAATGGTACCCTGGCTTTCGCCACCCAAGAAAATTATTTACCTGTGCCCCTGCGGAGCAGAGCCACAGAAGTGATCCCTGGGGTGAATTTCCTATCTCATCCAATCATCAAGATTTTTTTTTGAAGAGTGTTTAATGTGGAGCTTTGTTTGATATAGATATGTAGTTTGTTCCAGAGTATGGGAATTCTCTGGGACAGGAGTCTATCCCTCCAGCATGTTCTGTTTATTGTGGTGATAAGGTTTAGGTCCCTAGAGCGTGTATCTCGGAGGGATTGGGATTTAAGTGGAGCATGTCCAACAGCTCTGGGTTTGACGTGGCTTTGTATGTTAGGCAAAGATCGTCTCTGAGTAGGTGGTATGCGACAGAGTAAAGCTGGTGTTTTTTGAGACTGTTTGCATAGGGCATCTGTTTGAGGCCGGTAATCCTCTTTGTGAGGTATTTCTGCGGCCTTTCCAGTTGTAGATGTCTTGTGAGGTACATACCAAAAGGGGCATTGTACTCTATAATGGGTCTAATGAGTGACGAGTAGAGGGGAACAATTATCTCTTTTCCTGGATGAGAAACCTTTTGTGATGGTGTGCCACATAGAAGGATTTCCTGACTACTGTGGCGATGTGATTATCAAAGGAGAGACTACTGCCCACCTGTATCTGTACCCATGAACTACCACACAGGCGATAGTCTGCTTAACACTTTTGGTGTTAAGTAGACTACCGCCTGTGTGGTAGTTCATGGGTACAGAGTTTTTACCAAAAGGGATGACAATGCACTTTTTGTGTATTGAGCTTGAGGCCATGGCTTTGACACCAGGCATCTGTCTCAGTGAGGCCCTTTTGTAGGATGTCCCCATTGTTAGGAGTTTCCTAGTTTGCAGTCATCTGCAAACTTCGTTAGCCAAAACCATTCTGTGTTAGCCTGTATTTCAGAGATGTAGATACCAAACAGGAGAGGACCCACGACTGAACCCTGTGGTACTCCACTTGCCACTGGTCTGAAGTCAGATTTGGAGTCTGCTACTTTGACAGTGTGGGTTCTGTCAGTGAGCCAGTTGGCAACCCATCTTGTGACTAGTTTAGTGAGTTTATAATTCGAGTGGGGGAGGGTGTCGAAAGCCTTAGTGAGATCTAGATAGGCTGTGTGAACCACGTTACCCTAGTCTACGGCTTTAGTGACTGCTTCAAAGTAGTCTATCAGGTTTAGGAGACATGATCTGCCTTTTACAAACCCGAATTTGGTGGGTTCCAGAGTTTGGAGATTACCAATGTCTTTGTTTTTAAGTTCATGATACATTCCATGGCCTTGCAGACCAGGCTCGTCAGGTGAATGGGGCAGTAGTTCCCAGGGTCTGTGGTGGCTCCTCCTTTGTGGAGTGGGATAACCGTTGCTGTGCTCCATTCAGTGGGTACAAACCCTGAGGAGAGGCTATGATTGAACATGGTACTTTAGGTGGGGTGCAGCCTGGGATGTTGTCAGGTCCCATGGATGCTGTGTTCTTGGCTTTGGAGAGTGTGTTTTTTACCTGTGCAGCCGTGATTACAGTAACTTTGCATTCTTCCATATAGAGATGGGATGTTGGCATGTTAAATAAAATAAAATAAAATAAATCAGCTGGTTCTGTATATTTAGTGCCATTGTGCTGTAGCTCAGAGAAGATCTGAGTGTTGCCATTGAGAATTTTGACATAGCTATAGAATGCTTTGTGGTTGTCTTTAGAAACTGTGGCAATTTTGTTTTTGTAACTAGCTTTGGAGGGTATTATGATTTATCTCAGCTTCTTACTCAGGGAGTTCCTTCAATCATGGGATTTTTCTTTTTTTTTTGCTGCAGTCTCTTTCTTCTTGTTTATGGCAGGGGACCCCCAGATTGGCTTCCTTTTTCTTTTTTGAGGATAGAATCTTGGTTCTGTTAGGGATAGCACGGTCCATGCACTCATGTAAGTGCCTATAAAGTGCATTTGTCTGATTCAGCAGTCCTACCTCTATTGTCCATCTGCATGGGTCTCGTGAAGTCCGCCACTTCTGTCTTAAGAAGTATGAAGTTGGCTTTGGAGAAGTTTTTTACGGTGGTTTCCCTAATGTTGGCTGGGGGTGGGATGTGGATGTCTAGGGTGATTAGCTTGTGGTAATTAGCTTGTGGTCTGAGCTGACCAACAAGAAACTGACCTCTGGTGTGGAACACCGGTCTCCTATGTTGGTAATGACCAGGTCTAGGATATTGCTGCCCCTTTTGGGTGTCTGGATAAGTTGATCCATGGCATTGGAATTTATGAATTCCAGAAAACGTTGAGCAAAAGAGTTTGTACATGAGTAGTTTTTCTAGTTAATGATGGGGTAGTTGAAATCACCCATTATTAGGGTGTTAGGTTGTACCCTAATATTTTCCAATGTATCAAGAAATGAGGAGTGGGAATCCTGGGGCATGGTGGGGGGATCTGTAGCAAGCTACAGTTTGGATTGTGGTCCTGCCCAGAGTTGGTTGCACTTGGATAATCTCTGCATTATGCAGAGCAACTAGCTTGGAGGTGTGGATATCCTTAATGAAGATGGACATACCTCCGTCTCTAGTGTTTCGGTCCAGTTTAGGTGGCCGAAAGGTGTGGTGTGAATTATAGCCTGGTAATGCAGGGATGCTGTCTGGAGCCTTGAACCAGGTCTCTGTCACTGCACAGATGTCAGTGTTCTCTGTTTTAAGGAGTGCCTCAAGTGAGTGCATTTTGAGGTTTAGACTTCTAGCATTGAGTAGAATTGCCCTCAGATTTTGCTTGCTTGTACCTGTTACAGTGGAGAATTTGACATTTGAGCCTTGCCTAAAAAAAGCACTATAGGGGTGGCAAGAGCCTTAGCCACTATCTGGAATCCCAAGGGCGACAGGTGCAGGCCAGTATGTGTAAAATATAATTTCACCCCCATGTGCAAAATGGGAAAAGGGGTTGTGGATGGATGGTGGACTTTCCTACTGTTTCAAATTTGCTGTAGTTTATGCTGGCAAATCGTTGTGGGTTTGAACTCATTAAGTAATGTTACATTTGAGTTTCAGACTTTTATAGCTCTCAACTAATCGGGGACAAACCCAGAAGTTGTGAAGAATACTCTTAAAGTATTAGTACTGTTAATTTCAGATACTGACCGAATGATTAAATGTGAATTAATATACATTTTCCGAAATTAAAAAAAAGTCTTACAACCCTGTTTATTGTAATTGATAAGTGTGATTTATTACCTTTTCTCCAAAAGTCACCAGTTTTAGGAGGGATTAAGGGAGGAGGATTCAAAATTAGGGGTGTCCCTGAAAACCAAGGACAGGTGAAATGTATGGTCTTAAGAAAATGCATGTTAACATAAATCATGTTATGAAAGGCTTTGTGAACTCAAGGCAGAACTGCTCGAAGTTACTGTGAATACCGGAAATATAAAACATATTAAAATTTGTTTAAACAAATAAAACATAAACTCTTAGCAAATGAACATACAATGATGATCGCTTTTGTCCCTCCTAGGAGCGTCATTGTATTGTTAAATAAGATGTTCATTTTAAATTCACCAATCGGATTATTGTATTGTGCCAAGTCTCCTCATGTGATCAGCTGTAAAAGTCATATGCCCTAAAAAAGCACATCTCTTAAAGTCTCCCATTATTTAAAACAAAAGTGTTTATATATAATTTTGAAACTTATATTCAATACATTAAAAAACAAACCATAAAATAAAAACATTAGTTGCATTCATAGTCCCCTTAAAAATATTTTCTTATTCAAATGTACAATTCCTGTCAGAAGTGGGACTTAATTTGTGATTAAATATTTTGAGAATTGCCCTGATTTTTATTGTTCTATAATTTTTAAAAGGCAGAAAATGAATGAGAGCTCGTTTAAACCAGGCCAGTTATTGGCATTAGTTAACAGTTGCCAGTACAGCTCCTGTTTTTCCAAGAGTATTGGCCAAGGTCCCCCCTCTGTCATCAATTGGTACTTGTTCTAATATGCAAAACTTAAAATAATGTTCACTACACAAGTGTACATGCCTATATAAAGTGTCCGTTTCCTTTTTCATTCTGATTTCATAAAGATGTTCATAAATCCATTTGTTTTTTTTTTCAGTCTTACCAGTATAAAAACTGAACAGAGCATACAGCAGTCATAATAAACCACCCCTTTAGAGTCAGTGGTACACCTATCCAACAATGTATTTAGACTTATGCTGTCACATACTAAAATATGTTTACAGTATAGGCATCTCCCGCATTTTTCTTTCCAACATTTGTCTTTCTCGTAAGTTTTTTTGTCTCAAACATTGCTTTTACATTTTGGCCACATTTGAAAAAACTACACCTGGTTTTTCACCCACTAAATCTCTGAAATCATTGCCCTGAGTCAGTAGACACCAGTCCTTTTCCAAAATATATTTTTATGTTACAACTGTTGTTTGAAAACACATTAACAAAAAAAATTGTAAAACTTGATAGAGTTGGTGTTACTTCATTGTCAGAGAAAGGTTGTTTATCATTCAGTATAGTGATTGACCACTCCTGTGTTAGATGATGATCTCCACAGCCTAATATGGGTCTAAAATGGCCACATTCACATTTATTGATCACCTCCATCATTAAATTGTTTATGAATACAAATGGGTATCCTCGTTTCAGAAACATATTCCTGAGGAGATTGCATTCATCCAGAATGCCTTCTCATCAGTAGCTATATGGGCAGGTCTGAGAAACTTCCCCTTAACAACTGTCTTCTTGTCAACTGTTAGCTGTTTGAATATGTCTCCTTCCTGTAAATCCTTGAGGTGAATCTATTATTGCCAACAACTTTTTTTTTTCCTAGCTAAATATCCAGATAAGCAATATGAGCAGTGTTACGTTCATGTATAAAATGAAGGAAATCAATAGTCTGATTCATATAAGAGAGGAACAGAGGAATCTCTTCAGCTTCCCCATCCCAAAGGATAAAAATATTATCCTAGTATCAAGTATAAAAAAACTCAAGATTAAAAATGCTGGTTGTTAGACTGGGAGAAGAAATTAGTCTTTTATCATCAAAATATTTGTGAAAAGGCCCCCATCGCTACACCAGTGTGTTGAAGATAGATGTCATCCCTAAATTTGATGACGTTCTCCAGGAGACTCTCACATTTGTCCGATCCTGTATAATGCCCTTGTTGTACAAAAATTCCGTAAACCATTCGATGCCCAATTGATGTGGGATGACAGAGTATAAATTATAGACATCGATGTTAAAAAAAGATATAGGAATTTTCATACTGAAGATTATTACTTAACAAGAATTCCTAAGAATCCTTGCATAAAGGATGCTCCTGGGCTACCAGGTGTTTCAAGTTAATATCAAGGAATTTGGCTAATGGATGCATAATAGATCCTCTCCCATCCACAGTCTGTCTCATTGGGGGCTGATCTTTATTTTGTGGAGACCAAACATGGTAAGAATTTTTGGATAATGAACAAGTAGAAGTTAAGTTCTTCAGTAGTAATAGATTGCTCGGTAAAAAAAATTGTAAAGATAGTATTTAGTTTTACGATGAGCAGTATTACACACATTTACAGATACCTTCTCATAACATGAAAATTTAAAGATTTGCAGTGTTTTCTCATGACAATCCTTTTTATCCATTAGAACAAGTCCCCCTCCTTTGTCAGGTTCCATTATTCTGACATTGCTATTGTTTAAGTTCATCTACTTTTCCCAATTCTTGCTCAGAGTGAACAAATTATAATTTCTTACCTTTCTCGTTGGACTCCTCAATTCCTTTATATCCAGTTTGCAAATCCTTTTGAAACAGGATAGTACTAGGTGTAGGGGAGATTATATGTACTAGAAATTTTTAAGGGCTGGGCAGTGTTATCCAAATCCCGAAATGGCAACAAGAAGTTCAGGTTACATATGAGAAGTTTGAGATCCATCAAAGCATTTGGTGCATTTATATTTCTGATGGGAACAAAACAGAGGCCATGGGATAATGAATTGCAGCATTAAGTTGTAAACTGAAAAATCTTCGTTGGAGTTGCTTATAATGACACATGATCGGATCGGAGATGGAATTTATTTGGTGGACAATTCACATTCACTTGATTTAATACCTGTTCCTGTTCCAGTTGCCACCATTCGATCTCCTGTTGTTCCTGTGACTGTGTGTCTGGTTCTTGTTGGAATTGCGCTGTTCTGTGGATCCCTGAGGTTCCTCTGTTGATTCCATGTATTCTGTTTGTTCTGTTGGTTGCTCTGTTGATTCCTGATCCTTTCTGGTCATCACAGGGTGGGCCATTCTTCCTCGTCTGAAAACCGGTGTTGATTAGGATCATTAGTTTCATCCATCTGTTCTTGCAGAGGTTGCTGTAGTTCCATGTCAGAACTGTGGTCTCATCCTTAGTGTTGGAATTAAGTCTTGTACCCCAAGTTTGAGATTGGGGTGGGATGGAATAGGGTCTGTTCTCCAAATCTTTCTTGCCTCTGTTTTATTTCTTAATTTTGAGGTTTCTTATAATCTGAATCTGCCGGTCAGTACTCTTAAAGATCTAGCACACAACCAAGGACTCCGGATACAGCTGGTTAAACACGAAGCCAATAAATCAAAAAGAATAACCAGTTTACACAGTGAAAAACAGTGTAGGCATGAAAGTGCTTATCCTTTTATATTTTTATATTGTTTTTGTTTAATAGTTTTTCAGTGTGTAAGAAGATGGTTTTCTTTCTTTTTGTGACTCTGAGATCTGTATATTTTCACATTTAAATTCACCATATGCATGCTCTGGGATGATAATATTAAGTTGTTCAATCTCACAACTCAGGTCCTCAGTTAATTTGTTGTATTTAATTAATTATCAGGTCCATATATTCCTTTCCAATTCAGTCAAGAAGAGAAATAAGATCTTTATGTAAAGCAGACCTGGGAATGAAGACAGAGGGGACCCACCACATATGCAGGTTGGGGACAAAAGTGCTTAAGTTCACAAAGCCTTTCCTGCAGTTCATAAATCCTGTTATAGCAACTTTGTTTTTATAAAAGCAGTGTTTAAAATATGTCCCTATTTTTCAGCATTTCCTCCCATTATTTTGGGGTTTATCTGGATTTCTTGAGCTAAGCAGTTGAGAGGTATGCATATCTCTAAATTTTAAAGGAGTTGCATGTACTGCTCTATTTTTCTCTCTGTCTCTCACACACACACATATATATATATATATATACTTTTTTTCTGTATTTTTTTTTTATCCATGTGCTTTCATTTTGCACTCAACAGCAAAAGTGCTGCTTAGTGTAAATAATGGCTCGGTTGCTCTCACTTTCGTGTGTGTGTGTGTGTGTGTGTGTGTATATGTATGTAATATATAAATATATATATATATATATATATATAAAAGTAATATACACACACACACACAATTTACCAATTTATTTTTAATTTTACACTTGCTAAACAGCAAAAGCGCTGCTTAGTGAGTGCACAATAATGGCAGCCTTTAATCTCTGCTATAGTCCGGGCTTCACTGTAGCTTAATACGCTGCAACAAAGTGGCTGACTCATTTTTCATCAGGCATTACTTGTACATTAACACCCTGCTGGACAACATTCATTCTGCAGTCAGAGTGGCGATGTACAGGTCGCCCATTCTCTAATTAAAATTAAACATCTGTTTTGTAGTGGACATCAACTCAAGATGGTCTGTCTTTCTTGGATTGTCTGACACTTTGCTTGTTTCTTGCTGTGCTCCTGTTGCAGAGCACATACATTTAGTGAAAGAAAAACTTACTAAGAGATTATAGCAGACACTTTGAGTACAAACGACATTTGAAGATGCAAAATCCTTTACAATTGCACTGTATGAGCACCTACAAGGATGCATGGATCGTGCCATCCCTAGCAAAACCAAGACTCACTCCCCTAAGAAGGAAGCCAGTTTGGTGGACCCCTGCCATAAATAGGTTATACAACAGAAGGAGGAAACTAGTTCAGAAAAAAAGAAAATCCCAAGAAGGAAAGACATCCCTGATCAGCATCAGTAAGAAACTTAAGGTCCTTCATAAAATCATCCAAGGCTAACTTCGAAAGAAAAATAGCCAAGGATTTGAAAGATAACCACAAAGCCTTCTTTAGCTATGTCAAGAATCTAAGTGGCAACTCGCAGATATGTTCTGAGCTAGTGCAAAATAGCACAAAATATACTGAACCTACTGATATTGCCAACATCCTGGCAGATAGATTCAGTGCTAACTTCACCTCCCTCTCACCTTCAAAAGGGCCCACAACAATACTGGAAAAGTGTAGTGTCCCGGAAATCACAGAAGCACAGCTGAAAACAGCCCTTTCAAAAGTCAAAAACACGACATTAATGGGGCCAGATGGTGTCCCAGTCTGCGTCTTGCACAAACTACAGAACGAACTAACCCCCCACCTAAACACGCTGTTAAACCTCAGCCTCTCCACAGGTTACATGCCCATAGAATGGTGCGCAGCAATGGTTATTCCGCTCCCCAAAGGAGGGGCCACAACTGACCCTGGTAACTATCACCCCATAAGCCTGATTAGCCTGGTATTCAAGACTATGGAGTGCATCATCATGGAACTTATTAACAAAGACTTTGGGAACCGCCAAACACTTGACCCGACCCAGTTCAGCTTTAAGGGTGGATCATGCCTACTAAACCTGGTTGACTTCGAGTCAGTCACCAAGGCCATAGACGAGGGAAAGGTGGTTCACACAGCCTACCTTGATCTCGCCAAGGCGTTCAACACCATTCCTCACTTGGGTGTTATAGAAATACTCACCAGACTGAACACAAACCCCTACGTCACAAGATGGGTTGCCAAATGTCTTACAGACAGAACTCACACAGTAAGAATAGTGGGCTCCAGGGCCGACTCTAAACCAGTCACAAGTGGTGTCCCGCAAGGCTCTGTTCTGGGACCCCTACTGTTCGGCATATATTTCTCAGAAGTACAGGCAAACACAGGAGGACTGTGGCTAACCAAGTTCGCTGATGACTTCAAACAGGGAGCCATAATTGACTCTCGGCTGACACGGACATCCTTCAAAAAGACCTTACTGAGACAGACACCTGGTGTCAAAAGTCATGGCCTCAAGCTAAATGCCAAAAAATGCATAGTCATCCCATATGGGAAAAACAAAACACCCATGAATTACTACATAGGTGGCAGCCCCCTTAATACAGAAGAGGAATAAGAGATCTGGGGACCCAGGTAGATAGTAATCTCTCCTTCGACCATCATATTGCCAAAGTAGTTAGGAAATCCTTCTATGTGGCCCATCTAATTACTCAGGGGTTCGCATCTAGAAATAAAGAGGTTATAGTGCCCCTCTACTCGTCGCTCATCAGACCCATCATAGAGTACAATGCCCCATTTGGGATGTACCTCACAAGACACTTCAAACGGCTGGAAAGACCACAAAAGTACCTCACCAAGAGGATTACTGGCCTCAAACATATGTCCTATGCAACCCGACTGAAAAAACTCCGGCTGTACTCAGTGGCATAGCACTTACTCGGAGGTGATCTCTGCCTGACTTACAAAGCCATGTCCAACTCAGAATTGATGTACATGCTCCACCTAAAGAAGTCCAAGTCACTGCGAGCCACGTGCTTTAGTGAGCTAAACCTCGCCACAACAATAAGTAGAATATGCTGGAGGGATAGATTCCTGTCACAGACTCACCATGCTTTGGAACAAAATTCCTAACTACATTAGGCAGAAACCCTCACTAACACTCTTCAAGAGAAGCCTTGACGAGTGGATGGGTAACAGAAAATACACCCCTGGGATCGCTTCATTGGCTCTGCTTGACAGAGGCTCAGTTAATCAATGGGGCGGCGAAAGCCGACACACTCTGGCTAGGCTTATAAATGCCCTCGGGCAGATAGCCTAGTACCTACCTATGAACCTAAGTGTAGTAATTACAGCTTCAACACAGATTGGAAGATTGTGTGTGCATGTATGTGTGTGTGTGTGTGTGTGTGTATATATATATATATATATATATATATATATATATATATATATATATATATATATTAAATTATATATATATATATATATTTATATATATATGTGTGTGTGTGTCTAATAATTACAACAGTGTAAATAAGAGTAAACCAGCTGAAGATGAAATGCATCCATCGTGAATAGGTTGGCATTGCAGTAACATAAGGAAGTAATGCAAATATTTGTATCATAAGTTGTGGCATTATTCTCAGAAGAAATATTAAGTGAGAAATGTGGTGATTATACTGTCAAAGTGATGGTATTGCACTATAAATAGGTTGGCATAAGTTTGCTGCCTTTCCTTTTGAAGCATAGTCTGTTTAGACTACTAAGGCCTTTTCCATAAGGAAATTGGAGGTATGAGGCTACGCTATATGTGGCACTTGTAGCCCAGTAAACTCAATAAAATAACCCCCCCCCCCCCAAGACCTGTTTTCAACCTAGTTTCTGTGCCTCACTGCTGGTGAGAGGTGTTCCTTTTTATTAAGGGTTTATATCTGTGTAATTTATTGGGTTGTTCATAGACTGATCTTTGACATATGCCTAGTAATATTATAGAAATGGTGCACTTCCTGTTAGAACTTGTAATTCAGAAGCAGCTTTAAAAAATGAACATTCTTTAGGATAACTGGCTTCTCTTAGTTGATTCTTATTTAGCATTTGCCTGACATGCATTAGAAACCTTACGGTGACACAGCAGGGGCTTTATATAGGGATGTAACAATGACCAATAACCTGCCATTACTTGTGCACTGTACTGGCTGTTAACCATGAGAATATTACGAAGGAGCTGGCCAAAAAAGATGACTTATCTAAGATTGTCTAGAAGGGCAACCTGTTTCAAAACACACTTTCTAGATGGTTGTCCTCTGCTATTGCTTTCTTATTTTCACTCTCAACTATTTGGCTTAAAAGCCTGTGTTTGCACTTTTCTCTCCTTTCCTGTAACTAGTCTAGTCCGGATACAGACTTGCTGTATCCAGGACTGTTAGCAAGCTTCTGAGCGGTGCCAGAGCCCGCTGTTCAATTTTTTCCTTAGATCTACTAGTTCTGTCCTCTCCTCCACTTATACTAGCTTATTAGTCTAGCGCTTCACCAGACTTCTTATAGCAGTTATTGTACGTTCTACAAGGAAACAGATCTAGTACTTATTATCAATGCCCACCCCACCAGGCATGTCTAAAGGTCAGTTCCCTCTGCTTTCTCCTATTAACCTGGTGAACTTGGGCATCCTGAGACAATGTAGCAACTGCCTCATGTATACAGACAACCCTCTCCTCTTACCTTCCAACACTCAGACTTACGAGAAATGCACTTATATATCCAAATTGGAAGCCACGTACTCTCCAGCCAAGACTGGAGTAGATGGTCAGCCCTTGCACCACACCACATGGAACACACAGCCCTCCAGAACACACACACCAGCACTGCTTTCACATAAAAACACAAACCAAGCACCCACCTTGGCTGAGGCTCTCAATAAAAATCTACCCAAGCAGCAGAGCCCTCCAAGGCAGAAACGCACTCGACCAGCACAACACAACACTAATCACAAGACACACTAATCTCCTAAACAGTGTGCAACTCAACCAAAGCCCCTAAGGCAAAAAAGCATCCCCAACACACTAGTCATAGGTGACTCGATAGTGAGGCACACTGATGTCCCACTCACTAGGTTGATTAAGGAGAAAGTAAGTCAGCTGCCTGTCAGGTGCCAGGATCTGCCCCATACCGCTTGCACTCAGGTCACTCAACAGCAGGTACAAATATGACTGTCATTGTACATGTGGGTGTGAATGACCTGAGACGTACCTCCCTGGACTACATGAAGAGACATGGAGGAGCTCTTGTATTATGTAGCACAGGCGGGTATGACCCTAGCCCTGAGCAGCATCCTACCATCACCCAGAATGATACTACAGTACAAGCAGAAAATTATTGATTTCAACAATTGGATAAGTTTCTGGTGTCATTCTAAGGGGATCCAGTATCTGTCTTCCTGGGATGACATGATTGATGGATCTCGATACTTTGCCAGTGATGGCCTGCATCCATCACCCTGGGCTTCCGGATACTGACCAAGGCTCTTGCCACCCCTATAGTGCCTTTTTTAGGCAGTGTTCCAAAGACCAAATTACCACCGCAACAGCTACAAACAAATGCAATCTGAGGGTCATGTTGCTCAACGCTAGAAGTCTAAATCTCAAAATGAACTTGCTCGAGGCACTCGTTAAAATGGAGAACATCGACATTTGTGCTGTAAGAGAGACCTGGTTGAACGCAGCAGAAAGCACCCCCGCACAAGCAGGCTACAACTTATTCCACACCTTTTGGCCCCAGAACTTAGACCGAAGCTCCAAAGGCAGTGGTGTCTCCATATTCATAAAGGATCTGCACATCTCCAGACTGGTAGCCCAACACAACGCATCAGAGATACTTCAGGTGCAGCTAACATTGGGTAAGACAGCGATTCAGGTCGTAGCCTGCTATAGCTCCCCAACCATGTCCCAAGACTCACACTCCACGTTCCCAAGTACTGTGGAGAATATTAGGTCCAACCTAACACTCTCTTGCTAGGCTACTTCAACTACCTCTCCATTAACTGGGTAAACTACTCGTGTACTAATACACTTGCCCAACGTTTCCTGTAGTTCATTAATTCCAATGCCCTGGACCAGCTCGTTCTTACCCCCACTAGAGGTAGCAACATCCTTGACGTGGTCATTACTAACATGGGCGACCGTTGCTCTACACCAATAGTCAGCTCCTCCCTGGTTAGATCCAACCACAAACTAATCACCTTGGAAATCCACATCCCTCCCACCCCCCAGCAAAGGTAACCACCATGAAAAACATCTCCAAAGCTAACTTTGGGATCCTAAAAACAGAGGTGGCTAACTTCACGGCACCCATGCAAATAGAGAATAGTTGCGTGACTGCAGAATCATACACCAGTGCACTGTACGAACACATTGCTCTGTTACTGCACAATGGTCCCTCCTATACCGAGCCAATAGATATTGCCAGTATACTGGCCGACAGATTCAGTGCCAACTTTGCCCCCCTCTCCCCGCCAAAGCACCAATCACAATACCAGTAGATTGCCGGCACCCAGTATTACTGCTGCACAGGTTAAAACAGCACTGTCCAAGGCCAAGAGTACAGCTTCTGTGGGACCTGACAATATCCCTGGTTGTGTTCTATATGAACTACAGAGTGAACTGGCACCTCACCTGTGTGTTCTGTACAATGACAGCTTCACCTCAGGCTTTGTCCCTGCCGAGTGGCGCACTGCTGCAGTTATCCCTCTCCACAAAGGAGGAGCGACTCCAGACCCCCCTCCGCCCCATTAGCCTGACTAGTCTGATATGCAAAGCTATGGAACGCATCATCATGGACCTAATCAACAAGGATATAGGGAATCTCCAAACTCTGGATCCCACACAGTTTGGTTTTGTGAAGGGTAGATCATGCCTGTTCAACTTGGTCAACTTCTTTGAGTCAGTCACCAGAGCTGTGGATGAAGGCAAGGCGGTTCATACAGCCTACCTGGATCTGGCCAAGGCTTTTTATACCATTCCCCTTTCAGGAATCCTAGAAAAACTGACTAAGCTTGGCATCAACCCCTTTATCACTAGGTGGGTTGCAAATGGCTCACAGATAGAACCCACAGTGTGAAAGTAGCTGACTTCAAGTCAGACTGCCGATTTAGTCATGAGTGGAGTCCCACAGGGTTTGGTCCTGGGTCCTATCCTGTTTGGTATCTACTTCTCTGAAGTCCAGGCCAACACGAAGGGAATTTGGCTGACAAAGTTCACAGATGAATGCAAGTTGGTAGCTATTAACTCCCCAAGTGATATTGACATCCTACAGAATGGCCTCACTGTGACCAACGACTGGTGTCAGAACCATGGCCTTAAGGTCAATGCCAAAAAGTGTCGTAATCCCCTTTGGGAAAAACCCAGTTCCCATGAATTGCCACATTGATGGTAGTCCACTGAACACAGAAGAGACAGATCTGGGAACACAGGTTGATCACCACATTGCCACTGTGGTCAGAAAGTCCTTCTTTGTGGCACATCTCATTGCTAAGGGTTTTGCATCTAGGAAGAAAGAGGTCATTGTCTCCCTCTCCTCTTCCCTCATTAGGCCATTCATCAAGTACAATCCCCCATTTGGCATGTAACTCACTAGACACCTGCAACAACTGGAGAGGCACAAAAGTACCTCGAAGAGGATCCTAGGCCTTAAACACTTGTCTTATATGGATAGATGCAAAAAACTCCCAACTATTCTCTCTCATATCGCCTTCTTAGAGGCAATCTCTGCTTGACTTACAAAGCCATGTCTGACTCAGCTCTGTTAGAAATGCTACATCTAAAGAAATCCCAATCCCTCTGCACCACATGCTCCAGAGACCTCAATCTCATTACCACAATTAACAGAACATGCTGGAGGGACAGGTTCATAACCCAGAGACTGCCCATGCTATGGAACAGACTTCCCATACATGTCAAGCAGAGCACCTTGCTGACCCTCTTCAGTAGAAATCTTGATGAGTGGACGTGAAACAGAAAATTCACCTTGGGGATAACACCAGTGGCTCTACTTGACGGAAGCACTGGGAACTACGGTCGGGTGACACTATGCCAGGGTAATCCTATGGCTAGGCTTGTAAAGGCCCCATGGCCATTAGCCTAGTACACACCTATGAACTTTGACAGATCTGTTCCAGGCAGCATCAAGGCACATTCTTGAGGGCTTTATACTTAGAAATGGTATATTGATAAGGGGTGGACTGTAGAAGAATTAGAGACAGTTACTTGGTTCTCAACATTGCAAACTAGATTCCTTTTCTAGGTCCATGGCTAGCTTTGCAAGGACCTTTATCGTTTCTCCTCTTAGTTTGGATACATTTTGGTAGGCAACTGAAATAGCCAAAGACTGCTGCAGCAGTGGGAGTAATGAACATAGTACAGTCTTAGATGTTTGAACTGCACACTGCCACATTAGCAGCACCCACTTGCCATCTGACTTTTCTTTCATATACATAACTTTTTTTTTTTGGGGGGGGTGGTATAAAATGCTTTTTTTTCTGATTAGGGGTTCAGTGTAAGGTTGCTTCATATTTTTTTCTGTGGGAAAGTAGGTCTTGAAGTCACTTCCTTCTGGCTGCTATTTATCAGATTTGTGCTGGCCAATCAGCAGCCACAGGGAGTGTGTGGGAGGGTGCCAGAGCTTTTGAAGCTGGCCAGTTTGCTTCCTAGGCAGGAAACCATCCAATTAACCAAAGGCTCCAGCTTTAGTGTGGAATTCTATCATCTGCTGTTATGGTACATTCATGTGCAAATGTACTTTACTTAATGGTCAAAAGAAATAGAGAAGCTATCAACCTAAGTCCCTAACTACATTTTCATTTTGTAGAAGTTGTTGTCTAGACAATATGATGAGAGTAGCTTTGTTTGTCAAAAGTGATGGTACTGCTCTTT
Source organism: Protopterus annectens (assembly GCF_019279795.1). Taxonomy (NCBI): domain Eukaryota; kingdom Metazoa; phylum Chordata; order Ceratodontiformes; family Protopteridae; genus Protopterus; species Protopterus annectens. Next base: position 95,148,019 of record NC_056747.1, read on the forward strand.
AGCATTTTGTTTGAACCCAGTTTTAGTACACCATGAGTTTACAAGGGTGAGTTCATTCTGAAAGTTTGGGATATAGTAGGGTGAGATGACCTCCAGTTGTATACAAACCTTTAGCCTGACATATTGGCTCTTTGTTTGGGGACTAAGAAGTAAATGCCAAAAAGAGAAGGTCCCAGTACCACCCTTTTGGAGGGGCATCAGTATTGCTGTGTGAAAGTCATCAGGGACAGCCAGTAACTAAATTTAGTGGGACTGTGGAACAAATGAATCAACAGGTCATGGTTTTTCTTGTCATTAATGTAAAGAGATAGTTGAATTTAGTGCATCTTGCATGGATAAAACACTGGGTTATGACTAGGGTAGTCAGCTGTGTATGTAACTTAAAAGGAGGATTGTTTTTAATGCAGCCCCACAAGCACATTACATAGCATATGAAAAAAATTCAGTCAGTTTCTGTTATTTCTGGTTGGAAACTAAAAGTGCCAGCTTGCATTGCTGTGAAATGTGGGAATGATGGCCTCAGTCCGGAATAGCAGTGGGGTGGTGGAGGAGAGTAGTGCATTTGAGAAGCACATGTATGTTAATGTTGAAAATGAAAAAAAAAAATTAAGTCGTCTGGAGGTTTAGTCCAAAGGATGGTGCATCATTCACTTACAAAGGTTGTGTGAGAGTTGGTATCCCTTAAGGAAGGAGCTCTGGCAGTGACTTTGAAGGTTGACATACAGGCCTACTACAAAGCTGAGTGTATGTGGCATGAGGCTTCATATTATGGTAGCCAGTTCTTTTGCATTACTAAATCTGTCACTTTTTTGTGTAAGTGACGTATTCTGCTTCATAAACTGTGGCATCCCAATGCACTTCATTTTTATATCCATGGCAATCACTGTATTAATGCATACCTTGCTTGCTGCTGTGCATGTCAGTTTGAGTATTACTATTTTGTAGTAACTGTAATGGATGTGATTATACTTGTAAACAATTTTCAGTTCTATTTATTTCAAGGTTGTAAGGAGCCTTGATCCTCTTATAACAGTAGAGGTAAGGCAAGAACTAGTTGTAGATGGGATGCTAATGCATTTTGGGATACAAACACAGTGAATATCACTTAGTTTGTGTGCCACATGAAATGGAATTCTGAATATAGAGATGTATACAGCTAGAGAGATTGAATGTTTGTATCTCAGAACATAGTAATATCGGGTAGTCTCATAATACGAAATTATAGAGTTTGAGGTTAACACTATGGTGTGGTGGATTTCATTGTTGCCTCACAGCAAGAAGTTTTCTGTTTCAGTTCTTGGCTGGGGTGCCTTCTGTGTGGAGTATGTATGTTCTCCCTGTGGTCATAACGTTTCCTCCCATGACGCAGTGAAATGAGCTAGCTGATTAGTGACTTTGAATTCTCTCCAGGTGTGCCTATGTTGTGTTTGTAATGCAAAAGAACAGCCAGGCAGTCTTCTGTGTCCTTACTGTGTTAGGTTTTGAAAAGCTGCAGTCTGACACTCGCGTTCTGTAGTAAAGACTCTACCAAGGTAATGGGATGGGGATTATGTACACTTCTGGTAGGGTGATAGTCAATATTACATGTCCATACACGGTAGCTCACGTGGGGATAGTCAATATTACATGTCCATACACGGTAGCTCACGTGGGGATAGTCAATATTACATGTCCATACATGGTAGCTCACGTGGGGATTAATGTGCTTCATTAGTTAGCCGTCGTAAGGATATGGTGCAACCAGTAGTTGACAGATCTGTGCTTCATTATGTTGTACTTAACAGAACTGGGAAGAGTTGTTGCTCTGGATCTTTGTACTTTGCATTGGTGTAGTCCGTGGTTGTCTTCTACAAGACATAGTCCTGTTGATATGCGTATTATTTTGTTTAGTAGCTCATGTGAAGTTTACTATTTAGTTTAAGATGTGGTGTGGAACTTCAGATGTGGAGAAAGAGAGAGAGCAGTGGTTGTGTTTAACTCTCACCCTCCACTAGAGCTTTTGAAGCTCCTGCTATAACTTAAGTTGCTGCTTCCCGAGCTTTGTCAATTTCAGGCTATATTTTCACATTTCAAAGAAAATGTTCATAGCTCTAGAACCATAAATGTTACCAAAGAAATGGAAATGTCAGACATTTCAGTGCAAACTAATTTTTGTTAATAAATCACAGTAAACGTAACATTTCAGTAATGTTTTGTAAAACAACTTGCTGTACCTTTGTAGCCACACTACACTAAGCTACACACACACGTGCAGTGTTAGAGAAAATCTATTTTTATACCCAGTGTTAAAGATAATCTTTAACAACTTCTATGAATGCAGCATGCATACCTCTCAGCCTCTTAACACAAGAAATCTGGACAAAGCCAAAAATAATGGGGGACAAAGGCCCCAAAATAGAGACTTATTTTAAATATTTCCCTTATAAACTTAGAAAGTTACTAGAATAAAAGGAATTCTGTTAACATGCATTTTCTGAAGGCTATGAAGTCTGAATCTCAAATATTGGTCGTTATTAGTGACTTCAATACTTGATAATCTGTCCAAGAATCACTGATTTTATGAGGAACAGACTAAAAATATGAGCCAAAAAATCTGGACAGTTGAGAGGTATGGTAGCATGGTTTTGCAGTTACTAATGTAAATATGCACAAGCAATATGTGTGGAGATAATGTCCCCTTACACCCGGCCATTTAATTGCATAGGATAGAAAATAATTGGTTTTGATGGCTAATTGTTTTCCATTCTCTGAAGTTGAGTGACCTCAGAATATATATTAGTGGGGGGGGGGGGGTACGTCTGTATATCACACAAAATCAAGTATTACTGCTCTACTTCTATGCCATTTGTGCTTCTGCAGTTCAGTGTTTTTGCCACTAAATATTTTGATAAAAGTTGCTGCGTGGAATAGTGAGACTGCATGAAGATACTTAAGCATGCTTTTCTTTTTACCTAATGTAGGACTTAACTCCAGTAATTAGGAAGGAAATTTAGACTTGACAGCACAGTAGGTTCATACTGGGCTATCTGCCCTAGGGCATTTATAAGCCTAGCCAGAATGTGTTTGGCTTTCGCCACCCATTTTAAATTAATTTTGCTATGCCCTTTTTCGAGGTTAGTATACTGTGCCTCTGTCTAACAGTGACACAGTAGTGATACCCAGGGTAAACCTACGATCTCCCATCCACTCATTAAGATTCCTCTTGAAGAGAGTCAATGAGGGACTCTGCCTAACCTGGACTGGGATTTTATTCCAGAGTGAAGGGAGCCTCTGGGTTATGAATCTGTCCCTCCAGCATGTCCTATTTATTTCAGTGCTGAGGTTCAAGTCTCTTGAGCATGTAGCTCGATGGGATTTGGATTTTCTGAGGTGCAGCATGTCCATTAATTCTGGGTTGGACATGGCTTTATACGTCAGGCACAGATCGCCTCTGAGCAGGCGGTATGCCACTGAGTAGAGCTGGAGTTTCTTTAACCGGGCAGCATATGGCATCTGTTTGAGCCCTTTGATTCTCTTGGTGAGGTACTTTTGGGATCTTTCCAGTTGCTGCAGGTGTCTGGTAAGGTACATCCCAAAAGGAGCATTGTACTCAATTATGGGCCTGATGAGGGATGAGTAAAGAGGCACGACGACCTCCCCTGATCTAGATGTGAATCCCTTCATGATTAGGTGGGCTATATAAAATGTTTTTCTAACCACTTTGGCCACGTGGTTGTCAAATGAGAGATTGCTATCAACTTGGGTCCCCAGGTCCCTAATTACTTCTGTACGTAATGGATTACCACCTATGTGGTAATTTGTGGGCACTTTGTTTTTGCCAAAGGGGATGACTATACACTTTTTGGCGTTTAGCTTGAGGCCATGGCTCTGGCACCAGTTATCTGTTTCTGAGGCCCTTTTGGAGGATGCTTGTGTCGGCTGGAGAGTCCAGTTTGCAGTCATCTGCGAACTTGGTCAGCCACAGTCCTTCCGTGTTGGCTTGTACCTCCGAGAAATATATACCGAACAGGAGAGGTCCCAGGACTGAGCCTTGTGGGACGCCACTTGTAACTGGTTTGGAGTCTGACATGGCTCCAGCAATTCTAACCATGTGGATTCTGTCCTTGAGCCAGTTTGCAACCCATCTAGTGACATAGGGGTTTATATTTAAGCTGGTGAGCTTATCTATAATGCCAGAGTGGGGTATTGTATTGAAGGCTTTTGCAAGGTCCAGGTAGGCTGTGTGGACCACCTTCCCCTCGTCAATGGCCTTGGTGACTGTTTCAAAGAAATCAACCAGGTTTAAGAGGCAGGATCTGCCCTTTAACAAAGCTGAATTGGGTAGGATCCAGTGTCTGTAGGTCCCCAATATCTTTATTTATGAGGTCCATGATGATCCTTTCCATAGCTTTGTAGACCAAGCTAGTCAGGCTTATGGGGCGATAGTTTCCAGGATTCGTTGAGGCACCACCTTTGTGGAGAGGGACCACTGTTGCTGTATGCCACTCTTTGGGTAGATATCCTGTAGTAAGGCTGAGATTGAACAGTAGTTTTATGTTTGGGTTTAGCTCTTCTTGGAGTTCATGTAGGACGCAGCCCGGGACACCGTCTGGTCCCATTGATGCTGTGTTTTTTGCTTTGGAGAAGGCAGCTCTTACCTGAGCATCTGAGATGTCAGGGGGGCAGCACTCTGCTGGGATAGATATTTGCCCTTGGGGGGGGGGGGGGGTTTGCGCTGAACCTGTCAGCTAGGATGTTGGCAATGTCTGTGGGTTCAGTGTATTTTTGCCATTTTGGACTAATTCTGAGCATATCTGGGAATTCCCACCCAGGTTCCTAACATAACTAAAGAAAGCCTTGTGATTATCCTTGGTGTCCTGTGCAATTTTTCTCTCGAAGCTGGCCTTAGACGATTGTATGAGTGCCCGTAGTTTTTTGCTAATACTGATCAGAGATGCCTTCCCTTTTTGGGATTTTGCTCTATCATGTAGTAGCTTCCTCCTTCTATTGTATAGTTTGTTTATGGCTGGGGTCCACCAGACAGGACGCCTGCCTTTGGAGAATTGGGTCTTGGTTTTGTTTGGGATTGCATAATCCATGCATTCCTGAAGGTGTTCATAGAATGCGTTTATAAAGGATTCTGCGGTCTGGGCCGTATTTTCCACAGGCCCGGGGGCTTTGAGGGATTCCACCTCGGTTTTGTGGAGTGTAATAGACTTAAAGAATCTCCTCATTGTTAGAACTTCTAATTTTCATGTGTTCGCTATTGTTAGCCAGTTATACTTTTTGCAGGGGAGTCAGATTTGTGTAAGTCTGTCACTTAACTGTTCAGTTTTTTATATAGACTCTAATTTTTTTATATTTCCTCGGGCCTGTGCTGCACATTAGAAGTCTAATTTACATCTCCATGACTGAAGTGAGATTTGTATTATGATTTAATAATTCTGAGTGCAGTCATAAAACAGCACAATAATCATAACGGTAGCAGCCTCAAAAATCACCTAACGTGTGTTTGGGCAGCTGACCTCACATCTGCTGTGTCTGTATATATTTACTAACTCCATGATCGAGGTTTATTGGGAAAAGATAAATCCTGGAGTTACCACAATCTTGGGGTTTAACAGCAGTGCATTGAAACTGCACATCAGTGTTTACAAGCTTGGTACCCCTAATTAACTGTTAAAGATTAATTAGAATTATGAGTTATTTACTGAATGATGTTCTAAATCTTAGTGCTACATGGTGTTTACCTTGTGTCTTCTAAGGTTTTGTTCCTTATTGCCAACATGTACATTTCCCCATCATTTATAATTTCTAAATCTTTATCTTTGCTGTTTATAATTTTCCCTAAAGTTTCTTAGATTGTTTGCCATCAAACTGTATCACATAGGGTTGTCTACATTTGCCATTTAAATATTGCTTTTCTGTCAAATGAGGTATTCACCATAGTTTATTTTGAAATTCCTTTTGCTCCTAACCCACGTGAAGTTATTCTACATGACTTTGTGCCATATATCCATCAACCCCTTTTTACCCATTTTGCACATGGGGTCGGGGTGTCACTTCAGCAGTCAGTCATCTCGAGCCAAGGTTTACACCACCGGGTTGCTAGCCCTGCCGCGGTAGTTCATCTGTACCACTCACTCGCGCACACACACACTCGCCAATTTAGTGTCCAATCCACCTGAGCAAAAGTAGCTAAAATGTCAAGTTCAGCAGTATAATGACCAGCTTTTTCAGTGAGCAATTGACAAGAAAATCGTGTGTATTAATGTGGTACTGCAATATAGTGAAAATGCGTTGTACAGAGGAAATTCGTAAGTTATACCAGGTGTCCTTGTAATATAATTACAGCTGAACATACTGATTAAAGCAGTGTACATTTTTATAAGCAGATGACAAGCTATTATGGTACTCGAAAAGTACTATATAATTAACCATTGTTAAGCCTAAACAATGTAGCAGTTAGAATGGTAAGCATTATAAACTGAAACACTGTTTATAATAAATATGAACACTGAATTTATATTGGAAAATATGCAATTTGGAAGAGTTTACCACTAATTTTAGACTAGCATTGCAAGATGAGAAGTAAGATTTAACAATAAGTGAAAGAAAACAGTAACCTGAATGGGTTTAAGAGTATAACCAGGGAAACAAACGCAGGTAAACCTGGAGTTTGTTATGGGACATTAGGATAATTGGAAGAAAAGGGATGTGTGGGAAAACACAGCAGAGAATCGCTATGCTTTACATTAATCAGCAGAGAATAAAATATGGTGTAACAATGTACATTTAACTTGGGTTACAAAAATGTCTCACTGTGATTCAGGCATGACGTGTGATTAGTGTACAGTAATGAAACTACAGAAGTATTCCATACTTGTTTAGGAAATTGGTCCCAGACAAGTGGTGCAGTCTGGAGACAGTAAGGATTGGAGAGGCTGGTGAGGAATGAGTAGAACATCTTTTGATTTATAAGGCTGGAGGAGCGACTCTGCAGCGGGTGGTGGTGATTCTTCTATCTGCTTGAAGAAAAAAGAAATCGACAGATATCTTTAAAAGCAATTTTAACAAAATAGAAATTCCCTGCCAAAGAATGGCGCACACGAGTCAAGGAAGTTTTTTCTACGGATCTTCTCGTTTCTGAGGCAACATTTCTAGTGCTATGTTAATTTTCATTAGGATGCACGTTCTGTTAGACTTTGGATTGGTATGGAATGAGTGGAAGGGGTCCACCTAGAGGCCAGGCTACTTGATAACATGGGTTACTAGTTTAGTGTAGAGACTACAGAATGGTTGAAGACAGATGGCTGAACATTACTAGAGAGCATTGTTTTCCTCCCACATTCATAACATTTCTTTTGTAGCACCCAGTCTGCTAGGTAGCTGTTAAAAATTCATTTGAACAGCAGCTGTGGAGTTACTAAGACCCACCTGCATTTTAAAGATGTTACTGCCTGTCATATAAAGGAGTGTATGTGATTTAAAGAAACATGAGAAACACTATGGTACCAATACTGATAACACAAGAGCAGGATGCTGTAGCACATAAGTACCCTTAGATTACTTTGATTTTCCTATTTGTAATTAAAATGTCCAATTAAAAAAATATAGGTACTTGAGTTAAGTATCATATCAGAAGCATTTTTAAAATCTTTGAAGGGTTTCAGTAAGCTTACCTTAACCGTATATTTTTAAATAAATTATATGTAGAAAAAGTGAAGTAGTTCTACGTTTGGTTTGTCCACACCCCAAGGAAGGAGTTGCAGAATAGGCCATGCTTATTATTGTAATCCCGAAGCTGACGTTAAGCACTTTCCCCAAGTTCCCCTTCCCCCTTTCCTTGGAAAGGTATGTAAAATGTCAATGGGCTTGATTTTTTTTTCAACAAATTTCATATATTTTTTTTTTTTTTTTTTTTTTTAAGGAAAAGAGCATTATTTACTGACAGAGGCAAGTATAGGAGACAGTGTTTGTGTGTGTGTGTGTAGTAGAAAAGTTTTGCAGTTTAAGCTGAGATCATTCTTTGAAAGAAGGGATGGAACCAGACAGGTGGACTTAACTGGTCTGTCTGGCAAATTCAGAAGTCCCTTACTTAGGTGGTGTGATTTTATCTTTTTTTGTCTGTATCCCAGTTCTTGTTAATCTGATCTTTTATTCAGTTTTATTGTTTGTCTAATTTTTCACTTTAACAAGTTTCATTTGCAAATTTATAAACAAATATAGTTGGCCTTATTAAGTACATACTTTTAAGGATTTTGCTGAACATAGATCTTGACGAGGGAGTACTTTATATGTAACCTACTTATAAAAAGGCCGCAGTAGCTCTCTTAAACCTGTGGCTAACTGTGCTGTGTCTTAAAATTTTAACAATGTTTTGGTTAACCTAATAATCTGAATAATTTCAAAATGAGTGAAATTTAATTCTGTTTTCTGAGGCTTAACATTTCCATAATAAAGCCACATTGATCTGTTTGCAGCTCACTGGCCATAACATTTAGTCTTTGGGCTAACATGCCCATGAAGCACTTATAATGAACATTTAAAACTGATCTTGGCCTGTATAACACTGGGGATGCCTGGCTCCTTTCTTTGTATATTATAGCTGTTGCTGCTTCACTGCAGTAGCTGTTGCTGCTTCATTGCAGTTATTGGGGCTTTCTGCTGAAGTAGAATCTTGGTAATCAAAATAAAGAAAAAATCCTCAGCAACTGTGTAATATATAGAATTCCGTGGAAATCAATCAGTGTCTTCAGATTTTGCCTCCAGCCTGAGAAGACTTTTTATCTATTTCAACTTCATAGGAAAGGATAGTCCTCTGTCTGAACCTGCATCAGCCTAGGGTGTTAACAAATTGCCCATTCATTCCCTCCTTTTTTTTATTGTCTGAGTCACTTATTCATCCTGCACTATATAATTTTGATCATTTGAAGTGAATTAATATTTCAGGTGGTCTGTACTGCCACTAACATCATCTCTTATTTAATAACCAGTTTCTCTCCCTTCATCTGGTGTAGCCTTACGACTTGAGATCTCTGAGAAATTAGTAATTTTAAAAATGCATGAAGTAATAACCAAATCAAAAACCAAAATATGTCTGTATATTTTGCTTCTACAATGCAATAGAATTGCTATAGCTCACTTTTCATAGCAACTGTCCCAGCTAAATGTGTCCCTTTTGAGAGGTCTGTCATCATTGACAGTGTAGAAATTAAGTAAACATTAATGGCCACAGTATATTCTTTAAGTTGCTTCTTTCAGACATGTACACTGCTTCCAGTGAATCATATCACTGATCATTTTACATTAATTATGTAACTGCTCTTTGCTTTCACACACTGCTTGCATGCCCAGGGGGAGAAAAACACAATGAAAATAAATGAAAATGTCATAGGAAATAAATGGAAGGCATAATGGCCAAAGTGGTGTACTGTCTTTTTACTCACACATACACTGCCTGTAAAAGGAGCCATCATCATCATTCTACAGTAACTGCCCTAAGCTTTCACAGTTTCCATCCTGGCATCCAAAAATGGGCATCCTCCGTGTACTTCATTGATGTTGTATTGTGAAAGAATGGTCACAATAATGCATACTGCAACTTTTTACTCATAGATATGCACTGATTACATGCTCATAAATGGCTTAACAGTAACACTTTCACTGTGATCATGTTAACTGCCTGTTGCTTTAACACACCCATTCTTTCTCTGAATGATATGTGCTTTTGGTAATCACTTCCAGTGTATGAATACAAAGAAACTGAAAGAAACAGTGACCACAGTAGTGTACTTCAACTTACTGCTGCCATTTTTACCTACCCTTGTTACTGTAACGAATCAGCTGTGGGAGTGTGTGCTGTTTATCACTACCCATAGATATATCTGTTGTCCTGCTAGTATTTATAAAAACTAAAATACATGGGAGAAAAACTATCCCCAAAGATCAGAGTATCTACTTTTTGTTGACATTTCTAGGGAAATGACTAGAATATGCTGGGTAAACGCCTGTATCAGTTGCTCAAAGTCTCTGAAGTACTTACCTTATTTAAAAACAGGACGTAAATTACCTTGCTGAGTACTGTAACTGTGTGTGGGAGTGAATTATCTTAGGACCTGAAATTCTAGCTTTTTCATTTAGGACTTTTAACTCGGGACCTATAGATGAGGTTTTAAGCAGTGTTGAGTAGCATGCTTTTATTGTAGTGTATGTAAGATCATCAGTTGTATAAAATGTTTATTTTCATAGATCTTCACAGTGAAACTTAGAGCATGTGGAAACAAGAGTGGAAAGAAGCAACAACTTGGTAGCATTGTTTTTAGTGTAGAACATCTTTGGTTCTACCCAGCTAGCATTGCTCCTGGTTCAGAACATCCTTGATATTTAGTTCTGTGAGTGAATGACTGAATTATATAATTTTGGGCTTCATCACTGAGCTGCTGTAGACATAATCTTCTAATCAAGAGATCGCCATTGAAGATTTAGATCTTACTTTCAAAATGCTTCTGTTAGTATGCCTTTTGGTAGGTCGCTGCTATCTCCGATCTCTACAAATCCTTGATCGTTTACCTTTATTGAAAACATCAGTACATTCGGATACCTAGGGGTTTGTTTTGACCTCTTCCTAAATTTCAGTTTCTGCTTCGACTTCACATGCATCAATTCTCCCTGTTTTGCAGTTCAGTATTTTTGTCACTAATTCTCCCTGTTCTGGGCTACTATGGTATCCTCCTTTCTTTCCGGACCATGTAGGAATACCAAAGGTAAAGGCATCTCACTGACTGTAGCCTTTAAAAGAATGGTATCCAACATTCAGACAGTCTTAAATTCCATATGCAGATTCATCACTCACACCATGAAATGAGCACTACTGCAAAACCATTGAAAAAAGCAAACTGGCTACCTGTGAAACAACGTACTGAGTTTCAACTCGCCTCTCATCTGTTTAAACGTGAGAATGAGACCTTGTCCCCAAACTGGCCTTCAAACTAATCAAGGATGTACCAACATACAACCCTAGTGTTTACCACTTAGGCCCAGTTTACCAGCCCCCCCCCCCCCTCCCATTAAACCTAGTCTCAATATGCTGTTGAAACAGATCTGTTTTGCAGTGTAGTTCTGAAAACACTTTTTCTTTAACATAAACACTTGGTTCTGCAGGTAGAAAATGCATCATCTGGAACTGCAGGCACTGATGACACTTTTCTTTTTTCATCAGCACCAGTAGTTTCTGCTAACTAAGCTAACATCCCAAGGTGTAGATCCATTATAATCGAATGAGCACAATGTCGGTGTCAAGAATATCTAAGTAAAACATTGAAAATGGAATACTAAGCCTTTGTTCACATGCTGTGAGGATTACCCCTGAGCAGGCTAAACCATCAGCAAGTGTTTTTGCAGTAGCCCCCCCCCATCCCCAGTCTCTGGTAATTTTTATATTTATATATATATATATATTTATGTATATGGGTCCCCTTGACATGGTCGACATTTCAAAATGTTGAAGACCATATGATCGACTTTTGAAATGCCGAACATGCGGAACTGGCATTTTCGTACAGTGCGGAATGGAAAGATTTCCATCTTCCGCATTGTAATGCGATCTCGGAGTTGGTATATTTAAGTTACAAGGGTGTGTGTGGGGGGGCGAATCCCCCCATGGGGGGGTGCAGGGGGGGCTTGCCCCTCTGGTAGCAGTGTTCTGGTGAGTGTTTTTTTTTTTGTTTTTTACATGTTTGACATTTCAGATGTCGGTCATATGGTCTCGGCCATATGGTCTTCAACATTTTGAAATGTCGATCATGTAAAGTAGATCCATATATATATATATATATATATATATATATATATATATATATATATACCCTGGGAAAGGGAATATTCTCCTATCAGTGAATTGTCAATCTACTATACATGTCAGCCATCTGTTTCTCTGTCAGATGGTGTTGACCAAACAGAAGTACACATTATGCTCATTAATTTGTGGGTAATATACCCTGAGGTGTGTACTACTTTCCATGTTTCAGAGAGTTAATATAGTACAAGTGTTCTGCTCTTCCCCTGACAATCTGTTTAAGGCTGTTTACATCACTGAAATTTTTTCCCACATTTTCAAATGGATGCTGCCATTTGGCCAAAATTTCATTTTCTGCAGAGCAGAACAAAACTAAAACCTGGTCCTTCCATTTCTGTTTTATAGCCCTGTTGTGTGGCCTGGACTCTCTCCATTTCTTCTAGTATGAAGGCCATCACCCCTTTCAGCCAAACTTGTAACATTTAAGTGCAGATGTTCTTCATCTCACATTGCTGCAGTCCTTACACTTGGGTAGTCCGCTGTCCTCGGTCGGCCCGAATATCAAAGTATAAGGCTGACGTCGGTCAAGGCGCATTAGACTGACATCAGGACGTCAGGGTACAAATGCGCATGACCGACGTCATATCCTCAGTCTTTTTTGCCGCATGGTCCGATGCAGAAGCAGTGTTGCAAGTGCCGTTCGGCGTTCTGAAATTTTTCGAGTTCGGAGTTTCAGACCGAGTCAAAGTTGGCTAAGTACCCGTTGGGAATATTTTGCTTTTTTCTTGCCTCAGTGGTTTACCGGATGTCAGAAAAAGTGAATAACTGTATTTCTTGTGGGAAACAGATACCGCATAGAGATTATCATACCTTGTGTATTCCTTGTTTAGGGCCTGAGCACGACGTTGTTGGGTGTCGCTTTTGTGCTAGATTCAATAAGCGCACTATTAAGAGAAGGTTAGATTGTGCCAGGTTAGTCTTTGGGAAGCGGTGCAATTACACTATGCCGTCTGATGCTCTGGCGTCCGCTTCTTCAAAGAAGTGCAAGGATAAAGCAGCTAAGCCCAGGGTAGACGAGTCGTCCGTACCGGACGCCGGTTCTTTAGAGGTATCGGTGGAGCCGGTGGTTCCACCGGAGGTTTCTCTGGAGGCCCAGGGGGAGACCTTGTTATTGCAGGATGTGGCCTCTCAGGAGGCAAGTCAGGCTGAAGGGGCTTCTCAGGTTACTGTACTCCCCCCCTTCCTAGGGTGGTTAGGCCTTCTGTTTCCAAGGCTTCTCCCAGAGGCAGGCCAGGTTTAGCTTCAGTTGGTGTCACTCCTAGTTCTTCAGGATCTGTGCCCAAGAAGCATATGCTTAAAATGGCAGAAGATTTGATTACCTTAATTAGAGGTGCTTTGCCCCCTCCTGATAAGAGGCCTAGGGTGGAACCTGAGTTAGGGAGTTTTGAGCAGGCTTCAGATGTTTCAGAGTCTTCGGCTGAAGACTTGCAGGAGTATTCTCCTTATTCTGATTCTGATGTGGATGATTCTACTCCTTCTGCTTCTCCTCCTGAGGATTTTTCTTTTTCAGAGACCCTCCATTCCACGAGGGAGCATTTTAAGTGGGAAGGTCAGGATTTCTCTGATTCCAGGAAAAGGCTTAGGGAATTTCTGTTTTTACCCCAGCATAGGCCTTTGGCTATACCTCCTGTTCTGGATGTTGTGGAGGATGTGTTTGCAGGGGCTTCTCTTAATCCTGATTCCCTGCCTCCTGCTCCTGTTAAGCCGGATAGGTATTATAGGGTGCCTGAAGCTCATAAGTTTCTTTTTAAGAGTCCTAGGGCGGACCCAGAAACTGTTAGTCAGGGGCCTAAGGGTGTTAAGGCTTCTGTTGTTAAAAATCCGGTTCCTCCAGATAAAGAGGCTAGGGCTTTGGATAGATGGGGAAAGAAAGTTTATACGTCTTCCATTCTAGCTATGAGGGCTCTAAATTGCCAGTTTCACATGTTGAAATACCAAAACTATCTACTGTCTCAATTGAAGTCTAAGGTAGATGCTCTGGCGGAAGGTATTGACTGTAAAGAGTTACAGGATTTGGTACATGTCTCTGAGCAAGTGGGTAAGCATTCTTTGCAATGTGGTTTTGATGCTGTACAGGCCTCGTCTAGGGTGGCTGCCACAGGGTCAGTTCTTCGCAGGCACGCCTGGCTGAGGGATCAGAATTTATCTGACCATGTTAAGACAAGGATTTTGGATGCTCCTTTACAATCTGATGTGTTATTTGGTTCACCTGTTGAGGCAGTCTTAAAGAAAATGGAAGACAAGGCTAAGTCTATGCAGACTGTTAAAGATTTTTTACAGGTTCAGCCTCCGAAGTTTAGCAGAAATTGGCCTACTAAGGGGTGGACGTATCCTTCTTATGATTCCCAGTCTAGGGGCAGGTCTAGACGGGGTAGGGGCAGAGCTCAGGGCTCTTTCAGGCCTAGAACAGGGAGTTCACCTGCACAGTCTTCCAGTGAGGGCAGGGGTCAGTCCTTTCGTAAACAGACCCAATGACCTACCTTTTCAGCTGCCAGAGTCTTCTCGACTAGCAGCACCTTTGGGAGGAAGGTTGGCACTTTTCAAAGAAAATTGGAGTTTAATTACCCAAGACAGATGGGTATTGGATATCATACACCAAGGTTACAGGTTTTATTTCCATACCTTGCCTCCTTTCAAAGGCATGCCAGACGTTCCTCCTCAGCAAAGAATAGAGGCTCACAAACAGATTTCTCTGCTACTCCAAATAGGAGCCATTCAGCCGGTCCCTCTGTCAGAAGTGGGCCTAGGATTTTATTCTCGCCTGTTCCTAGTACCAAAGAAGGGGAACACGTGGAGACCAATTTTGGATTTATCTATCCTCAACACTTATCTGGACATTCCCAAGTTCAAAATGCTGACGTTACAACAGCTTTTACCTCTGCTGGGCAAAGATCATTGGATGGTGACTCTGGATCTCAAGGAGGCTTACCTTCATGTTCCTATCAGGCTAAGTTGCAGGAAGTATCTACGTTTCCGGGCTGGGACTTCACATTATCAGTTCTCTGCATTGCCCTTTGGCTTATCTACTGCGCCCAGAGTATTCACGAAGGTTCTGGCTCCAGTGATAGCTTTCTTCAGACTAAGAGGAATACAGATCTATCCTTATTTGGACGATTGTCTGATTCTGGCTCAAGGAAAGAAGAGCTTCTTCATCATCTACACTATGTGATAGCAGTGCTAAGATGCCTAGGGTATTCTGTGAACGAAATAAAGTCCAGTCTAGTACCCTCTCAGGACATGTGCTTTCTGGGTGTGAGACTGAATACAGCATCCCAGATGGCCTTTTGACCCCGGACAAACAAAAGAATCTTTCTCTTTACTTCCATCAATTGTCTCATCAGTCCAGGCTGACTGCAAGGACAGTCCTTCAAGCCTTGGGGTTCATGGCATCTTGTATTCTGGTGCTTCCCAATGCCAAACTGCATATGAGGAAGCTACAATGGTATCTCAAAATGTATGGACACAGCACTGCCAAGATTTGGACACTGTCATTCAGATAATACCTTGCATTCAAAAGGAATTTTTGTGGTGGGCTCAGGAATGTCACCTAAACAAGGGACTCTCTGTGACCTGGCCAGAGGCGAGTCAGATTCTAACGACAGATGCCTCAGACAAAGCTTGGGGAGCTCATCTAAATGGAAAGTGGATACAAGACACGTGGCCTGCCAGACTTCTACATCTACATATCAACCTGAAGGAGATGTTAGCAGTCCAATTTGCATTAATAGCTTTCAAGGATTTACTTCTTCCAGGGCAGGTGTTGATTCTAACAGACAACACAACTGTCATGTGGTACATCAACAAGCAAGGGGGAACACATTCTTATCCTCTGTGCAGACAAGCAATGATTTTGTGGGAGACTGCTCTCAGTTTACAGCTAAATCTTCAGGCAAGGTTTCTGCCAGGAGCACAGAACTCCTTAGCAGATGTGTTGAGCAGACAAATTATGGATCCCCACGAGTGGAAATTGGATCCTCATGTATTTCAGAAATTGACAGTGTCATGGGGAACTCCAGACATAGATCTGTTCGCTTCTCCACTAAACTACCAGCTGCCAAAGTTTTGCACAAAGTTTTCATCCCACAGCTTGGAAAGTGGATGCTCTTTCATTCAATTGGAGCAATCTTCATGTGTACGCCTTTCCACCTCTGCCTCTCCTCCCAAAGGTACTTCTCAAGGTCAGACAGGACAAGCCAAAGATGATTTTAATAGCTCCAGATTGGCCTCGACAGCATTGGTACCCACTACTGAGAAGTCTGGTACGGGAGCCTCCATGGCCTTTACCTTCGATTCCACACCTGCTGACTCAGGAGAACAGTCATTTACTCAATGTCAAACTTCACTCTCTTCACCTGACAGCCTGGCATAATAAAGCCTGGAGGGTTTCAGCTTCCACAGCAAGTTTTGAATGTTATTTTGGAAGCCAGAAGGCCTAGTACAAGGAAAGTTTAAGCAGATAAATGGAAGAGATTTTAATTTTGGAGTGCAGCAAAAGCATTTGATGTTTCTAAGCCTAATTTAAGTGTGGCTCTTCAATATCTTACTGAGTTACTGGACAAAGGTTTGTCCTTCTCTTCTATTAAGATTCATGCTGCAGCAATTTCTGCTCACTATGATTGTGACCCTCCATTGTTTTCTCATCCTTTGTTTAAGCAATTCCTTAGAGGGGCAAAGAATATAAGACCCCCACGGAGAGCTCCTACTCCTGCTTGGGATCTCAATTTTGTGTTGGAGAAACTCACTCTACAACCTTTTGAGCCTGCGGCTACTGCTGAGTTGAAATATTTATCATGGAAGACTGCTTTTTTGTTAGCCATTACCTCTGCGAGAAGGGTTTCTGAATTACAGGCCCTTATGGCAGTTGAGCCTTTCTTAATTTTCCATAAGGATAGGGTATCTTTACGTACTAATCCTTCCTTTATGCCTAAAGTGGTTTCTAGTGTGTCTTTAAACCAAACTATTCATTTGCCTACCTTTTATGCAAACCCCCAAAATAAAGGGGAAAAGATTTTGCACACTTTGGATATACACAGGCAGTTGCAATATTATTTGAGCAGAACTAAAGGGTTCAGGCAGTCTCAGCAGTTATTTGTTTCTTTTGCTTTGAGTTCTCAGGGCAAGCCTGTGTCAAAACAAACTATTTCTAAGTGGATTGGGTTTTGCATTGCTTTCTGTTATTCCCATCATGGCAAGGAGGTTCCAGCTGGGATTAGGCCTCATTCCACTAGGGCTACTGCCACTTCAACAGCTTTTTAAGGGGGGTGGCAACTAAAGATATCTTGGAGGCAGCTACTTGGAGTTCTGTGCATACTTTCTCTAAGCATTATCACCTTCCACTTTACTCTAAATCTTGGGCTGGTTTTGCCACTGCTATTTTACAGGGCATTTTGGCAGCTCCTGCTTCTTTATAGTTGTGCCAGCCTCCCTTACCTCTGCTTTGGGATTCTACCCAAGTGTAAGGACTGCAGCAATGTGAGATGAAGAACATAGTACAGTTTTGTACCTACCATAAATGTAAATGTTCAAGATCCACATTGCTGCAGTCTAATTTAACCTCCCTCCTTCCCCTCTGTAGTTAGAGGCGGTTGTGTGGGTTGGATTGTAAATATTGTGTATATTGTATATATTGTACATATTATTAGTGCTAGGGTGGTTGGTTGTTGGTTTTGTTGTCTTTGGGTTTTGACCTTTCTTATTAGGGTCTTCTGACATCTGGGGCAAGAAAAGACTGAGGATATGACGTCGGTCATGCGCATTTGTACCCTGACGTCCTGATGTCAGTCTAATGCGCCTTGACCGACGTCAGCCTTATACTTTGATATTCGGGCCGACCGAGGACAGCGGACTACCCAAGTGTAAGGACTGCAGCAATGTGGATCTTCGAACATCTACATTTATGGTAGGTACAAAACTGTACTTTTTCTCTTCATCCCAAATTATATCCAGCAGCTCACAAGGATGCCTACCATACACCTCAAAATGACTGTGAACCCTGAAAATGCTTGTGGCACTTCTGTAGTGGCAAACGAGGTGTGTGGTATTACCTGGGCTCAGTTTTTCTAATAAAAGTAAGATGCCAAGTGATCCTAAAGTCAACTAAACTCAAAAACAAAACCGCAATACCACAAGGGCAGACAAACTTCAAATGCTGTAGACCATGTACAGCAGTTGGAAAGGACACCCTGTCAGGGCTTAAACTACATAAAACGTCTTTATTGTAAGACAAAACCACACAAGTTAAGCACTTTCGTTTCTCCCAAATAAGAAACCTTTTCAGAACAATTAACCATGACTTTATCCAAGCTTTTATAATACCCCACCAGTCATGTGAACATCAAATTAGTCAAATGGTGGGCAATTAAAAATAAAAAAAAAATCATTATATACATATATATATATATATATATATATATGTATATATGTGTGTGTATAGTTCCACATTATAATCTCGAAATACTGAAATCTCGAATTTCAGTATCTCGAGACCATAAAGACGAACGCTTGAAATCCTGAAACCGCGAAACACAAAATCACGAACATAAACACACCACACAACACATACACCATCCTACCCACACTATAACAAATAAACAAAACACACAAACACAAAAACACAAAGCAGCAAACCTACACTACATATAGCAGGACAAGCCCCCAAACTCCCTTACTTATATATACTAACCCCAAGATCACATAAACAGAAAAAGACGGTAAACTTACACCCAGACATTCTACAGTCTCTCGCACATAATATACAAACACCACCACATCCAACACTTAAACAGTCATACTTTTACCTGCCTACCCTAACCCACATGTGCAACTTACAAATACACTCATGCACTCAATCACCTACCCAAAACCCTTACAAAACACTCATTGATGTTCGCCTTTTCCCAGTTGGGGGTCGCCACAGCAGAACTCCGGTCCGCTCAAGATTGGCAGTGGATTTTACGGTGCCGAGTTGCCAGCCCAATGCCCAACCTTAAATGAAGGCACGCCCATTCACACTCGCACCTACCTGCATGTCTTTAACGTTACTCGACCGTGGGGAGGACATGCAGACTCCACACAGAAGGCACTCTAGCCAAGAATCGAACAGGAGAACCTCTTGCTATGAGGCGACAACGCTAACCGCTGCACCACCACGGCTACCTTAAATTAAATTCCACCTAAATCCACACACTACACTGGACACCATCCACACAATACACTACACATCAAGTAACGTAAAGCCATAACTGCAAATTCAACTTAATCAGATAAGCGATTATGCACTTTCGCTATTTTGAAGATTCGACTTTATGGTCTCGAGATACTGAAATTCGACCTTTCAGTATTTTGAGATTATAAAGTGAATATATATATATATATATATATATATATATATATATATATATATATATATATATATATAAAATATTAAAACTGTATAAAAATATATACAAATAAACTACAATAATGATGTGCAATCTGAAACACTAAAAGACATTAAAAACATTAATCTCCAGATTTTTTAATGTTAACAAGCATAAACTGTAATTTAAACCCATGCTTGGGTTACTGTGCTATATGTCTATAAAGTGCAGTGGTGTTTGCATGATGCAAATGGGTTGGACAACTGTAAAACATTTATTTCTACCTTCTCTTTAAAAAGAAATAGGGGTATATTTTCCATCGATAGTCACATGATTAATATATTGGGGAAAACCCCTAGAATGATATACAGAAAAGATAAATCAATAAAACAGTTGTTGGAAAGTAATAAGGTAGTAGTCAAGGGGAAGGTAGGTATGGTGAAATGTGGTAGATGTAAACAGTGTCCTTATATTTTTGACAACTGATTACTTGTTTTATTAACGTTGTTGGGTGTAATATCCGAGGTCACTTTTCCTGTGATTTCTCCAGGTAGTTTGTAGCATGTTGTAATTCATGCCCGACATTCTATGTGGGAAAAACTGTGAGGAAGTTTAAGGAAAGAGTGTATGAGCATTCAGATATTAAAAAATGTAGGAACACCAGTGCACTTAATAGGCATATAGCAGAGTACACCAAGCATGGGTTTAAATTTACGGTGATTGAGCAAATAAAAAATTATACAAGGAGATTTATTACTGCTGACCATTTAGATAAATTTGAATTAAAGTGGCAATTAATTTTAAATGCTACTAACTGGCCAGGAATCAATGATTCACTATCTATTAACTGTTTATTAAAATTAAAAAATCTGGAGATATGGTTTTAATGTCTTTTAGTGTTTTAGATTGTCATGTATTGTAGTTTATTTCATTGGTTCATAGGTGTATACTAGGCTAATGGCCCTGGAGCCTTTACAAGCCTAGCCCATAGGATTACTCTGGCATCATGCCACCCGACCTTGATTCCTAGTGCCTCTGTCGAGTAGAGCCACTGGAGTGATCCCTGGGTTGAATTTTCTATTTCCCGTCCACTCATCAAGATTCCTGTTGAAGAGGGCCAGTGAAGTGCTCTGCTTGACGTGTGTGGGAAGTCTATTCCATAGCATGGGCAGTCTCTGGGTTATGAATGTGTCCCTCCAGCATGTTCTGTTGATTGTGGTAATGAGGTTGAGGTCTCTGGAGTGTGTGGTGTGGAAGGATTGGGATTTCTTTAGATGTAGCATTTCTAACAGAGCTGGATCAGATATGGCTTTGTAAGTCAAGCAGAGGGCACCTCTAAGTAGGTGATATGAGACAGAGAATAGTTGGAGTGTTTTGAGTCTGTCCATATAGAACAAGTGTTTAAGGCCTAGGATCCTCTTTGTGAGGTACTTTTGTGGCCTCTCCAGTTGTTGCAGGTGTTTAGTGAGGTACATGCCAAATGGGGCATTGTACTCGATTGCCCTAATGAGGGAAGAGTAGAGGGAGACAATGACCTCTTTCTTCCTGGATGCAAAACCCTTAGTAATGAGATGTGCCACATAGAATGACTTTCTGACCACAGTGACAACGTGGTGGTCAAAAGTGAGGTTGCTGTCAACCTGTGTTCCCAGATCTCTTTGGCAACTTTCTGTAATTCTGTCTTTTGTATGTTTGTAAGTTTGCAAATTTCTGTACTTTATATTTTGTAATGTTGCAAATTTCTGCATTTTATACTATGTACCGGAGCTTTTCTCCTCGGGTCTCTACTGAAAATGGGCCACAAGCCCAGCTGGATTAACCCGGTTAACAAACAATAATAAATAAATAAATAATGTGTTCAGTGGACTACTGTCGGTGTGGTAATTCATGGGAACTGGGTTTTTCCCAAGGGGGATGATGACACATTTTTTGGCATTGAGCTTAAGGCCGTGGTTCTGACACCAGTCGTTGGTGTCATTGAGGCCTTTCTGTAGGATGCCAACATCACTTGGGGAATTTAATAATAGCTCCCATCTTGCAATCGTCTGTGAACTTTGTCAGCCAGAGTCACTCTGTGTTGGCCTGGATTTCAGAGAAGTAGATATCAAACAGGAGAGGACCCAAGACTGAACCCTGTGGGACTGCACTCGTGATTGGTCAGCAGTCTGACTTCTTGGTCAGATCAAGGTAGGCTGTATGAACCATCTTGCCTTTATCCACAGCTCTGGTGACTGACTAAAAGAAGTTGACCAAGTTGAGCAGGCATGATCTACCCTTCACAAAACCAGACTGTGTAGGATCCAGAGTTTGGAGATTCCCTCTACCCTTGTTTACTAGGTCCATGATGATGCATTCCATAGCTTTGCATATCAGACTTGTCAGGCTAACTGGGTGATAATTCCCGGGGTCTGTAGTTCCTCCTCCTTTGTGGAGAGGGATGACTGTAACAGTGGGCCATTTGGTAGGGACAAAGATGGAAGTGAGGCTGTGATTGAACAGGGCACACAGGTGAGGTGCCAGTTCACTCTAGTTCATGTAGAACACAGCCAGGGATATTGTCAGGTCCCATACAAGCTGTATTCTTGGCCTTGGAGAGTGCTGTTTTAACCTGTGCAGTAGTAATACTGGGTGCCTGGCAATCTGCTGGTATTGTGATTGGTCCTTTGGGGGGCTAAAGTTAGCACTGAATCTCTCGGCCAATATATTGGCAATATCTGTTGGCTCTGTATAGGAGGTACCACTATGCAGTAGCTCAGAGCAAATGTGGGTATTGCAGTGGAGATTCTTTACATAACTTTAGAAGGCCTTGTAGTTGTCTTTACTATCTGCTGCAATTCTGTTTTCATAGCTAGCTTTAGAGGATTTGATGAGGGATCTCAACCTTTTGTTGAAGCTGATAAAGGAGTTTTTCCAGTCTTGGGACTTTCCCTTATTTTGCATCAGTTTCCTCCTTCTGTTATAGAGTTTGTTTATGGCAGGGGACCACCATATTGGCTTCCTTTTTTTTTTGAGGAGAGCATCTTGGTTCTATTGGGTATGGTGATCCATGCATTTGTGTACGTGTTTGTACAGTGCCTTGGTGTATGATTCGGCGGTCATACAACTATTCTCCATTTGCATGGGTGCCGTGAAGTTAGCCGACTCTGTTTTTAGGAGCCCAAAGTTAGCTTTGGAGAAGTTTTTTTTGGTGGTTACTTTTTGGGGGGGGGGGTGGATTTCCAAGGTAATTAGTTTGTGGTCGGATCTAACCAGGGAGGAGTTGACTATTGGTATAGAGCAATGGTCGCCCATGTTAGTAATGACCAGGTCATGGATATTGGTACCTCTAGTGGGGGGTAAGAACGAGCTGGTCCAGAGCATTGAAATTTATGAATTCCAGAAAGCATTGGGCAAGTGTATTGGTGCATGAGTAGTTTTCCCAGTTAATGGAGGGATAGTTGAAGTCCCCCAGTATGAGAGTGTCAGGTTGGACCCTAATATTCTCCAGGGTGCTTAGGAACGTGGAGTGTGAGTCTTGGGACATGGTTGGGGACCTATAGCAGGCTACGACCTGAATCGCTGTCTTACCCAATGTTAGCTGCACCTGAAGTATCTCAGATGCATTATTTTGGGCTACCAGTCTGGAGGTGTGCGCATCTTTTATGACTATAGAAACACCATCACCTTTGGAGCTTCAGTCCAAGTTGTGGGGCCAAAAGGTGTGGAATGAGTTCTAGCCAAGTAGTGCAGGGGTGCTTTCTGTTGCCTTGAACCAGGTCTCTGTTACAGCACAAATGTCGATGTTCTCTATTTTAAGGACCGCTTCAAGCGAGTGCATTTTGAGATTTAGACTTCTAGCGTTGAGCAGCATGACTCTCCGATTGCATTTGTTTGTAGCTGTTATGGTGGTAATTTTGTCTTTGGAACACAGCCTAAAAAAGGGACTATAGGGGTGGCAAGAGCCATGGCCAGTATCCGGAAGCCCAGGGATGAGAGATGCAGGCCATCTCTGGCAAAGCATCGAGGTCAGTCATGTCATCCCAGCCAGACAGATATTGGATCGGATCCCCTTAGAATGACACCAGAAACTTAGGCAATTGTTGAAATCAGTCATTTTCTGCTTGTACTTTGGTATCATTCTGGGTGATGGTAGGATGCTGCTCAGGGCTAGGGTCATACCCACCTGGGCTACATAATCTGAGAGCTCCTCCATGTCTCTCTTCATGTAGTCCAAGGAGGTATGTCTCAGGTCATTCATACCCACATGTACAATGACAGAGTCATATTTGTACCTGTTGTTGAGGGACCTGAGTGCGTGCATTATGTGGTGGATCCTGGTGCCTGACAGGCAGCTGACTTGTTACTTTCTCATTATTCATCTTAGTGAGTGGGACATCATTGTGGCTCACTATCGAGTCACCTATGACTAGTGTGTTGGGCATGCTGTTTTGCCTTAGGGCCTTTGCTTGAGTGGCACACTGTTTAGAAGAGTTGTGTGTCTTGTGATTAGTGTTATGTTGTGGTGGTTGGGTGCATTTCTGCCTTGGAGTTCTCTGGTGTTAGGGTGGATTTTTATTGAGAGCCTCCACGAAGGTGGGTGTGTGGTTTGTGTTTTTATGTGAAGGCAGTGCTGGTGTGTGTTCTGGAAGGCTATGTGTTCCATGTGGTGTTGTGCAAGTGTTGACCACCTCCTCTTGACCAGCTATTCCGGTCTTGGCTGGAGAGTGCGTGTCTTCCAGTTTGGATATATAAGTGCATTTCTCACAAGTCTGAGTGTTGGGAGGTAAGAGGAGAGTGTTGTCAGTGTACATGAGGCAGTTGCTACATTGCCTCAGGATGCCCAAGTTCACCAGGTCAGTAGAAGAAAGCACAGGGCACTAACCTTTAGACATGTCTGGAGGGGGTTCCATTAATAAATACTGGAGCTGTTTCCTTGTAGAACGTTTAGTGCTGGTAGCACTTTTGTGTGCTACAATAATTGCTACAAGAAGTGTGGTAAAGTGCTAAACTAATAAGCTGGTAAAAGTGCAGGAGAGGAGAGAACTGGCAGATGTAAGGGAAAAATTGAAGAGCAGACTGGCACCGCTCTGAAGCTTACAGACAGTCCTGGATACAGAAAATCTGTATCCGGACTAGATTAGTTACAGGAAAGGTGAGAGAAAAACACAAATGCTGGCTTTTAAACCAGTAAGTTGAAAGAGATGGAAAAACTGCCCAAACGGCCAATAACTGTAATTTCTCTGCCAGAAGCCACTCATTTTGTGGTAGGCTACCTAGTGCTTACCAGTCCCACTGATAAGCTAGAAGGCTTCCTTCCAACACAGAAGAGCTTGGGGGGCTCAGAAGCTTACCAATAGTGTTTGGATACAGCAAATCTGTATCTGGACTAGACTAGTTACAGGAAAGGCAGGAAACCAGCACAGATGCAGGTTTTTAAACCAGAGAGTAGAAAGATATGGAAAAACTGCCCAAATGGTCAATAAGCTAGCTACAATTTCTAGGCCCAAAACCACTCCTCATGAGGTAGATAGGCTACCTAGTACTTACTACTCCCACTGATAATCTAGAAGGCTTCCCCCCAACATAGAAAGGCTTGGGGGGGCTCAGAAGCTTACAAACAGTCCTGGATACAGCAAATCTGTACCTGGACTAAACTAGTTACAAGAAAGGTGGGGAACAAGCACAAATGTGGGCTTTTAGACCAGAAAGTTGAAAGAGATGGAAAAATTGCACAAACGGCCAATAACTACAATTTCTGGACCAGAAACCACTCCTCTTGCGGTAGATAGGCTTACCTAGTGCTTACCACTCCCACTGATAAGCTAGAAGGCTTCCCTCCAACACAAAAGGGCTTGGGGGCTCAGAAGCTTACCAACAGTCCTGGATACAGCAAAATTGTATCTGGACTAGACTAGTTACAACAAAGGCTGGAAACAAGCTTAGATTATTTTTTCAGAAAGCAGCTAAAATAGTACTAAAAATAATTCATGTGCAGTGCAAGCTGGCACATTTGAGTGTGTAGCAATATTAAAATGAATACAGTTTAAATAAATGTAATTTATTCAAAATGTATTCTGAACTAAATTCAACTGTTTCATTCAACTCTGAACAATTAAGATGTGCCAGAAAATATACTTATCAGCTGAGAAGCACACTCAGTCCGAACACAAGGGGATTTTTTTTTGTTAGCAAAGTCCAAGGGGAGGAAGGAGGAGTAGAAGATAATTCAAGGTTAAGAACCAAGTGGATTGGCCTTCTCAAATATTCTGTCTGCATTAGGTAGAATGAATACTAGACTGGGAGGAGTGGCCCATATCAAATTTACAGTAGGGACGGGCAACTGCAAAGCCACCTACTATAACATACTCCACAGGAATATTGTGGGTGGCAGGGATAAAACCAATTTCAGAAGAGATCAGAAACAACAGTGCCAGCAAATATATAAAATAATTCAGTCAGGCAAAAATTAAGACCATGCAGAACTCTGAAAAGTTAGTGCCAAAAATTATACTTATCAGCTTTTATATTTCCAGATTGTTTGAGAGCACTCTTCAATCAGAACAGAAGGAGTTTATAACGGTGTATGCAGGAATTTACAAATGTGGGCTATTTTAAATCAGCAAGCCTTGAAGCAATCGGATAATAAAAAAGTTGTTAGACCAGTTTTCTAAACTTTAACACCAGCACAGGAATAGGGAGGAACCAGTTTCAAAATAGATCAGAAACAAAAAAAGCAATGCCAGCAAATATATAAAAAAATTCAGTCGGGTAATTTTTTTTCAGATATATGTAGATATATTTTTTAATTGCTCACCATTTGACTAATTTGATGTTCACATGACTGGTGGGGTGTTATAAAAGCTTGGATAAGGTCATGGTTAATTGTTCTGAAGAAGTTTCTTATTCTGGAGAAACAAAAGCACTTAACCTGTGTGGTTTGTCTTACAATTAAATATGTTTTATGTTGTTTGAGCCCTGCTGTGGTGTCTTTCCAACTGCTCTACATGGTCTACAGTGTTTTGTTAGCAATACCAAGTCACTTTGAATCAGAATACTTTTACTGAAATGGGCTTGAATATTTTAAAATATTTTAAGCAACAGTAAGTGATATCATTTAAACAGGGCTTCATCAGACTGTTATAGGAAATGACATACTTAAATAGCAAAAAAAAAATCATGTGATAATCTACTGTTTTAAACTCCTACATTTAAAAAAAATGTTTTCTTGTTTTTAAAACCTGGAAAACAGCAAGCATATTGGACTTGCCAGGCGTATTCTCCCCAGTCCAGCAAGTCTTCAAGGAATTCTTTGCCATAAATGGAAACCATCCCTTCCAAAAATCCAAACATAAAATTGCTATTAGTATAACATTTGGTATGTTTAAACCAACATTTTCATCACTGATCCTGATATAAAAATGTTCATAAATGTATTTCCAGAGAGGTATAGAAGTACAGCCGATATAAAAGTCTTGACACCATACATGTGGCCAGATAAATAAAACATTTACAAGTAAAATAACTGGAATCTGTTTACCAGACTTGTGTAGTCTATCCATGCCTGTTAAATATGAACAATAATGGAGATTCAGTTGTGGACATTTAAAACAGTATGCCTAACTCTGCTTTGCTTACTTTTTTTTATTGTCCTGATATTTGTTCCATCCATGTCTGTGAAAACTTTTAAACACACCTGTGGCAGCTGAGCTGAGAGGACTGTAGCACAGTCAGTCCACTGTCCTCCTTCCTGGTAGGTATCCAGCTGAAAGGCTACCCTCATAATCCTCCAAGTCTTCCTCCCTCGTCAGTTGTTTAAATTGGTGAAACTGTCTTTCGCTTTGATACTGCTGTGATTGGCTGACACATTCCCTCAGCTGCAAAAGCAGTTGGTAGTAGGTGCTTAATGGTCATCATACATGTGCACTCATAGGTTCATAGGTGTGCACTAGGCTAATGGCCTTGGAGCCTTTACAAGCCTAGCCCATAGGATTACCCTGCCATCGTGCCACCCGACCTTAGTTCCCAGTGCCTCTGTTGAGTAAAGCCACTGGAGTGATCCCTTGGGTGAATTTTCTGTTTTCCATCCACTCATCAAGATCTCTCTTGAAGAGGGCCAGTGAGGTCCTCTGCTTGACATGTATCTGAAGTCTATTCCATAGCATGAGCAGTCTCTGGGTTATGAACCTGTCCCTCCCGCATGTTTTGTTGATTGTGGTAATGAGGTTGAGGTCTCTGGAGTGTGTGGTGTGGAGGGATTGGGATTTCTTTAGATGTAGCATTTCTAACACACCCACACAGTAAACACCTTAGGACTGCTTGCACTTCGGGTAGGATAAATTTACTCAAGCAATGGCTCATGACACACATCACCAGAATGTTGTCTCTCCAGGTGACAACAATGTGCTCAAACAAATAAGACTTTTTGAAGGTAGGAAAAGGCATAAGCTCAGGGGTTTTCAGCATGAAAATATATGCCAGAATATGCTGCGCATCCAATAATGTGTTATTCAGAAATGCAGCCCTGTCCATTAACTCATATTTATTTATTTTATTTTACATTTGTTGACTGGGCTTGTCCGACTGAGCTGAAGAGCCCTTTTTCAGCAGAGGCCCTGGGAGAAAAGCTCCAACATATTAAACCATTTACTGTATAAATTAGCATTAAACCGCAATGTTACAGGATTATTACAAGGCATTAAGTAGCAATACAATGTTATACAGCGTCAATAATCAGGAGTATAGCAAAACTATTTCAAGATGTTTAAAAATAAATATGTCATTAAGATGAATATAGTTTTTGGGTAAGTGGTTACAAAAACCCAGTTTTATCATAATGTAGTTGCATGAAGGCAAGACAATTACAATAGAATGTTTCTCTGAGGTGATTTGCTTAATAGATTTTAGAAGACAGTAGAAAGAATAGTCAAGGAAGATTAGAGAGAGCTAGTGAGAAGAGTGAGTTAAGGACAGGATCTAGATTAAGGTATGAGAAGTAGGGGTTGTTTAAGGAGGGAGAGTGCAGTGGCAGAACCAGTGACTTTTAAAGTGCTCTTTGGTGGCTGTCTTAAATTGTTTAGGATGTGTAAGGAGTCCTGATTTCTAGTGGAAGCCTATTCCAAGCAATAGTGGGGTGATAGCTGTACATGTTATGTCCATCTTTAGACTTGGGTTTGTAGATTTGTAGTAGGTCTTGGTTAGAGCTTCTGAGAGGTCTGGAGGGAGAATAATGGGAGATGAGAGGGGATAGTGTCAGACAGTAGGAAGGCTGGTATAGGATAGAATGGATGATCTGGAGCTGAGAGAGAAGAAGCTGGTGGGGTAATTCAAGCCAGTTTAGGAGTTTTAGAGAGAGAGAGACAGTGATGGGATTTGTAGGTTTGTTGGGCAGCAAATCTAGCAACCTTGTTGTAGGTAGATTCGAGTTTGGTCAGGAGTGTTGAGTTAAGATTTGTGAGAATTTGAGAATTGTACATTAGACTGGGTAGTAGGTAAGTGAGAGAGAGAGTAATCTTGGGTTCAGAGGTAAGGAATTTCTTGTTACGGTAAAGGAGCTCTCTCATAAAATACTCGTAAAATGTAGTTTTACAAGAGTGAAAACAAGATAGTAGGACTGACTTTTGCAAATAAGCTGGTGAAGCAAAAGAAATTACAAAGTTCATTTTCTGTTATAGTTCTTTGCAGAAGACATGCACTGTCTTGTATCAGGTCTGTATGTGCCTTCCAATAGTTCTCTTCCTTTTTCTGGAGTCTCACAGCAGGAAAAATATCCAAGGTTTCTTCAGGTGTCTTCAACAAGGGGTCTCTTTTTTTTGCTGCACTTTGGCCAGAGTCACAGTCCCAGGCACAGGATTCCCCTTTTCATGAGAGGCTACATTGGGGCGTTGTGGATTATAGCCCTCCTTTTTTACAGTACTTTGTTTGATTATTGGCTTCATTAACAAAACCCTGCAGGAACCCTCTTTGCATAATACATCATGTATCTGAGTGCCTTAAAGTAGAAGTTTTATTTACACCATTTTTTTAAAGAAATAGTTCTGTTTAAAACACCACTATTTACATTTTTATGTCATTTTTACATCACTGTGGGGAACCATCCAGATGAGAATCACCACATGTATATTATCAATGTACTCTTTAACGGATCATTGTTCTGTAAAAAGTAAAAAAGAAAAAAAAAACTGTGAAACATGACTGATTAATACTATTTCCAGAATACAATGCATCAGAAAAGTTCAACTTGTCTCCCCCCATGCAGGACACGTTAGCACTTGTTTTATAGTTTTGTGGGGTTGTGATCTGCAGAGATTTGCCTGCTAAAATGAAAGGCATATTAATGAACTGTATATGTATGTATATATATATATATATATATATATATATATATATATATAGGGATCTAGGACTATTGAACGAAAGTTCAATAGTCCGAATCCACAATAACCGAGCGCACTTTAACGAAAGCACTTTCACCAAAAAAGCACTTTTGTTATAGTGCATTACAAAAAAAAAAACAATAAATCTTCTTTTATGCAGGGGGGCAAGTCTCCCCACCCCCCTACTTTTATATTCTCACTCCGAGGTTGCACTACAGTGGGGAAAATGGAATTTTCCCTTAACCACACCGTAGTGCGACCGACACAACGAGCATACTTATCCGAAAGTGCTGCTTCGGTGAACAACACTTTCGGTTAAGTATATTTGGTGATTTCTGCTTCGGCAGAAAGTGCCGTTGAGGATCTGTACGGATCCCATAGAGAGAGAGGGAGGGGATTATGATCGGCTCACTAATCATAACCCACTTGCGTGTTCAAGACATAGATGCCAAGAAATTCAGCTGAACACCGAAGCTCGAGAGGTGAGAACACATAATACGGGGTTATGATTGGTGGGATGATTATAATTCTTTGTAGTGCTTGGAGCTTTATCTGCTCCATGCACTACTAGTTAGAGGGGGAAAAAATGTGTGTTTTGTTAGCTTTCAAAGCTGTAAAACACCTGTCAGATGCTCGTAGAATGGCAATGTAACGTTGCTAGTCTTGTTTATCCTTACTTAACGCCTTTCTTTTGTCAAGGTTTTCACAGAATGTCAAGATTATTCCTACATATTTTTGGTATATGCTTAATAAAATCTGTGTTTTTTCTTACAAAGCACTGAGGATTAAAGTCAGTAAATAATAGATGTTTGAGTTTCAGAGTTCTTATCCTTCATATTTTGCAGATGAAAATATCCTGTTTTTCTAGCAACTTTCTAAGTTTTTTTTTTTTTTTTTTTATACAGGAAGGTAGGGGCACATTGAGTACGGACAGCAGGCAGAAACAAATAAATCTTTTGCTCTGCCTCTGTCATTTGCTAGTTATTACAGACATATTTTATTGTCAAGTAGTAAACCCTAGCAAGGGATGCTTAACATTTAAGATCAGGTCATGTACCACTCTAGAGCTTAATTGGTTTGTCTTTTTCTTAATATCGGAGCGTAATCAGTGCACTCCATACACTACACACACACACACGTATGTATATGTATATATATATATATATATATATATATATATATATATATGTACACACACACGCGAAATGGCATATTCCTCAACCCTGGCAATGTAGCAGTCTTGTACATCTGTTTGTCAAATAGTTTTGATTAAACAGATGTCGATTTTTAAATTGCTGGTACCCATACATATCTCTGTCTGTCTCTCTCTCTTTGTCACACTATAGATTGCATATAGTCTATTTTAGCAATGACTGCAAATAGGGAGGTGGGGGTGGTGGGATGGAGAATGACTATTATTTGATTAGGAGTATGTAAATGGATTAACATTGAGCTGTTCCTTACATGGCACTCATGTTAAGGATCCTGAAAAACACTATTGCATTTATTTAATTTATTGTTTTTATAGCTTTTTTTAATCGTCTGGGCCAAGCCTCTGCAGCAGTGGTTGCATTTCTATATAAGAAGCAAGTGTCCTGACTCTGGAAACAGAACTGAGTTTGATATTACAGGCCAAGAAGTGAAACAGTGCACATAATGACAGCTGCTGTTTCCTGATAGATGCTGAGGATAAATCTCAGAATTTTATAGGGTTCTGAGATGGGCGGTGGCATATTAGGTCATTTAGCTCTTTTTGAAAAGGGAGAGCAAATAAGACCTTCTTGAACACAGCCCTGAGTATGGCAAGTAAGACCATCTGGCTAAATGCCACTTTTGACTTTGTGTGACTTGGTAAAAAGAAAAGCCTTTGAAGGTGCTACCACCAGGTGTCATCCATGTGCTAGTGGGGCTGCTTGGAGGAGTAGAACCTACCCACTGAAGGGATATTGCAGGTTAGGTGTAGTAGGACTGAGACTAATGCAGTAGCCTATGGGGGATGCAAGCACGTACAAGCTGCAGAGCAGCACCAGAGGAATAATCTGTTGATCCAGGCAAAAATAATGAACAGGTTGATTTTACTTATTTAATTTCTTAGTGCAGAATTTGTTTTACACTCATCCAGATCAGGCGCTGACCTTTTTCAAATTTGCCAGATGTCCTCTGCTTTCTTTGTCTGTTATTGAGTGGATATTTGTATTCATAGAGAGACAGCTTTACTTCGTGTGCTGGGTAAAAGGGGAAGCTTTTGTTTTTCTTTCTTTTTTTTAAGTTCTGTTTGGTGGAAGATACATGCAATGATTTAGTTACACACTCCCACTTCATCCTTTTATTAAACCATACAGTCCAATGACAGGTCTCCACTAATAGTAATGTGGCATGCGTGTAGTCCATTGCCTCTAAGGAAAGAGGGCAGATATTGAGACAGCGTGACACTCCTTCCCCAGTCTGCAGTGACCTACATTTATTATTGAACATTGAATGTTGTTGTAGCAAGTAGCAACATTACCCTTGAGCTCTCTGTGTCGCTTAATATTGTTTAGCAAAATCATAAGCAGGCAAATTGTCTTTGTACTAGAGAGAGTGAGGGGGACCCTGAGTTCTTGAAGCAATTAGAGTTATGGACTGGCTTTTGCTTGTGTATGGACTGATAAATAAATTACACTTCCATCTTGTTATGAGGTTTCTTCTGCTGCCTGCCCAATAAAATACACATTTTTCTTCTGACAAAGCTGCCAGATGACCTTCAAAGAGCACAGTAAAGTAAACATGTCCTTCAGACTCCTTTCAGGTGAAATACATGTTTAGAATCAAACCTCACCACATAACTGACCTATTTTTGGTGTCATAACACACTGATTTCTTCAAAAAGCTGTTTAAACAAGGAATGTCTTTTTATATTATTCTACTAATGAAAGGGAGGTTTTAATTGCAGTGAACTGTTATATTGTTGGTGCCTGTTTTAAATGCACATTATCTGCTATAGGATAAGTATGATTACATTATAGTCTTAACAACTGCACTCCTGTACTTGTTTTACTGATGTATCATTGTGGTTAAACTGATGCTTTGTAATCTCATAGTGTCATGTAGAGAGCACAGTTAACACACAAGTATCATAGTGCCGAGAGCTATGTGATGCATGCAGCATCTTGTAATGTTGGTACTGTTTACTATCACCCTAGTGAAAAAATTATTTCACATCTCAGAAACTATAGGTGCCTTATTTCTGAGATTTTTTTGAAGGCGTTTGCTTGCTGCAGGTTTAAAGCTGAAGTATTAAGTTCTATCAGAAATATGGGGTTTAAGCTGTTTTTCAGTGGCAGTTTCAGACTAGTAGTCTAGTGTGACATCCCAGTATTCTTCTCTTTGTTGTTCTCAGGTTTACTAAATCTGATCTGCAGTATCTCCGGGAGGTAGGTCATTATGAACCAGATATTGAACTGCTATATAATTATCTGAACATGCTGACAAATTACTCAATACATTACATTGACGAGGTCAACTTCTTTAGCAGTTGCACTCATCAGTACAGATCACATATTTGTGCAGGAGGCTAATCCCCCCCCCCCCCACACACACACATCGGTTGCAATGGGGCCTTTCATATCCTGCTGCTTATATAATCTAATAACAGACTGCACAATCAAGAACGGTATAAACTCTGCATAGGACTGCTTCCTTCTAACTGTGATGACACAATCTCGGTACATATGTAATATTAGATTAAATGGGAAGTAACTGATTAACTATTGCAGAATAGTCTCACAGTAAAATGGACTGCACCAAAGTTATGTGACTCCAGGTTTAACGCAAGCTCGTAATTTTGAAGCTTTGTGATATTTTTAGGTACTTTTCCATTATCGGGGCAACACTTCACATGATCGCGTGGAATGTTGTATTTGGAGCGCTGTTCTTTTTAAATAGATATCCATTTATTTCATTTTCATAAACATGTTTTGTTTTACTGTATTAAGATGAGCAGGAAAATGACATCAACAAACCTTTATTTTTCATTGCTGATACCACTACGTGCATGCAGTAAGTTAAGATGTGAAGTTGTTCAATCTCACCATTCATTCTTTACTGATATGGCCAATTGCAAAGCTCGAGGTCTTCAAATAGCTCAAGGCCAAGTCCCTATCTCATGATGCATCTGGAGTTACCCAGATCTAGTTGGCCGCTGCAACAGATCGGAGGTTCTGCTTTAGCTCGGGCCAGTATAACTGCTTTTATCATTATTACTTAAAAATATTTGCTACTTAGATAGTTTAAAATATTTTAGTAGAGTTTTAGAAAGCTCTTGCAGCTTTTAGTGTGTGTTTACCTACTTATATCCCTTCCCATTAGTGTGCTTGAAACATTTTTCTAGTTGGCCTAGTTTAAAATCTTCTCTTTATACAGTGTGTTTTATTCAGCGACCTTTTGTCACAAGTTTTTCTAGATAGTCATAGTTATTACTGTGGTGTTTAGCCTTAGATTTTTCAGATAAGGCCTAGTAGTTGATTGCTGCTGACAGTGTTTTGTTATAGAATAGATAAGGCATGTTGTGTCTATTAGCAGCTATCTTCTTTTATTGCATAGTCTGCTTAGAACTTCTTCTTGTGTGCTTTAGACAGACTTTTTCTGTCAGTTTGCATTTGTATTAGTATACTCTTGTGTGTGTGTGTGTCTTAGCCTGCTTTTTTTAAGGCTCGTGTGAATAAGTTTTTCTGTGGTGACAGTAATTTTTCTTGGATTATTATGGCTGACCAAGACAAACATCCAAAGTCTGGTTTTAAGAAGTGCCCCAAGTGTGGCCAAAACATGTCTGTTACAGACAGCTACGTAAATTGCTTATACTGTTTAGGAGCCCTGCAATTGCAGGATAGCTGTGCTATTTGCCATTCTTTTTCCTCAAGGGTTCTGAAGGAAAGGAAACATAAACTGATTGAGAGAGGGTTGTTGAAACCGTCATTTCAAGAAGCTTTGAGCGACCATGATGGATCCAGCGAGTCCTCAAAGTCTTCTAAGACTTCGGACTCAAAAACATTGAAGAAATCTTCGACTTCAGCTCCACTGCCATTGGAACCGACAGTCTTTACTTTTCGGAGCCAGTCCTCTGTATTGGAACTGGTGACTGAAGCTCCTAAGAGTCCTTTGCTACAGTCGGTACCTCCTTCGATGCGCTCTTCTCGGTCCCTCTATCAGCCTTTCAAATCTGGATGTGGACTTTGTGGTGCAGAAGCTGTTATCCGTACTGGCCTTAGCAAAAATGTTATCAGCTTCGACCCAGTTGGCTTTGGAGCCGAAGAGCGTTACACCAGCTCAGTCTATTCCTCCTCTGAGCCATGCTGGTCCTTCGGAGCTGGAGGAGTTGGACCTGTTGATAGTGGAACCCTCAGAGCAGACACCTGCTCCAGTTTCGGCACTGTACACTCTGATGTCCTCAGTGTCGATCGAGGACTCTAGGAATCGACACTCTCTGGTCGGGTCCGGGGAAGATAGTTGGACTGACTTGTCGGTTCTGACTCTGCCTCTTGGGGCTTCAACTCTGATGAGCTCGACTCCTACCTCTGGTTCAGAGCTCACTGTCCCGGTGCCGTCGATTCCCTCACATCGGAGCACAGGTGCTTTCGATGCCATGAGGAGAGTCATGTCTCCTAAGACATCCTCGACCTCAGGTCTGGCTTCCTCCTCCCCGAAAGTGCCTGTGTCTGCTTCTGCATCACACATCTTGACCAGGCATAGAGACCCAGAGCCTCAGGAAGCCCTATTGGGTGGCCCTTGCTCTTCCGAGACATCACCAGAAGCTCCCAATGATGAGGTTTCCAGGAGAGGTTGTGTAAGAGGAAACATCTAGACTTCCCTCGAGAGTTTCTAACATCGGATACTGATTTAGATGAGTCAGAAGGGGTCCCCATGGTCCCCCTCTGAAGATATCTCATTTGCTGAGTTACTTGAGATCCTTAGGCAGAGGGGTGACTGGCAGTACAAAAGCCCTACTGAGGATGAGTCAGTTCTCCTGAAGGCTTTCGGGTCTCAGCCCTCCACCTCTTGGGTGACTCTGCCCATCGATGAGCTTATGCAGCTGGTCTCTTGAAGAGTGTGGGAGTCTCAGGATATCATGGAGCCTGTCCCTTGGAGGCTTAATAAGTTAATTTCTTCCCCCCTTGACAAGTCATTTTTAACAAAAGTTGTTCCATTTAATGCCGTGGTGGTGGTGGCGGCGGCAACCACCAAAAAGGAAATGTCTGAGACTTCCTTGTCTATCCATCCTCCTAACAGGGACTCCAGGATTATGGATAGATACTGGAAGTGCATGTTTAGTTCAGCGACCTTTGCTCTTCATTCGCTCAACTACTTAACCCATTTTACGAGGTTACAAAGAGATCTCCTTAAGGAGCTAAGAGATGCTCTTCAGGGTACAGTAGCTGCAGGAGCCTCCGACAAAGTTGCCGCCCAGCTTGCTACCTTCAATTCTATAGTAAACTCATCCATGCACCTCCTCTCATATACAGCCGATGGAACGAGTAGGGCAGCAGGTACAGGAGTTGCTCTTAGGAGACAGTCCTGGATGCGCTTGTGTTCCTTCGCGGAGCCTTTCAAGTCTTCCTTCATGAATACCCCCTTTGATAGCTTGTCCCTTTTCGGGCCTAAAGTGAAGGAAGCCTTAACCAGGTGTAAACAGGACAGAAAGACACTGTCTGCCACCGGGGTCTGTTTTTCCATCCCTGCCCGACCCTACCCTAAGGGTCAAAGGGGAGGAAAAATGTGGTTCCGAAAAGCCCAAGGAGCCTTTCAGGGCACATGTGGCGAACCCCCTCCAGAGGCAGAGGAGGGGGCAATAATGGAAGACTCCACCCTCACGACAGAGGGGATCCACAACACCAGGGCGACAGAGATCACTTATCTAGAAAGCCCTACCAGTGCTCCTGAAAGGAGGCCCAACTGTCCTACTCTGGAGGCAATCTGGCATCGCTTATCTTTGTATCCAGACGCCTGGCTTAAAATAACAAGACAGCTGGGTACAAAATATTTCCAGGGGATATTTCATCCCATTTGCCAAACCCCCTCTGCCCATAAGGAAATTCCCAGACATTTCACCCAGTTACAGGGAACAAGCAACAATAGAGGTCCAAATATTGCTTACAAAAAGAGTCATCCAAACAGTCCCAGCAGATGAGACAGGAGCTGGAATTTACTTAAGATTCTTTTTGGTTCCAAAAAAGACGGGGGGACTGGAGACCCATATTGGACCTCAGCAGACTGAACAAATATGTAAAGAAAGAGAAGTTCTGGATGGTCATGCTTCAGTCCATGCTTTTCTTCTTAGGGAAAGACAATTGGATGTGCTTGATAGATCTCAAGGATGCGTATTATCGCATAAAAATGGCCAGGCCATCTAGGGATCATCTGCGCTTCCGGCTGGTAGCCAATAATTACTAATTTTGAGCCCTGCCCTTTGGTCTCACTACAGCCCCCAGAGTGTTCACCAAATGCATGGCAGTGGTGAGGTGTCTAGGATTCCAGGTGTTTCCGTACCTAGACGATTGGCTCCTTACCGCCACCACCAGGCATAAACTCATTCAGGCTAGGGAGTCCACTCTGTCACTCTGCAATCAAATGGGCATTGCAATCAACTCAGAAAAATCTGCCTTGTCGCCATCGCAGCATATCGTTTTTATCGGGGCAAAGTTGGACACCACCACCACACTAAGGCTTCTAATCGAAAGTATCTTTCTTCTTCGTCAGCATGTCATCATTCTGATATCAAACGTCAGAGCACCAGCATCAGAAGTTCTGAAATTATTAGGCTTGATGGCAGCAGCAATTTTAGCAATTCCACTAGCTCGTATGCACATGCGGATACTACAGTGGCTGTTGTTCACTCAGTGGTCTTACCAAGGACTTCCCATGTCTCATGTGATAATGATCACAAATTCCTGCAAAAATTACCTTCAGTGTTGGTTGACCTCACTTCATGTCACGATAGTTCGCCCATTCCTGCTACCTCCTCTAAGCTTCCCTGATAGGGTGGGGGGGGGGCATTTTCAGGGAAAGACGGCCCAAGGCACATGGACCGATCAAGAGACACATCTGCATATCAATGTCCTGGAGATGAGAGCAGTACTTTTGGTGTTGCAGTACTTTCAGGACTCTCTTCTTCTGGGTATGATTGTGATTCAGACGGACAATATTTCGGTGGTCTGGTATTTGAACAAACAAGGAGGAACCAGGTCTTACCCCCCCTTTGTCGTGAGGCTCTCGGAGTATGGCAGTGGGCTGTTTCCACCCGGTGCTTTCTGTTGGCAACGCACATCCCGGGGGAATCCAGTGTGATAGCAGACAAGCTGAGCAGGGCAATCTTGTTGCCTCACGAGTGGTCCCTCAAGAAAGAGATAGTGGACAGGATTTTCTGCAGGTGGGGCCAGCCTTGCTGCGACTTCTTCGCCAGTCACATGAACACGAAATGCCAAAGCTTTTTTGCCCTGATTCCCCCTCCGGGAGAAGCCCCAAGGGATGCACTCGTACACAATTGGCCTTCGGGTCTCCTCTATGCATTTCCACCAATCCCGTTGATAACCAAGGTTCTACAGAAAGCAAAAATTCTGGGAAGTACCATCATTCTCATAGCCCCTCATTGGCCTTGTCAGATTTGGTTCCCCTTCCTTCGACTTATCTTTTGGAGAACCCTTGGATTCTGGACCCAGTTCCAAACCTTCTGACGCACTCGTTGGGGGAACTTTATCCCTCAAGCTGACAGCTTGGCTGCTCCAATTCCTATCATAGCCAGGTTCCATAATCTTTCTAATGAGACGAAGCAAATTCTCTTATCCTCTCATAAATCTTTTACAAGGAAGCTATATCTTAGCAAATGGAAAGAATTTTCTATATGGGCTTCTAAAAACAGTATTCATCCTTACCAAGCCCCTATGGCTTCCATTTTAGAGTTCTTGACTATGATATTCAGCAAAGGAGCTGCAGCAGCAACAATTCGGGTTCATCTGGCTATTTCTAATTTTCATCTTGGATTCAAAGGATTGAATATTCTGTCGCACAAGTTATCCAAAGCCTTTCTCAAAGGAACCTTTCATATTAGACCACCTGTGAAATCTCCCTATTCTCCATGGAATCTAAATTGTATGCTTTCATGCTTAATTCTTCCGCTGTTTGAACCAGCTTCCTCATGTGACCTCAAATTTTTGTCATGGAAAACCATCTTTTTAGTAGCTATTACTTCTGCCCGCATAGTGTCAGAGCTTCAGGCTTTATCCATCAAGCCTCCTTATTTGATATTCCATGCTGACAGAATCTCACTTAGAACAAACTCCTCATTCTTGCCCAGAGTTTGCACTGAAACCAATCTCAACCAAATTATTGATTTGCCAGTCTTCTTCCCCAACCATTCAAACAATTTGAAGTACATGCTGCACAAAATTGATGTTCACAGACAGCTCAGATTTTATTTGGATAGAACAAAATATTTCAGGAAATCAGACCAGCTTTTTGTTTCATTTTCAGACTCCAGGAAAAGGTAGACCAGTGGTTAAAACAACTCTTTCTAAATGGTTATCTGATTGTATTACCTTTACTTATTCAGCTGCTAACATGCCTTTGCAGCATAAAATTAAGTCTCACTCGACCAGAGCTGTTTCTACTTCCTTTGCTTTTTCTGCCAGACTTCCTATTGACATTTGCGCAGCAGCCACTTGGTCAAAACCTCATGCCTTTATCACTCATTACAAACTTGACAGGGCCTCCTTTGGATCCATAGTCCTGAGATATATACTCCTGTGAGCCACCTGTTGTTGATGGTGCTTGGGACGCTACCCATCAGTAAAGAATGAATGGTGTGATTGAACAACTTCACATAAAGAAGTTATGTACTTAACATGACATTCCATGTGAGTTGTTCATCTCGCCTTCATTCTTATGTCCCTCCCTCCTACCCCCTCCTGGGCTGTTAGATGACCGAGATGCTAGATCCATCCTGGTTGCTCAATCCTTCTATACCTTTCTCTTGGGAGTGAAAGAATGACATATGGTATTAAATGCAGCAAACAAGATGTGAGGTAATTCCAGGTGCATCATGGGATAGGGACTTGGCCTCAAGCTATTTGAAGACTGATCTTGAGCTTTGTAATTGGACGTATCGGAGTCGAAGGTTCAGCTCCAAACCCATCAGTAAAGAATGAAGGTGAGATGAACAACTCACATGGAACGTTATGGTAAGTACAAAACTTCTTTTTTTGTTGCGCTTCTGATGCACACGTGTATTGTACAAAAGTACGCGTTTCTTGTTGCTGGTGTTTTTTTGTTATGCAGCATGCCTTACAAGCCCTTTCGTCTTTTCTATTTAGGGTTTTCAGTATTTCTGAAATGATTCTCCGAGTCCACATGGCATAGGGATTCTTTTTTGTTTTCATTTTTTAGGAAGAGGCCACAGTTTTTTGAATGTGTGCCTTGCTGTGCCCAGTAAAATGGTAGAAAGTACAGGCACACACAGCTGAAGTGAAAGTTTTCTTCAAGAAGTTGGAGGGTTAAGTTTTTTGAAAAGCTGATATTTTTACTGCATCTTTGCATGAAAACAATTATGTGGGACTCTGTCAGTTCAGTACTGGATTTCGCAAGGTCAACATGGGCTGCCTTGGCTGCTGCTATTCACTGATGCTTTTCAGGGTTGCTGGTCACAATTTACACATTATCCACTTTGGGATAAGATTGACATGTAGTTTGAAAGGCATATTAGCTTTAATCAATGTCATACAGGTTATATAGCAGTCATGCAAACTGTTGCCCCAATAACATAAAAAATCATCAACAGAAGACTACCTGATAAGTCTGTCAGAGTTGCAGCTCTCTCTCCTAACCCTGTTGTGTTCTTTTCTCCTGTCTATCCCATGCATTCTTGGACCCCACCATTGAGCAGTATTCTTATTGTTGCTTCTAGCATTTATTTTCAGGGCTTCTCCCCCTAGTCTGTGAAATAATAGCTTCAGTAATCAACTCCCTTTTTCCCATTTTCTACATGGGGTCGGTGTGTCATGTCACGTGTCGCCATCTCTGTCTATTCAGTGCCACGCTCCAGCCTGACTTTTGCAGATGTTCTGTCATGCAATCCATCTGTCTCTTTGCTGGACCCTTTGTTTCCTCTTGGCCTTCTTCCTGTCTGTCCTAAATCTTTTGCACCAGATTGTCTTCTGCTTTCCTTCACATAGGTTCATAGGAGGTTACTAGGCTATTAGCCCTAGGGTCTTTGTAAGCCTAGCCATGTTATACCCTTGTTCCCTTATTGACCAAATTATATGGTCTGTATTTGCAGCACGAGTCTGTAATCAGCACTGATTGCCCTTATCCAGAAGGGACATAGGTGATATCCCCAGGGTAAATTTACGCTGTCCCATCCAGTTGTCGAAGTTGCGCTTAAACAGGGTCACTGAGAAGCTGTCTTTTATGTGAATTGGGAGTTTGTTCCAGAGGAGTGGCAATCTCTGGGAGACGTATCTTTCTCTTCAGCATGTCCTGTTAATGTTGCAGGCTAGGTTAAGATCCCTAGAGTGAGTGAATCTTGTCTCATTTGACTTGCTGATATGCAGCATTTTCAATAGGGCAGGGTCCAAGACTGCTCTGTAGGCCAGGAACAAGTAGACTCTCAACAGCCTATAAGATACAGAGTACAATGACAGGGCCTTCAGTCTGCCCATGTAGGTGTTGTGTTGAAGGCCCTGAATTTTCTTGGTAAGAAACCTCTGAGGTCTCTCCAGCTGCTGTAGGTGTCTGGTGAGGTACATACAGAAGGGTACATTGTACTCTTAGTGGTCTGATGAGGGATGAGTACAGGGGGGTTGTAACATCCTTAGCTTTGGATGTGATGCCCTTACTTATGAGAAGTGCAACATAGAAGGCCTTCCTTATCACTGTGGACACATGATGATCGAAGTTAAGGTTGCTATCAACCTGTGTTCCCAAATCTCTCACCACAGGGTATGAGCTAAGGGGGGTACTATTAATATTGTAATTTGGAGAGACTTCCTCTTTACTGAAGGGGATGGTAACACATTTTTTGCATTTAGTTTAAGTCTGTGGCTTTGGCACCATCATTTGTCTGTGTAAGCCCTTTCTGTATTATGTCAACATCATTGGGGGACTCAATGATTACACTCAGTTTGCAGTCATTGGCGAACTTGGTAAGCCATAGGCCATGTATTTTCACCTGGACTTCTGAAAAATAGATTCCATACAGTAGGGGGCAACACAAATCCTTGTGGTACACCACTGGCAACTGGTCTGCTGGTATGCGTTCTGTCAGTGAGCCAGTTGGCTACCCATCTAGTGTCATATGGGTGATTCCCAGCTGGGTGAGTTTCTCAGTGATATCCAAACCAAGGTAATCTGTTCTGTTTGACCTTTTTGCAATTGGAGCTACTTTGGTTTCTGCTGTTATATCCTCATTTCTTTGACTGTCCCACAGTGTTTATCCTACCACCCTTCTCAGGCACTTCATCAACTGTAGTTTCTTTAACTGCCCAAGTTTCTGTGCCATACAGTATTAATGGTTGCACCACTGTTTTGTACTCAATACTTTTCAGCTTTGGCATTCTTCTGTCATACACTACCCCTTTAGCACACTGTGCTTGTCTGCATCCCCTCTGATTATAGCTTGACGTCCTCATTCAGACTTCCCTTCTCCTCAACCACCCCTCCCAGCTGTTTGAATTTGTTAACCTGTACCACTGTTTTCCCTTGTATCTCAATTTTCAGCTTCTTCTGATTTTCCCCATTTGCTCAAATTAATATGAAGTTTTTATATCTCATATTCATACATATTTATTTATGTTTATATTTTCATAGCTATTGAGTTATTCATTGTATTTATTTTATATGTACATTTTATACATTTTATATATACACATTCTCATTTGAATATATATTTTTATTTGAATGTGTTTTTATCTGAATATGTATACATATATATACAACCGCATTAGATAATCTGACTTGAAAGTTTGAAGTGGTTACATTATTGTGTCTTGGTTCACAGAGGGTTAACCTCCTGTGAATAATCTCTCCTTAGTTGTTCATTGGAGGGTTTGAATTAATTGGACCATCCAAGATAATTAAATATGTATAAATATAGTTGTTACTCTTTGTGTGGTGATCTGAAGAAGCGTATTGTTATGCGAAAGCGCTCATCCCTGTGTTTCATCTAATAAATATCATCGTGTTTTAATACTCTGGATTTCATCATTGTCTCCTGCCTCTGCGTTGGAACTGAACGTGTTTTTTCTACTACTTGTTTCCTGGTTTGTAACGGACAGTTCCTATTTGGAGTGGTGATCTTTG
Source organism: Protopterus annectens (assembly GCF_019279795.1). Lineage (NCBI taxonomy): Eukaryota > Metazoa > Chordata > Ceratodontiformes > Protopteridae > Protopterus > Protopterus annectens. Next base: position 95,190,888 of record NC_056747.1, read on the forward strand.
TTTTAAGGTTTCCCCATTTGCTGCCATTACACCTAACTTATTTTTGTACTGTTTCATCCCATGTGCCTTCAGTTTTGCATTTCATTCCCATATCCTTTGCTGAAGTTCTTGCTCAGAGTCTGCTTGGAATGTCTCATTGTCTGCTTACAGCAAATTTATTGATCTGCCCCCTCCCCCCTGTTTGCTAATGTAGTCCATCACCAGTATGAGCAGCGATTGGCTCAGAGCTTATCCCTGATGCACACCCACTCCCACTGGGAGCTCTTATTTGAGACTGAACACTGTTCATACTAAAGTCATTGGGTCCTTGTTCATAGTCTGCACTAATTCTAACAATGTTTCTGGGACTTCGAACCACAGCAGGACTGGCCTAATCAGCTTTCTTGAGACTTTAACATATGCTTTCTCCCAGTCTAGGAATGCCCAGTTGGACTCTTTCCACATCTCTAGCTTCTTCTCAAGTATCTGTCTCATTGCAAATGGGTTAGTCGTGCTGCATTCTGATCTTAATCCAAACTGCTCATCTTCATTCTTACTTTTTACTACTATGTACACTCATTTATCAATCACCCTCTCCAGAACTTTCATGCAGTGTGATGGGAGTTTGATACATCTATACTGCCCACAATTGGGAATGTGTCAATCATCTGGGAAACACCTTTCTCTCCATACTGCAGTGACCAGCTCCAGGAGCCATTTCTGTCCTATCTCACCCAAAATCTTGATCATATCTGCTGGGACCTCATATGTGTCTACAGCTTTCTCTGACTTCATTTTCTTTAGTGCTGTTCTTACAACTTCTATGGTTGGGTTCTTCCTCTTTCATCATAGGCTGTGTCTGGGGTAGTACATTTGTCAGACTTGAATCATTTTCATTCTAGATGCCATCCTTTCCCCCTTTTGTCCGTCCTTCCTTCCATTCTTTTTACTTGCCTACTGAGAATATGGACCATTCATACAGTACTCTTTCACTCCTTTTTCCAGTATACCAGTCTAAAGGTTGTCTGAGCTGAATAAAAACGTATGGCTATCCAAACCTGGTAGTGCCAAGGAAGACCCAATCCAGGACCAACAAAACTAACTTCAAGAAGGGAAAGCTAGGTGGAAAGTGGTTGCCCAACTTTGTGATTAAAATACAAAGACACACATGCAGAAAAAGGCCATTGTTTAGGCACTTTTAGAAACATAGAAATGAAAAGATATAATTAACTGTCATTTAGGACTCACACTTGACCTCCGGCACAATGTGAGTTTCTGTTTATACCCAGTCCCTCCTTCCTTTTTAATATTTTGGTAATCTCACACATGTTTTCTACCACCCTACCTGACTTCCCTGTTTTTTTAATTAATTAACTGGATAAGTGATGCTTGGGAACCTGTGCTGGGAGGTACAAATGCAGGTTGTGTAAATAATGTATGAAATATTACAAGAGGTTGTAGTACTGTACAGTAACATTGATTTATTTATTGTTTTTCCATACCGGGAAAGTCCGTCTGGGCACATGGCCCATTTTCAGTGGAGGCCCAGGAAGAAAGGCTCCAGTGTACAAAGAAAAGTAATAGAGTGGCACTAATATTCAAAAGGAAGTAATATACAATAGTCTGCAACAATTTTCAAAAGAGCGAGAGCTGTATTTCAAATTTGAGAAGGTATACGGACAACCATATTGCTGCTATTTTCATCAGAAAGCAGTACGCCTCACAAGAGGTGTTGCGGTGAGAGAGCTAGAGTTGGGAAACAGAAGACAAGAGTAGGGTGAAGGAGTGTAACAAAGGGGGGGGTGAAGTACAACACATGTAGGAGGAGGTATGGAGGGAGATGAGCAGTGATGAGGTTGAAGAGGAGTAATGGGATAATCTGGTGCAGCATATTTGCAGAGCCAGGAGCTGCACGAGATTAGCTGCAGTTTGAGTGACTTTACTGAGCAATCCTGTCTTACTGTTAGGGGGATGGAGTTTCAGGTTTTTGTCCCTTAATGGGAGTAGAGGGAACAGCCTGCAGAGTTTTTAGGTTTTGGAATATTTAGTAGGTCTCTGCCAGAAGAGTGCAAGCTTCTGGGTGGATTGTATAGTTGTACAAGGTTGGCTAGAGGTGAGCAATCATTTGCATTATTAGAGCCAGCAAACACTGCGGTGGTGGTGCTGGGGTAGCGTTGTCGCCTCACAGTAAGACGTCCTGTTCGATTCTCAGCTAGATCGTCATCTGTGTGGAGACATGCGTGAATGGGCGTACCTTCGTTGAAGGTTGTGCGTCAGGGCTGGCAACTCAGCACGTAAAAATCTACTGCCAATCAGCGGACCGGAGTTCCGCTGTGGCGACCCTTAACTGGGAAAAGCCGAAAGACACAACAACAACATAAAATTCAGCAAACAGAAACAAAATGCCTAATACAGGAGGCCACTCCTGAGTAAGGTAGTTAATCCCATGAGCAGCAGCATGTTCGATAATTTATTCTGCAAGCCTGATGGTAGTATATGTAGTTAGCTAGACTAGAGACTGTATAAACAGCATAGTTAGATATTGATTATCCCAGAGCAAACGTATCTTATCTCTGTCAACACGTACTACATTCTAGTGGTATTTTGCATTGAATGTGCTGTAGTATTGTGTGTTTAATCATCCCACATTTAATGGAATAGAACAGCATGGGAAGATTTTTGGAGCTCTGCTGCTTTATTCAGGTTAGAGCATTTGCAGGAAGCTAGCTGAAGAAAGTATTTGTGAGATCATGTTTTTTTAATGCTGCATGATTATGTTTGGTGTAGCAGTGGGTGGTGTAAAGTTAAAAGAATCTTCTGCTCTTGCAGGATTGTAGAGTTTATGAGCAAATGCCAGACATAAGTCCAATTTGAGGAGCAAATGAGTTAAGTTGCAAATTGTAGCATGCCTTCTGACATTTGTTGAGAGGAAAAAAACGTGCTAAATAGCTGCAATTCCCATATCTTTGGCAGGACCGCTAAGACTTCAAGTAGTGAAATTCTGATACTGGAAGTAGATGCCGAAGCAACAAGAATGAGGATGCTATCTATTTGAGATAAAAAAAAAAAAAAAAAAAAAAAACCTCCACTACCATTAGTTACTTCCCTGTTATCTAAATCAATGTGCTTAAGCATTTTCAAATGGTATAAAGCTGTTTCATTATTGTTTTGGAGGTCTTTTTAATTGTCTAATGCACAGTAGCTGGGAGTCTGAATGATCCATACAGATTTAACGTTTTGTGACAGATAGGGGTTTTAGGAAGTAAATGACTTTATTAATACCTTGTGCAGTTTCTGACCCCCCCCCCTCACCCCCAACATACACAGTTTTTGCCGCCTGCTGGTTTAAACTATCATTGTAAGTTATACTATGGTGTGGCTGTCATCCAGTGCAGGTATCGGGAAGTTTCCCTTCCGGCTCATTATTTTGCATGGAAGTCTAAAAAGTGCTGTGGGGATGTTGGTGGTTTGAGGGGAGTCACACTGCTGCTGAAATACCCCACTGAAACTCTGCCCTTTCACACAAGTGGACATATTACTCAATTCCTGCTGTGTGCCAGGGATTGTTAAGGAAGGCTTGCTTCCACAATACATATCCTCATCCCACACCCCACAGAAAATGTAGAGCCCTGACATTCAATCTGTCTCCCCACCTGGCTTTGCCAGTGCCCAGCTTCTTACTCAAATGCAGGCCATCTTTGCTGTAGGCAAGTTTTCATTCTCTTTGTTACAGTCGTTAATATGGTAGCTTGACTGGTCCAAGGACCTTTTTTAGTCATAACATGAACCATCAGGCAAGCACAGCATGGAAACAGAAATGAATCATAAGTTGTATGTATATTAGAACACAGTGCTAACAGATCCAGGCCCTAAAAAAAAAAAAAAATCAGCTGAATACTGATCAATAGTAATAGAACCGTAGAAACAGTAAGAAGTCAACCAGCAGAGGTAAACTTCTTGTGACAAAGAAGGGAACAGAGCAAATGTGGGAAGAAACTGGGGCACTTGTAAAACTCCACCTAGACCAACGTTATATTATTCTGACCTACAACTATTTGAAATTTGTCAATTATACTGCTTTTAAAAATAATAAACATGAATAATTATATATACTAGATGTATATGTTATGAAAATACATCCCTTGCTTTTTTAATTGTACCTTTCTATAATTTACATTGATTAAGTAAACAGAAGTAGTATAACTAAAGTGTTAAGGCTGTGCACTTCTCACTTAGAAACAGTATAGCTACTGATTTATCCTGTAGTCCTGGATTAATTCTCTCATTTTTTAGAATGCTTCATGCATAAGGCATATATATCCAAGTAAGGTTAGATGTGGTCAGAGGAGGCCTGTTGCGTGTAACATTAGGACTAAGGCCAGTGAGTGATGTTACCACTTGGTAGCTAAAACTTTCCAAGGTTGCCATAACACCTTCCTCTGTACCATAATACAACACAGTGCCTAAATTGTCACAGTTTAGCTAACTGAAATGGCTCTAGGCTACCTGCTGTGTATATTGATTAAAAATGTGGCGATGTCCTTAAACTGATAATTCAGTATCTTTCACAGCTATCATCTTTAATTGATTAGCTCACCATGTAGACATTTCTGTTAATTTTTCTTACAAACTTTTTTTCTTCCCTTCAGGCCTAGTTTCCTTTTTTCTTTTTTGCTGGTGGGAGGAGGAGGAGGAGGAGTTCCACTCTTCTATTAAAATGTTTTTCTATGGCACTAATTGCATCATTTTCTCCTTTTCCTTCAGAATAATATTAATATGTCTTCCTTTCCATTCTTTTTTCTGGGCTTTTGCGTTTCACAGTTATGGCCCATTTCTGTAAAAAAAAGTGTGCCAGTTTGAAGAAAAATTCTCCTTAGGATTGACAAAGTCTATATGATTTGTATAAATGATGATTGCAATGTTCAAAAAAATCCATATTTGCAGTTTGCTTCCTCAACCGTTTAAAACGGAAGTAAAAACAGAAGCTTTGTGTGCATGAATAACTCGTGTCAGATGTTTTGGAGCCATTTTTTTCATCTGACCCACACCCCTCTGCTTCATTGACCACAAGGCCTACAACTTCCTTGGTCTGAAAGCCTTACAAGAAGGTTAGTTCTCCTCCTGCTATGAAGCACAGCCATCATAAATATCCCAGACATATTTGCTCACTTTCTCGCTCTCTCCCTCCAGTTGCAGAAGTCAGGCTATAATTCATTGAAGAATCTGTTAGGAAATTTGCCATAAGACGAGTCTGTATCTTCTCATCTTTCATCAAACCCCAAATCTCAGTGTCTTACCAGCTCCACAGTTGAAAGCAGTAGTCTAAAGGAAAACATGGATGCCTCAAGTTTGGGAGAAAAGACTGGTATGGACTATTCATCCCCAGCTGACTTTGTCATGGTCTATATCTAGCATGGAAGGGGTGAAGGTGACTGTAGGCTTAGAAGGTTTCAAGCACAACATTAGGGCAAAGTTCCCTGTTGGTTCCAATATCTGGTAAGTTAAAATACATGAGAAGGTGCAGTCTCTACCACTGTATGAATTCCAAAGAAACCTTTGTGCAAAAAGAAGCATGTTGATTTGCCTGCTGAAGCTACCCAGAGTTGATCCCAATGAGGATGATGTGAATGTAGATTTCCAAGCATCCTCACATATAAGGCTCACAGGATTCAGAAAGTCTTGTAAATGATGCTTCAAAGGAGAGTGGCTCCCTGACCCACATATTCTCCTGCATATCCTCCTGAGTAGCCCGCTGAGTGACAACTATTCTCAACATGGCAACCAATGCAGCTGGGGAAAGCCCTGGTATAAGGTGACTGTTGTACCCAAGAATGCCAAGTGTATCCTCTGGTTCCTTAAGGAGTGGAATTTCTGTTTGTAGACATTCAAGTTAGACATCTAGTATCTGCAGCTGCTTTTACTCCTTGGAGCCCAGCAGCTCATACATCATATAAGGGATCCAGAATGATGGACCACTTAGAGAAAGTGAGTTTATGCCGCTTGTATTTTCCCCCTAAGGGCAATAAATTGCCTACCTCACATGGGGATTTCCAGTAGGACATTTCTTATGAAATATACAAAATATAGTACATTTGCCAGATGGACCATCACGAAATACACTGTTAACGGTCTTCAACTGTTTCTGTGGTGATCACCATCATGATGCACGTTGCCTATAATGCCACCAGTGGTTCATCTAGAGCAGCAGGATCTATCATAGCTGTACATGTGCACATGTGTGCAGACCGACTTCACTGAAGGCACTAAGGATGATCTTCATGTAAACCTCCTCCAATAACACAAGCATATCTGGGCAAGAAATAGAGATTCCTAGAAAGTATGTAGAATGAAGGAGAATTCTTCCCACTGTGAGCATAAAGCTTCTGCCATCACAGTATTTCTTTTCCAGGAGACAAAGAGCCAGTGCCAAGTATTGTTTGGTATGGCACACAGCAAAAGAACTGGCAACAATCTATGAGAAACTGCAACTCTCAAGACAACTTCTAAAGTGATCATAGTTCCAAATGAAACGGTTCTTGGCAATAATGTGGTAGCCATGGACCACCCAAAACTTGTCAGAAACAGCAGCCCTGAAGCCTTGACTGACTTTCCTTCTCTAGAGTCATTCAGGAGCCATCTGTCCCTCATGCCCTTTCAGATATTGTTACAAAAGACCGGTATATAAGGATGTTAATATCCAGAGGATTCAAGATCCTCTTCCACATGAAGACAACCGCAATCTTTACCCTTTTCTAATGCACTATCCTACATTAGGCAACAAACAGCAAGAACCAAAACAGAAAAGTGATGTCCAACTAGACCAAACCAGAAACATTCCTAATTTTTGCCCAAATTCTCTTTAGTGCCAAAAAGACCTAAGGTCTCAGACCACTACTGAACCTCAGTAGTTTTAACGTCATCCTCAGATAAACCTTTCATGTTGTCTAAGTTCAGTCAGTTCTTTATCTGAAGGAAATTGGATGCATTCTTTGGTCTACCAAGATTCCTTCATCCACATGAAAATGCCCAAGGAGTCTAGGTGGTTTCTTAATTTCAGGATTGGAGACTATTATTATCAGTTCATTACTGTTACATTTGGGCTAATCTCAGCACCTAGAGTATTCTCCAAATGCACATCTTTTGTAGCAGCCAGCAGAGACTGCAAGCAACCAAAGCCTTTCCACAGCTAGATGATTGGCGCTTAGTTAACACCCTTGATTATGGCTCTGGTTAATACATAGGAGTGTCTAAATCTTATTATTCTAGTTCTACTAAAGATCAGAGTAAATATTGTGAAATTACAGCTCTTCTCATCCTAACTGCTCATATTCATTGGTTGCAGCTTTTATTCACTAGCAAACAGACCACATCTAATGGAAAGAATATAGTCCTTCCAAGCCAAATTTTTGATGCTTCTAATTTCCCAAAGGCTTCTGCAAATCTTTAGTGACATTGGTGGTCTTCTTTCAAAATGACCCATGGGGGGGGGGTGTAACTGTGGCCTTTTCAAGTCCAGTGGTATTGGATCTGAAATTCAGTATGCCAACTAGTTCAGATTTGAAAAATTTGCTTGTTGCATTTTTGACGGTGGATGCACCTTTCCATCTTATTTGAAAGGAACTCCTTTTTGTTACCAACTCCCTTGGTGTTACCACGGGTGTTGAAGTCCTAGGGTGGGGGCAGAGTTTTTAGGATATCTAGTTGTTTCCTAAGCCAGCACTGCACATAGCATCTTAGAGATGTTGGTCATCCACTTCACCCTCCAAGTCTGCCAGGAGGGGGTCATTACAGCTGGCAGACAGTTTGAGGTGTGTAGTTGTCTACCAAGTGAGCATTGCACATCAGCATCTTCAAGGTGATGTCAGTCCACATCCCCATTCATGTCTTCTAGGACAGCTCCCAAGGGGTGATTACCATCCATCTGGACAAAATGGCAATGGAGCATTACATTAACAGATAAGAGGAGCCTGATTATACCCCATATGCCAAAATACCATGAACACATAGAAATGGACTATATTGTCCGGTGACTTATTGATAAGAGAACTCTACTCCCCTGAATTTGACTGTCTAACAGAAAAGCTGAACATGCAGTAAAACAGCTGATATTTTCTCATACACTCTGCCCCCCCCCCCCCCCCGGGAGGGTCAAGGATGCTGTGGTCCAGAAAGAGCCTCTCTATTCCCTCTATTCTCTTCTCACAGTCTTTACCCTTGCCTAATGCACTAGTCTGCTAAAAACAAACAGCAAGAAGAGAAGTCCTTGATCTCATCAAAAACAGAAAGATGATGACCCACCATACCAGCCCAGAAACAGTAATGATTTTTGCCCACATTCTCTTTAGTGCCAAAATGACCTAGGGCCTCAGACCAATACTGGATCTCAGTAGTCTTAACTTCATCCCTGGATAAATCTTTCGTATAGTCTTGAGTTCAATCAGCTCTTTTCTGTTTATCTCCAAGGAAATTAGATGCATTCTTTGGGCTACCAAGATGCCTACATTCTAATGAAAATGCCCAAGGAGTCTAGGTGTTTTTTTAACTTCAGGATAGGCGACTGTTAGCAGTTCATAACTCTTATATTTGTGCTCACCTCAACATCTAGGGTATTCTCCAAATGCGCATCTTTTGTAACCGCTATCCAGAGACTGCAAGCAGCTAAAGCCTTCCCATAGCTTGCTTACTGGCTCTTAGCTGCACCTTTGATTCAGGCTCTGGTTACTGTATGGGAGCGTCTAATCTCATTATTTCAGTCCCTAAAGATCAGAGCGAATCTTGTGATATTACAACTCCTCTCCTCCTAGCTGCTCATATTCATTGGTTGCAGTTTTTATTCAGTAACATACATACTACATCTACCAATGAAAAGAATATAGTCCTCCCAAGCTAAATTGTTGATGCTTTTGACTTCCCAAAGGATTCTGCCCATCTTTAGTGACATCTTCTATCGAACTAGCTCATGGGGGGGGGGGGTAACAGTGGACCCTTCAAGTCCACTGGTATTGGATCTCAAATCCAATATGCCAACTAGTTCAGATTTGAAACATATGCATGTTGAATTTTTGATGGTGGACGCACCTTTCCATCTTATCTGAAAGGAACTCCCTTTTTGTTACCAACTCCTTTGGTGATGGTCACCACAGATGTTGCAGTCTTAAGGTGGGGGCATAACAACTGGCAGACAGCTTAGGGTGTCTAATTGTTTTCCAGGGCAGCACTGCACATCAGCATTTTATAGATGATGGCCGTCCACCTCCAGTCCAAGTCTTCCAGGAGGAGGCCATTACAGCTGACAGACAGTTTAAGGTGTCTAGTTGTCGTCCAAGGCAGCACTGCACATTAGCATGTTAGAGATGATAGTCATCCTTCTTACCCTCCAAGTCTTCCAGGAGAAAACCATTACAACTGGCAGATAGTTTGAGGAGATTAGTCAACTTCTAAGGCAGCATGGCGCATCAGCATCTTTAAGATGATGCAAATTCACATCACCCTTCAAGTATTTTGGAACACCTTTCCCAAGGGAGTGATTACTTTCAATTTGGACAAAATGGCAATGGAGTGGTGCATTAACAGACAAGTGGAGGGGGGCTGATTATACCCCATATGCTGATATCATGAACACAGAGGAATGGACTATATTGTTCAATGACTTATTAATAGCTGGTCAGATTTGAGGGAGTCCAGTTTTCTAACAGAAAAACTGATACACTGTCTACTGATGTCTCTCAAGTGGTCTTTTAGTCTGCCTGTGGCTCAAAGTGTCAGAACACTGGGGCAAACCTTATTTATACCTCTTTGCTTCCCCTCCAACACACAATGCAACAGCTGATATTTTCTTGTCCTCTCCTGGGGAGGCTCAAGGAAGCTGTGGTTCGGAAATGACCTCTCTATTCCCCCATTGTTTTCCGTATTTTATTTGTTGATGAGATTCTTCTAAAAAAATGAAGGCCACAGTTGCAAAATATTTTATAGTTCTGTACTGGCCTCTGCAGGTGTGATTACAACTTCTTCTGCCATACCTTTTGGAAAAATCCATCCCATTTTCACTATCCTGGATGTTGCTGTCACACTTGTTCAGCAGGTCCTACCAGATACACACTTCCTGTGGTTAATCACATGGTTTCTTCATTTCCAGTAGCAGCCATTAGTCCTTCCTTCTTTGCCACTTGTTGGCACACAGCAATCGATGATAGTACAGCAGAATATAAAACTAGTCAGACTAATGGGTCAGTAGTTTCCTGGTTCTGTTGATTGTCTATCCTTTTGAAGAGGTATGACCATTACAGTTCTCCATTCTCTTGACATGAAGCCAGTTTTGAGATTGTAGTTGAATAGTAACTCCAGTGGCCCTGATAGGTCACATTTTAGTCTATTCAGGTGGCATCCCAAGATGTTACTGGGCCCTGATAGGTCATATTTTAGTCTATTCAGGTGGCATCCTAAGATATTATTGGGGCCCATGGAGGCTGTGTTCTTGGCCTTAGTGAGCTCAGTCAGGACATCCTGTCTTTTTATAGTTGGAGGGGTTACGTTTGAAGGTATTTCTTGGGGAGTGGCTAGAATGAGTGTGGGGGGCCAATAAAGTTGAAACTGAATTCTTCATCTAGCAGATTTGCTACAACACCCGGGTCAGTGAATGCGACACCATTAACCACCAATTCAGCACACTGCTGTGTGCTGCCTTTGAGGTTTTTGACATAGCTGAAGAGAAGGCTTTATGGTTGTCTTTTTCTTGGTAGGCTAACTTGCCCTCAAAATTAGCTTTATTGGACTTGATTAGCCCTCTTAGTTGCCTGATTAATTTGATGAGAGTTTTTTTTTCTAATGGGAGTTAGGCTTCCTGATTTTAGCCATGTTTTCTTTTCCTTTTGTTGTATAACCTGTTTAATTTGGGATGCCACCAGAGTAGTTTGTTTTTGAAGTTAGTTTTGGGCTTACTTCTGGTAGGTGTAGCAGCCTCTGTGCAGCCATTGACATGGCTGTACAGAGTTTCTGTGAAGAATTCTGCGTAGGCTGCTATGTTCACTGGATTAGCAGGGGCATTTAATTCTGGCAAACTATCAATTAATAAAAAGTAATTTGCCTTGGAATAGTTCCTAACTGTTACTGGGCTTACTGGTTTGATTTTGAAGAAGATAGCTTTATGGTCAGACCTTACCAGGAGGAGGGTCGGGGGTGTCTTGATAAATGTATAAAATATGATTGAAAAGAATAAAGCTGCAAATACTTATTTTGAAAGATGTTTTTGAAACATTTCAATAATAAAAGAATTTTTATTTTTGATAAGTGTTATGTGATCTTTTACATTTATGTAAGCAGCTAGCAACTTAGATCAGTGGGACCTTGTTTTAATAACTATCTGAAAAGCAGTGCCCATGGAGTGCATTTTTCCCCCGTTACTGCACTGGTTTATACATGCTGGCATTCAAATCTGGGTATTTGGTGTAGAGATAGAACCTATAATCTTATGATCTTCCTGGCAGCAAACACAAATATACCTCCTAATAATCCACTAATAGAGCAGTCATTCCTTTAAAGAGATTGTCTATAGGTGGAGTCTCTCTCTCTCCCCTGAACAAACCACCTGAGTAGCTGTACTATGGTGAAACCCTAGGCCTCAGACCATGACGGTTCATTCTCATACAAAGAGCCTGAGGATGTGAATTGCCTTAAAAAGGATATATTCACATCTGTAGCATTTCTTATGAAAGGTGTTAACTATGATGCTACAGTGTTGTATAGTGACATATTAAACAAGGCAGCTGAAATTATAGAGACTATTTCTGACCATGAGGGTAAAGAGCTTCTCAAAGTTCAAAGCTTCACTGCTTCTGCTAATAGCTTGCTGATGGTGTAAATTTCATATGATACCAAAGATAAAATGAACCATGTTTGCAGGAGCAGGGTAACTATGTGCAGTCAGTCACAACTATTAATGCCCTTAACCAAGGATGTGAAAGCCATTTTCTTGGATTTTTTTTTTCAAGATCCTGTTTGACCCTGTGACCAACGATCATCTCAAAGCCATGAAGGCAAACAGCCAGCCAGATTTTGCTGTGGAATTGTCATCACTCTCATCATTAAGGACTATTACAAGATTCCAGAAAACAGTGGAGTCCTTGGCCACTCAGTTAACTAGAGCAGAAGGCAGGCTCGGCAACAGCTCAAAGCAAAGCAGGCTTGTATTACCCATGGTGTAGGCCATAGGTACCACTACTTAAATTTCCCAGCAACAGCTGGGAGGCAGAAAAAGTTCCATTCAGGGTCTCCCCATTAGTGGTCCCAAGTTTCTTTATGACTGATCCACTTTGGGGGAGTTGGCTGGGGTGATAATGGGTTAGAGAAAGGAACTACATGGTTGTTGCATAATTTATGAGGCGTTCCAAAGAGTAATTAATGAGGTTTTGAGATACTGACTGTATAGGTTTATTGTTATGCAGCCTGTTTCAGATGATAGAGATTTATTTTGAAAATCCATAGAAAGACGGAGAGTCTCTACTGCCATTAGTTATGACTGTATCATCAGTCATTCAGTTGCATTTGATGCTAGAGAGGTCCCATGAAAGGTCACCTATGAAAAGATATAAGAGGAAAGAAGCAAGTGCAGACCCTCATGATACATTTTTATTGGTAGTCCCTGTAATGGAAGAATCATTAGGATGAAAAATAATGGTATGATTGAAGCATGTCAGAAAAGAAGTCTATGTTTGCTAGTTCAAGTAGCAAGGAATGATTTACTGTATCATATGTTATTTAAATCCAGAAGGACTGCCAATGTTATTTTGCCTTGCTCCATATTAGTGTAATTGTGACTCATACATGAGTAGATAGCAGTAATGTCTATAATGATGTCATACTTGGGAATTGATAATTTGTTCTTATGGAAATATGGGTTGTATATTAAGAAGACAGAACAGTGGTCACTTGGAGAATTATGTAAAACTTGAAGTTGTGGTATTTTATTGGATATATTTGTAAGAAGGGTATCTAGCTGAGTAATGTTAGATAAGGTGGAGATGGGCCTAGTCCCTTCAGTGAGAAGTGGAGTCAGATTGAAGGATGTAGCTAGCCCAGTGGTTCCCAAACTTTTTTGATTCTCGGCTCCCTTGCTGAATCCAGGTTTTCCCAAGGCTCCCCCCCATGGTGTGCATAAAGTGTATATTTCAGGGGTTCCCAAAGTGTGCGCTGCGGCACCCTGGAGAGCCACGGCTTCCTCACAGGGACATTGTGAACTAATAAGCTTAGCTGCAAAATAAACTGCAAACAGTTTGTGGTTTATTTTGCAGTTAAGCTTATTAGTTTGCTGCGAGTGTGAGTGAATGCAGGAATAAATGAAGAAGTGGCGGTGTGTGTGTGTGAGATCGAGAGAGTGAGAGCAATGTGTGAGTGAAGACAGGTATAAATGAGGAAGTGTGTGTGTGTGTGTGTGTGTGTGTGTGTGTGTGTGTGTGTGTGTGTGTGTGTGTGTGTGTGTGTGTGTGTGTGTGTGTGTGTGTGAATGTGCATGAATGCAGGTATGAACGAGGAAGTGGCTGTGTGTGTGTGAATGAATGAATGCAGGTATGAATGAGGAAGTATGTGATTCACACCTTTCAACTGTACAGATTTTCACAGAATGTCCAGATTTTTGCCTCATATTTTTGGTGTGTTCCTCCTAAAATCTGTACTTTTCTGGTAAATAGTTGAGGGTTGAAGTAATTAAATAATGACAAACATTTGAGTTTGACTCCACATCCTTCAGAGAATTCATGCTAATGCAAAACCTATTATTATATCAACTTTCTAAGTTTGTAAGAGCAATATTTCAAAACTGTCCCCCCATCATTTTAGGCTTTTTCCAGATTTTAAAGCACTTGCCTGCAATCAGCTGCTAAGCTTTGCGGCTCCCCTGTAAGGAAGCCGCAGTGCACTGTTTGGGAACCCATGAGCTAGCCTATGCAGCTGAGTTTTGTGTGAACCTAATCAGTCCAGGTTTAAGTCACCAGTTATCAACAGCTTATGTTTACTGACATGATGTTGTATTTTATGTAGAGTTTTTTCAAGCACTGATAGAGAAGAGGATAGAGGGATGTGGATCATGGCAAAAAGTATTTTAATTTAGAGCAAGCTGTATTCGGGCAATGACCTATTTCATTTCATTAGAGCAAGAGGGATCATCTTTTTGCTATCAGAGTAGGAGAAATTTATTTATCTTTTTATTTTTAAGACAAATAACAGTGGACTTTCTCTTTTGTCAGTTGCCTTGCCTGTTGTCTGAGAATATGGCATATATGGAAAAGAAGTAGGAGGGAATATGTGATAATGTCCTTTAGCCGTTTGGATGGGTGTTTTTTTAGATCAGAGCTCACACTGAGGCAAGTACTAAATACTGGTAGCGTTCAAGTAACGTATAGTAAGGTTGGTGGTAAGAGTGAGAGGCCTGGATTAGCGTGTACGTCTCCAGATTGCAACAAAAGCAATCTGGAGACATGCATGCTAGTGTTGGTGCAGCGGTTAGTGTTGTCACCTCACAGCAAGAGGTTTTCTGGTTCGATTCTCTGCTGGGGGTGCCTTCTGTGTGGAGTCTGTAGGTTTCCTCTGGGTGCTCTGGTTTCATCCCACATTCCGAAGACATGCGTCTAGAATATTTCTCTCTGAGCATCTGCTGAAAATGGGCTGTGTCCCAGTTGGACTTTCCCAGTAAACAAATGTTAAATACATTTAATTTAATGGAAACTACTAGATTGCAGTTAGAGAGAAGATGCAGGGAGGTGAAGTGTGACTTCTTTGTTAGTGGGGTGAGAGAATGAATGTACAGAGTCCACCAGGAAGGAACGTGTACAGCTTAGACTTAGCTATAATGTTTATGTTTATGTGAAGTGAGGCTTTTTCAAATAACATTGAGGGAGAAGCTACAGTCATACTAATTTAATAATGGATGGGACTGGTGATAAAAAGGATGTGGAATTAGAGGGCAGCTAAAAGAATTAAATGCATTTGGATACACTTGGTGGACCTAAGAATTTTTTCTGTTAGCATGTGTAAGTATGTGCATTCGTGATGCACCTCATACCATGACTAGGAGATTGGTCTGTGTTCCGAGTTTTGCTTGTTGGATATGTTATGTAACAGTGTCAGTGATGCCTCTGAAATTGTAAATAAATGAATAAATAAGGTGGGGAAAAGACAAACAGCAGAATATAATCTGTGTATATAAAGGAGATTGTAAATGCTGCAGAGCACTAGGATAAATGCAGAGTGATACACTGTGTCATGCCTAAAACAAGAAGTAGCACATTTATTTGTGCAGTGGTGGATATGAGTTGCTTTTTCGTCTTCTGCTTATACATTTTAAGATGGAGAGTACTCCTTTTAAATGTACTTAAACATTTGTATTAGTTGTAGATTCAGAGTGTCATCTCCAGCAAAGTCTGGTTGTCAACAGGAGAGGCGCTCTTCCTTTTCTTTTTCTCTTTGACACATAAATTGACACACTGACACCATTAAGAGACACCCTGGAGTGCACACTCTGACTTACATAACTTAGATCAATAAACTGTGGTGCTTTAGTTCATAATTAGACAAACATAGTTAACTTCTCTTGACAGCTCTGAGATAGATTGAAGTGTGGCCTTTCATTATTTCATACCATTTTGCCAAGGAGGTGCTAGGCACTGAGCAGGCATTATAATGCTGGCATGATCTGTAATGTGCCTATTCAGACGAGATCAGGTTTGTTAGTAATGCCATTTTACGTCTTGCACATAGCAGAATTGCATGCTTGGCGTGTGAAACGAAGTGCTAACATTTAAATCAGTCTGCTCATTTTCTGTTTTATATATAAAAAAATGCACTTTATTCATCTGCTTTTACTGTGTTTGTGTTTCTTCCTACTTTATTTTGCTTTTGCTGCTTGTTCTTAAAAGTACTTAATTGCATTTATTCTGCTGCATTTTAGTACTGCTTGTTAGTAGCCTGATTAAACTGCAACTGTTATTCTAAGTCTTTGGTTGAAGCACTTCGGCTTTAGACCAGTTGTTTTACATTAAAAAGGTTTGTGGTCTGCACTGTTGTGGCAGGACAGGTAGCTTACATCCTTCTAAGTTGGGAGGTGCTGATTGAAGGCTTAGTTCCTGTTATTCTAAAAGTGTATTAGTTCTGGTTTAAGCACTTGGGCTTCGGGCCAGTTATTTTACATTAAGAAGGTGTGGCCTGCACTCTTGTGGGAGGAGAAGGTAGATTCTGCCCTTCTGACCTGGGAGTTTCTGGTTAAAGGCTTATTGTGCCTGCTTATTTGAACTGTTTATTTCTGAAATTGGTATGCCTTGTTTGCTGTAGCATAGACTAAATTCAGACCTGCTGAATCTAGCTTTGTTTGTATAACTTGAGCACTAATCCAGACCATCATTTTTTGGAGAAGGTTCTCCTGCACCCTAGTGGCAGGAGTGTGCAGTCTGATCGAAGACTGCTGGAATGGGGCTCAGTTTTTAGCTTTTTATTGTTTAATTGGTTAATTTGTTTAAATCAGTTTGCTCATTTGCTGCTGTTATATTAAAAAAAAATACACTTTATGTATCGTCGCTTAGCTAGGGTTAAAGTATTCCCGGTGCCATAAAGTCTGCTCTTCAAATTTTCCCTTAGAACTAGCCAGTTTTTTAGTTTGAGCACTCAAATCTGTTTGTTTGAGCTCAGCACTTGTTCAGAACTCATTGTAAGCACTAAATAAGCTACAAATAACTACAGCACTCAAATTTCCTCACTCGTCAAGAGGAAAACAGTTTTTAGTACTTAATAAATAAGCACCTATCCAGGCATATCTAAGGGTCATCTCCTGGTGTTTTCTCCTGTCTACCTGATGAACATGGGCATCTTGGGGCAATGCAGCAATTGCCTCATGTACACAGACAACCCTGTCCTCCTACCACCCAACACTACAACCTGTGAGAGATGCACTTATATAGCCAAATTGGAAGAAAAGCTCTCTTCATCTAAGACTGGACTAGACAGTCAAGAGGAGAAAGTAAACACTTGCACCACACCACACTCATCACATAGACCCTCAAAACCTACACCACCAAAACAGACACATAGAAACACAAAACACACACCTACATTCACAGAGGCTCTCAATAAAAATCTGCTCAAGTAACAGAGACCTCCAAAGCAGAAATGCAAGCAAACTCCACCCCCAACACAACCCAAATGACACATAGCCCGCAAACTCAGTGTGCCACTCAACCACAACCCATAAGGCATTTCAACGTACTCAACACTCTAGTCATAACAAGGAGAAATTTACTGTCGGCTGCCTGTCGGGTGCCAGGATCCGCCACATAATGCATTCACTCGGGTCACTCCACAACAAGTACAAACGTGACTCTGTTATTGTCCATGTTGGTGTGAATGACCTGAGACATACCTCCCTGGACTACATGAAAAGAGACATGGAGGAGCTCTCCGATCTTGTAGCCCAGGTAGGTATGACCCTAGCCCTGAGTAGCATCCTGCCATCACCCAGAATGATACCACAGTACAAGGGCAAAATGATTGAATTCAACAACTGGCTAAGCTTCTGGTGTCATTCTAAAAGGATCCAATATCTGTCTGCCTGGGATGACATGATCGACAGACCACGATGCTTTGCCAGAGATAGCTTGCACCTGTCACCCTTGGGATTCTGGATACTGGCTAAGGCTCTTGCCACCCCTATAGTGCCTTTTTTAGGCAAGGTTCAAATTTGCCACCATAACAGGTACAAGCAAGCAAAATCTGAGGGTAATGCTACTCAGTGCTAGAAGTCTAAACCTCAAAATGCATTCACTCGAGGCACTCCATAAAATGGAGAACATCAACATCTGTGCAGTGACAGAGACCTGGTTCAAGGCTCCAGAGAGCACCCCTGCATTACAAGGCTATAATTCATACCACACCTTTCGGCCACCTAACCTGGACTGAAACACTAAAGGTGGAGGCGTGTCCATATTCATTAAGGATATCCACACCTCCAGGCTAGTTGCTCAGCATAATGCATCCAAGATTATCCAAGTGCAACTAACTCTGGGCAAGACTGCAATCCAAATTGTAACTTGCTGCAGATCCCCCACCATGCCCCAGGATTCCCACTCCGAATTTCTTGATACACTGGAAAATATTAGGGTACCAACACCCTAATAGTGGGCAATTTCAACTACCCCACCTTTAACTGAGAAAACTACTCATGTACCAACTCTTTTGCTTAACATTTTCTGGAATTCATAAATTCCAGTGCCATGGATCAACTTATCCACACCCCCCACCAGGGGCAGCAGTATCCTAGACCTGGTCATTACCAGCATGGGCGACCGGTGTTCCATGCCAGAGGTCAGTTCCTCGGTCAGATCCGACCACAAGCTAATCACCCTAGACATCCACATCCCACCCCCACCCACCATTATGGAATCCACCATAAAAAATTTCTGCAAATCCAACTTCACGCATTTTAAGACAGAAGTGGCAAACATCACTACAATCATGCAGACGGACAATACAGGTACGACTGCTGAATCCTACACAAATGCACTTTATAAGCACTCACATGAGTGCATGGATCGTGCCATCCCTAACAGAACCAAGATGCTGTCCTCCAAAAAAAGGAAGCCAATCTGGTGGTCCCCTGCCATAAACAAACTCTACAACAGAAGAAAGAAACTGTTGCAAAAAAAAAAAAAAAAAAAAAGAGTAAAATGCCATGATTGGAGGAATTCCCTGGTCAGCCTCAGTAAGAAGCTGAGATCCCTCATAAAATCTTCCAAAGCTAGTTATGAAAACAAAATCACCACTGATTCTAAAGACATCCACAAAGCATTCTATAGCTATGTCAAGAATCTCACTGGCAACACTCAGATCTGCTCTGAGTTACAGCACAATGACACTAAATATATAGAACCAACTGATATTGCCAGCATCCTGGCAGATAGGTTCAGTGCTAACTTTACCCCTCTCACCCCCTAAAGGGCGCATCTCTATACCGGAAGAATGCAAAGTTCCTGTAATCATGGCTGCACAGGTAAAAAACCGCACTCCAAAGCCAGGAACACAGCATCCATAGGACCTGACAACATCCCAGGCTGCATTCTACATGAACTACAGAATGAACTGGCACTCCACCTAAGCACCATGTTCAATGCTACCTCACCTCAGGCTTTGTGCCCACTGAATGACGCACAGCGATGGTTATCCCACTCCACAAAGGGGGAGCCACTATGGATCCCGGGAACTACTGCCCCATTAGACTAACGAGCCTGGTCTGCAAGGCCATGGAACGTATCATCATGGAACTTATAAACAAAGACATTGGTAATCTCCAAACTCTGGACCCCACCCAGTTCGGGTTTGTAAAAGGCAGATCATGTCTCCTAAACCTGATAGACTTCTTTGAAGCAGTCACCAAAGCTCTAGACGAGGGTAAGGTGGTTCACACAACCTATCTAGATCTCGCCAAGGCTTTTGACACCATCCCCCACTCTGGAATTATAGATAAACACACTAAACTAGATATAAATCCCAATGTCACAAGATGGGTTGCCAACTGGCTCACTGACAGAACCCATACTGTGAAAGTAGCAGACTCCAAATCCGACTTCAGACCAGTGACAAGTGGAGTACCACAGGGTTCAGTCTTGGGTCCTCTCCTGTTTGGTATCTACTTTTCTGAAGTATAGGCTAACACAGAAGGTCTTTGGCTAACGAAGTTCGCAGATGACTGCAAACTAGGAGCCATAATCGAAACTCCTAACGATGTGGACATCCTACAAAAGGGCCTCACTGAGACAGATGCCTGGTGTCAAAGCCATGGCCTCAAGGTCAATGCCAGAAAGTGCATTGTCATCCCCTTTGGTAAGAACTCTGTACCCATGAGCTACAACATAGGTGGTATTCTGTTTAACACAAAAGTGTGATAAGAGACCTTGGGACACGTGGACAGTAGTCTTTCCTTTGATAATCACATCACCACAGTAGTCAGGAAATCCGTCTACATGGCACACATCATCGCAAAAGGTTTCTCATCCAGGAAAAAAAGAGGTCATTGTTCCCCTCTACTCGTCACTTATTAGACCCATTATAGAGTACAATGCCCCTTTAGGTATGTACCTCACAAGACATCTACAACAACTGGAAAGGCTGCAGAAATACCTCACAAAGAGGATTACCAGCCTCAAACAGATGCCCTATGCAGACCGTCTCAAAAAACTCCAGCTTCACTCCGTCGCATATTGCCTACTCAGAGGCGATCTCTGCCTAACATACAGTGCTATGTCAAACCCAGAGCTGTTGGACATGCTCCACTTAAAGAAATCCTAATCCCTCCGAGCTACATGCTCTAGGGACTTAAATATTGTCACCACAATAAACAGAACATGCTAGAGGGATAGATTCCTGTCCCAGAGACTTTCCATACTCTGGAGCAAACTACCTATCTATGTCAAACAAAGCTCCTCATTAGCACTTTTCAAGAAAAATCTTGATGACTGGATGGGAAATAGGAAATTCACCCCGGGGATCACCTCTGTGGCTCTGCTCGACAGGGGCACAGGAAAATAATTTTCTTGGGTGGCGAAAGCCAGGAAACTTTTTTGTCTAGGCTTATACAGGCCCTAGGGCCAATAACCTAGTACCTACCTATGAATCTACCTATGAACCTATAAGAGTTCTAACAGACTGCATTCTTACTTCTGCAAGTGTCATGCAGTGTACACCCAGTAGCTTTAAGAATGGAACTACTGTATGCATACCTACCTTACTCTGCACCAGTAGCTCATATTATGTGCATTTTAGAGGTTGTGTTGTTTCACTGGCTAAGCCAATCAAAATTTGTTGGAGCTTTTCTTGTTATTGTCCTATATTTCCAAGAGGAGTGTGTGTGTAGGGGTGATGATGTGATCAAAATGCATTGTGTTCAGGAATATTGTCTTTGGCTGCCATGAGATCAGGAGTGACATTACATGAAAAAGTGGAAATCAGTGTCACTTGAGGTCAAAGCAGAACCAGGGAGCAGATGTACATTCAGATGCTAAAACTGGAGCATCTAAATACTGCTGTTCAGTCTGCGCATATTTCAGACCCCTAGTTTTCCTTCAAGTAGCACAGACAGGATAAAATCAAAACCTTTTGTGAAATCCAAGTACATCATGTCTGCTGGCATGACCTGGTCAAGTTCTCCAGTAACTTAATCATAAAATTGGATTAGGTTTAACTGACACTTCCTTCGGGACATAAATCTATGCTGAGTATTGTCCTGAGGCCTCTATGAAGCCAAGTGGCCTTTCCCTCAGGTATTCTCTCCATGACGTATCCCGTCTCTGCTGTTTAACTAACAGGTCACTAGTTCCTCAGACATTTTCTGCTGCTCTTTATAAAGGGGTACATCTCTTGCCTTTCTTCAGTTTTTGGATACTTCCACACTCTGTAGTAATCTGCTTTAGACTGTAATCAGAGAATTTGCCAGCACACTGGCCAAATTCCAGAAGAGTCTGACAAATATGTCCTCTGTCACCTGATCTTTATGTCTCTCTCTATGTCCTCCCTCTCTGCCTTGGTGTCTGCCCATTGCTCACTGCATTCTTTCTTAACCCCCCACCCCAACATGGCACTCCACCCTTGCTTTCTTTCATGAAGGCATAAGCTATATATTCATTCAGTACCGTACCCTGCCATATAGTTGATAAACTCTTATACCTCCCAAGCCCAGAGGGACAAAGCCAGGACTGCACCCATAGGTACCGGAGTGGCCAAACGGGAGGAGGGCATTGAACAGCCAATACCAGCTCATCCATCATGGGGGAAGGGAGGCAGCTCAGCTCACTGCACTGGTTACATCTTAAGGAATGCGATGGTATCACCCAAAGCAATGCACATAATGTAATCAAGACACACAGCAGAGTCACTCAGCTGAGAGGTTGTGCTTGAGCTGTATTGTGCATGCACCTCCCAAACATAGCAGTTGTGTAGTGCTGCTATCACCTCCTTTGACACTTAACTGCTTGCTTCTCTGTAATGAGCTTGAAATGTGCCTGTTCCTTCTCCCCACTCCCTTACTTCTACTTCTTGTATACATTTTGTTAGCTACAGTGGATATAAAAAGTGTACATACCCCTGTTAAAATGCCAGGTTTTTGTGATATAAAAAAATGAGACTGTAGTAAATCATTTCAAAACTTGTCCCACCTTTAATGTGACCTATAAGCTGTACAATTCAATTGAAAAACAAACAAATCTGTTAGGGGAGAAATATAAAAAATGTACAATAGGCTGGTTGCATAAGTGTGCACACCCTTAAACTAATACTTTGTTGAAACACCTTTTGATTTAATTACAGCATTCAGTCTTCTTGGGTAGGAGTCTTTCAGCATGGAACATCTTGATTTGGCAATATTTGCTCACTCTTCCTTGCAGAAGTGCTCCAAATCTGTCAGATTTTGAGGGCATCTCTTGTGCACAGCCCTCTTCAGATCACCCCACAGATTTTCTATTGGATTTTGGTCTGGGCTCTGGCTGGGCCATTCCAAAACTTTAATTTTCTTCTGGTGAAGCCATGTTGCAAGGTAAAATTCCTCTTCATCTTCAGCTTTCTAGCAGATGCTTAAAGGTTTTGGGCCAAAAGTGACTGGTATTTGGAACTGTTCATAATTCCCTCCACCTTGACTAAAGCTCTAGCTTCAGCTGAAGAAAACCAACCCCAAAGTATGACACTGCAACCACCATGCTTCACCATGGGGGTGGTATTCTTTTGGTGATGCGAAGTGTTGTTTTTGTGCCAAATGTATCCTTTGGAATTATGGCCAAAAAGTTCAACCTTGGTCTCATCAAACCATAACACATTTTCCCACATGCTTTTGGGAGACTTGATGTATTGTTTTGCAAAATTTAGCTGGGCCTGTATGTTTTTTTGTGTAAGAAAAGGCTTCTGTTTTGCAACCCTATCCCATAGCCCAGACATATGGAGAATACAGGAAATTGTTGTCACATGTAGTACACAAACAGTACTTGCCAGAAATTCCTGCAGCTCTTTCAGTGTTGCTGTAGGTCTCTTGGCAGCCTCCCTGACCAGTTTTCGTCTTGTCTTTTCATCAATTTTGGAGGGATGTCCAGTTCTTTGCAACATCACTGTTGTCCCATGTTTTCTCCACTCTTTGATGACTGTTTTCACTGTGTTCCATGGTATATCCAATGCTGTGGAAATTTTTTTGTATCCTTCTGACTGATGCCTTTCAGCAATGAGATCCCTTTGATGCTTTGTAAGCTCTCTGCAAACCACAGCTTTTGCAGTAGCAGGCAACTGAGTAAATGTCAGGAAAATCCTACTAGGACAGCTGAACTTTATTTGGGGTTAGTCAGAGTCTCTCTAATTGATGGCAGGTGTGTACCCAAGAAGACTGAATGCTGTAATTAAATCAAAAGGTGCTTCAACAAAGTATTAGTTTAAGGGTGTGCACACTTATGCAACCAGCTTATTGTACATTTTTTATATTTTTTCCCCTAACAGATTTGTTTTTCAATTGAATTGTACAGGTTATAGGTCACATTAAATGTGGGAAAGGTTTTGAAATTATTTATTGTGGTCTCATTTTTTTATATCACAAAAGCATGGAATTTTAATAGGGGTATGAAACTTTTTATATCCACTGTAACTGCTAGCCTCACATTACTAATTAGGCACATTATTTTTACTTCATTATTTTCCTGTAATCTTTTTACATATCGCTTTGTGCTGCATCCCTGACCTATTTCCTCCAGCTTGTTCACTCACTTGAATTTACCTTGGGCACCTTACTCATCTTAGGCACTCTCTTCTATCTCAGCATAATTTATTCATTGAAATAATGCTCCACCATAATCTTCTTTGCTTCTTGCTCTTTCTTCCAGTCTAACCTGTACAATGACATGATCGCTGCCAGATGACAACACCTTTGTCTCAGTCTCAAACCTCACCTGCATTGGTTAGGACTACATTCAGAATTTTATCACTTCTGTTACATTTTCAGACAAGTATGCATAGGCCGTTAAGGTCCAAGATCAACATCACTTCATATTGTCTCAGTACCTTGAAACTTAGGGAATTCTAGTATGCTAGACTGCTATAACGTCGCTCTTAATATAACCCTTTCTCTCCCTACTCCAGTCCTTTACATGTCTGAAAGCTGATGCACCAAGTTAATCTGCACCCCTCCCCTTCTCTAACTTAAAACCCAAGGAACAGACCCTATGGTCTGTTCACTCACCCCTTCATTTGTGATATTCCTCTTCCTCTCTGATCTTGCATTCAATACAACTTTGCCTCCATCTTCTCCTCTGTCTTTCCTTAACAACACATACCTTGGAGCCTCTGTGTCTCATCTTCTACATCTGCTAACCCATGTTTCCATGTTACAAGCAGTGTCCACCTTCCCTTCTTGCATTGCTGCTTGCAATCCCCATTTTCCTTCTCAGATACCTTAAATTGCATAATAATAATAATAAATAATACTCACTCATGCTCTGAGTCAGCCACATTTATTTCTCAGTCCTTTGTCCATTTTCTTTGTATACTGCATGAGTACCGCTATCAAAATACAGTAAACCCTCAGTTAACTGGAACTCAAGCAACCAGAAAAAAAAAATCGAATAACATCAGTACAGTATTTCATGTGTTGCACTTTGCCCCCCCCCCCCCAAAAAAAACATACCTTACCTTTTTTTAGAGCTTTAAAAAAGAAGATAGGAACAAAAAATGCCTTCTCTCTCTCCAGCAGTGTTTATGGTATTGTATGGTGCAGTGTAGGGTACAGTATCAATCAGGCCTATTTTTAATAGTAACTCTTAAGCAACCGGAAACTACAGTTGTCCGGCATCTACCAATCCTCATGCGTGCCGGTTAACTGAGAGTCTGCTGTATCTTTGTAGACTTACTACTTATAAATCTTACTTCCACTTCCATTCCATAATTCTCATTAACTGAATTGGTTCCATGTGCATTAGTATTATTAGTTTTCTTTTTCAGTATTTATCCCCATTGGGAAAACAAAATATTTAACATATTATATTTATCTTTGTTTGTATACATGTTTTTGACTTTTTTTTGCATCCTGGGCTGGCCAGAAAATTGTCCATCTGCGTCAGTGCTCTACCATGGTTAATAAATTTAAACAAGTAGCCATTCCCAGCTAACATGTGACCCTTCCTTCTGACCCTTACAGATGTCTACCATTTCATTTAATACCTTCTTCCAGAGAGTTAACCCAACTATATTAAATGCCTATCAATCAACTAATCTCCATTTTCATATTTCATAATTTACCTCATCCATCTCAGATGTTATGTCATTAACTATACTGACTCTCTTATTCTCATCGCACCCATCTCATGACCCCCACATTACTTAATATTTCAAATAATTTGGATTTACTGGAGTTAACTGCTTTTACATTGCATAATTTACCTGAAAGGACATCAATTATTCATAAACTACTGTCCACATCTACAGTCAAAACTTTCATAACCTTGCATATTGATATACTGGTTACCCCTTATTTTATTTTTTATATTCATGTTAGCCTTATTTCTGCCATGTATTCACGTATCACTGATCCTTGGCAAATGATCCACACATTCTCATCCATCCCAGCTGAAGCTGCTGCCCTCATTATAAAGTCCTTTTTCATTATTAAAAAGACAATTCTCCATTACTTCCAGGAAGACATCCTTTTTGTTTTGTACTATACCCTTTCTCTTCTGCACAATGATCCCTTATGCTCTTTATCCCAAAAGACATTCATGTTTCATACTTAAATTTGTACCTTCAAAGTGCCCATTTTGAATCAAGAATATCCATTTTTAGCAGTAAACACACATTTTAATGGTAAGTTATGCCAGCCAATATCTCTGATATAAAAAACATCTATAGAACTACCTGTTTCATTTCTTCACACAGTAGTAACATCAGCCTCTTTTGTACTCCATTTTGTGCAGTCATGTCCTCCTCCAACTGATTTCTGTACCTGAGTTTACCCTGTATTAAACTAATGTTCTTTTTACTCAAAAAATGTGTACCCAACATATTCCTGCCTCTAATTACCCATACATCTAAAACACTGGCCCATTGCAACCTACTTTACATTTTTGACTCTTACATACTAATAAATCAAGATTTTTACATATACTACAGCTAAAACCACATGCAAATCTTTTTCCACAGTTATACCTATAACAAAGCACTGTTCTGTACACCTGCATGTATCCTACCTTTAATAAAGCACTGATGTCCTTCAAGGATGCATCTGCAGTCCTTACAAATGGGTTGTCCTGTCGTCAGGCAGCCCTTCGGTCGGCCGGATTCCAAAGTCTGGGTCTGGCCTCGGCTGGTGTCGCACTTCACCCGACGTCATAGCTGCAGTTCTTCGGGTATAAAGGCATCAGCCGACGCCATTTTCCTCAGTCTTTCTTGCCGCGTGGCGCCCGAAGCAGAAGCTGTTCGCAAGTGCCGGTCGGTCAGATCCAGAGATTACTACTACCGAATACTACTTCGAAGACTTCTAAAAAGCTAAGTACCCCGTTGGGGACTCTTTCTTGCCTCAGCCGATGTCAGAAAAAGTAAATAACTGTTTAACTTGTGGGAAACAAATACCTCATAAAGATTTCCACTCTTACTGCTTATCTTGTTTAGGCCCAGACCACGACGTAGCAGCTTGTTTAGCCTGTGCTTCTTTCAACCGACGAACGCTTAGGCGTCGGTCGGAGTTTGCTGAACAGTTTTTCGGCTCAGATTTTGCGTACATAATGCCGTCGGATCCTCCGACTACTCAAATTGTTAAGAAACGCAAAGAAAAGGACCGACACTCGCGGTCCGCGGTTTCGGCCGAAACCGCGGTTAAGCAAACCGCGAGTGTCTCGGTTTCGGCCGAATCCATGACTACTACCGAGGCCCCTTCTACCCTAGTTGAATCGGCCTCTGAAGTTTTACCTACTACTGTGGTTTCACAAGATTTATCGGACACCATCCCTTTGGATGTTTCTACCCCAGCACGTGGTGCTGCTAGGCCTCCTGCAGCCATGTCTATAAAGGCCTTTGCCAGGGCTAAAGCAGCCAAAACTTCTAAGTCTGTGCCTGTTAAGCCCCCCTCTCACAGGCCCAGTTCCAGTTCCCAAATGCTTACTTTGGCAGAGGATCTCATCTCTTTAATAAGGGGATCCCAATCTCACCCAGACAGGGCCTCTCAACCTCCAGAAAAGAGACCTAGAGCAGAGCCCCCTGAGCCAGGGTCCTCAGATGACACTTCTGAGGATACAGACAATACAGGCCATCCAGAGCCTCCTTTTTCTACTTATGAAGATTCCGATGCTGAAGAATCGATTCCTTCTGCCTCTCCACCAGAGGAATTTTCCTTTGGGGAAACTTTACATGCCATGAGAGAGCAATTCCAATGGCAGGGACAAGATTTCTCAGATTCAAGAAAAAGGCTTAGGACCTTTTTACACTTACCGCAACATAGGCCTTTAGCTATACCTCCAGTTCTTCCTGTTGTGGATGATGCATTTAATGATGCTTGCACTGCTCCTGATACTTTACCTCCAGCCCCTGCTAAGCCCGATAGGTTCTACAGGGTCCCGGACACTCATCACCATTTATACAAGGCTCCTTTTGCAGATCCTGAGACTATCTCCCAGGGGCCTAAGGCAGTAGCTTCGACCTCAGCAAAAAACCCTCTCCCTTCTGAAAGGGAATCCAGGTCCTTAGAGAGATGGGGTAAAAATGTATACACCTCTGCTACTCTCTCAGCTAGAGCATTGGACTGTCAGTTTCATATGATCCAATACCAAGAGTTTATGCTTGATCAGTTAACTAAGAAACTGTCCTCTGATGATTCCTTAGATAAGAAATATGTTCTAGAAATGGTGAATAACATTCAGCAGGTTAGTAACCATTCCTTAAAATGTGGCTATGATGCACTGGAGGCTTCATTTAGATCAGCCATGACTGGCACAGTTATAAGAAGGCATGCATGGTTGAAAGAACAGGTCTTGCCGGATCATGTTAAAGCAAAACTATTAGATGCTCCTATGGATAAGGTCAGTTTGTTTGGTTCTCCTGCCCAACAGGTACTGAAGAAAATGGAAGAGAAGGCAAAATCTGTACAAACAGTGAAAGATTTCTTACAGGTTCAGCCCCCAAGGTTTAGCAGGAACTGGCCTTCCAAAAATTGGTCCTTTCCAGACTCCTCTAAAACTCAGAGAGGTAGGAATAGGTGTTCAAGAGGCAGAAATCAATCCAGAGGAGGTGCCTACAGGGGACGCCAGTGGCAAGGCAACAACCAACGAGGCACAGACACAACCACTACCACTGCAACAGGACAATCACAGTGACTTGGCTCTGACACCAACTACCAGGGAACAAATAGCAGCACCCTTAGGCGGAAAGTTAGCCTTATTTTCAAAAAACTGGCACTATATCACAAGAGACAAGTGGATTTTGCAAACTATAGACCAAGGCTACAGGTTTCATTTCCACACTTTACCAGTAAAAAGAGGAATGCCAAACCTACCACCAAATCAAAAGACAGAAGCTCTAAAACAAATAGCTCAATTAGCAAAGATGAGAGCTGTGGAAAGGGTACCACCTACAGAACAAGGCAAGGGATTTTACTCCAGACTCTTCCTGGTACCAAGAAAAGAGAAAAATTGGAGGCCTATTCTCGACCTGTCCGCTTTAAACACATTCATCATTGTTCCGAAATTCAAAATGCTGACCCTACAGCAACTTCTTCCCATGCTGGGCAAGGAGTATTGGCTGGTAACTCTAGATCTCAAGGAGGCATACCTGCACGTCCCCATACGACCAAATTGCAGAAGATACCTCAGATTTCTTGCAGGATCAGAGCATTATCAATTCCCAGCATTGCCCTTTGGCTTATCTACTGCGCCCAGAGTGTTCACGAAATGCCTGGCATCAGTAATCGCTCACTGCAGGCTTCAGGGAATCCAAATTTATCCATACCTGGACGACTGCCTGATACAAGCGGACAACAAAAACAAGCTGACACAAGACTTACAAAGAGTCATTTGCTTACTACAAGCCCTGGGATACACAGTCAATTTAAAAAAGTCAAGACTGATACCATCCCAAACAATAACCTTCTTGGGTGCAGAATTGGACACAGTAAAACAGATGGCATTCCTAACTGCATAAAAACAAGAACAACTTCCTCTCTACTTCTTGGCACTAACAAAGCAGAACAAACTAACAGCAAGGAAAGTACTGCAGGCCTTGGGCTTCATGGCATCCTGCATAATCCTGGTCCCCCATGCCAGACTGCATATGAGAAAGCTACAGTGGTACCTAAAGAATTTATGGTCTCAACACAGGCACAGCTTAGAAACCGAAATACCACTAATCCCATGCCTGAAACAAGAGTTCCTATGGTGGGCTCAGGCATGCCAGTCAAACCCAGGTTTGCCCTTCCACAGCATTCAACCAAGCCAAACCATCACAACGGATGCCTCAGACCTCGGTTGGGGGGCCCACATGCTGGACAAGTGCATACAAGGCTTATGGACTCCAGATCAACTGCACCTGCACATAAATCAAAAAGAAATGCTGGCAGTAAAACTAACAATCCAGAATTTCAGACCATTCCTCCAAGAAGGCCAATTGATGATAAGGACAGACAACACCACAGTCATGTGGTACATCAACAAACAGGGAGGCACTCATTCATACCCTCTATGCCGAATGGCTCTGGACCTATGGAATTTGGCTCTGAGTTACAACATTCAGTTACAGGCAATATTTGTACCGGGAAAAGAAAACATCCTAGCAGACATGTTAAGCAGAACTACCTCGGATGCTCACGAATGGATGCTACACCCGGACATCTTCAAGGCCATCACAAAGAAATGGGGACTGCCACAAATAGACCTATTCGCATCCCCACTCAATCACCAGCTCAAGAAATTCTGCACAAGGACATACCACCCACTTGCTTGGAAGGTGGACTCTCTATCCTTCAGTTGGAAAGGCCTGACAGCATATGCATTTCCACCTCTTCCTTTGATGCACAAGGTACTATTGAAAATCAAAGAGGAACGTCCAAGGATAATTCTGATAGCTCCAGATTGGCCAAGACAACATTGGTATCCATTACTGAGGAGCATGTCTCGGGGGAAAACGTGGACACTACCCCTGATTCCTTTGATGTTAACTCAGAGCGACTACAACATCCTGCATCCAAACCTGAAAACTCTGCAACTGACTGCCTGGAACATTACATAACAGCAACTAACCCAGATTTATCCCAAAGGGTTAAAGACATTATACTTGAGGAGGCCCGCAGACCTTCAACAAGAAGGAACTATGCAGGAAAATGGAAAAGGTTTCTCATTTGGAGTACTGAAAGGGGGAAAGATGTGTCAAAGGTAGACATTGCCAACATCCTGGAGTATTTGGCAGAGCTTCTCCATTCAGGCCTGTCCTATTCCTCCATCAAGATACGTGCATCAGCTATTTCTGCAGAATACAGCTTCGATCCCCCTGTCTTTTCACATCCTCTACTCAGGCAGTTTCTGAGAGGAATTAAGAATGTAAAACCTCCTAGGAAACCACCATTACCAGCATGGGACTTGAACTTTGTGCTAGAAAAATTGACACTCCCCCCTTTCGAACCAGCAGCAACAGCAGATCTTCAACACCAATCCTGGAAAACTGCTTTCCTGCTGGCAATTACTTCAGCAAGAAGGGTTTCGGAACTACAGGCTTTAATGGCAGTACAACCCTTCCTAATCTTCCATCAAGATAGAGTGTCCATGAGAACTAATCCTACATTTATGCCTAAGGTGGTATCCAGAGTGTCTCTAAACCAGGCAATCCACATACCTACCTTCTTTCCCAATCCACAGAACAGGGGGGAAAGACTGCTGCATACCTTGGATGTACATAGACAGTTGCGCTACTACCTGGACAGAACCAAGGGCAATAGAAAACTGACCAGCTTCTGGTAGCATATGCAACAGGAAGGGAAGGAAAAGCAATTTCCAAACAGACAATCTCCAAGTGGATAGGAAATTGCATTAGATTCTGTTACTCCTACCATGGAAAGCAAATCCCACAGAACATAAGGCCTCATTCTACAAGGGCTACAGCCACTACCACAGCTTTCTTACGAGGAGTGGCTACCAAGGACATTATAGAGGCTGCTACTTGGACCTCCGTGCATACATTTGCCAAGCATTATAACTTACCTCTATACTCTAGATCCCGAGCAGGGTTTGCCACTGCTGTTTTGCAAGGGATCCTAACTACACCATAATTTCTTCTTCCTCCTCCCCTAGTTTGGCTATGGTATTCTACCCATTTGTAAGGACTGCAGATGTATCCTTGAAGGACATAGTACAGTTTTGTACCTACCATAAATGTAGATGTCCGAACAGGATAGCATCTGCAGTCAGGATTACCCACCCTCCTTCTCCTCTGTGGTATTCCTAGGGTATTTGCCCACCTAATAGCTAGCTAGGGGGGATCTCTTATGGTGTATTTGTTTGTATATATGTACATACATGCTTATTTTTTGTGTTTGCCTTCTACTTTTTGGAAACATTGGCATTTATCCAAAAATTTAGCTATCCAAGAGGGCAACTGGCATCTGGGGCAAGAAACACTGAGGAAAATGGCGTCGGCTGATGCCTTTATACCCGAAGAACTGCAGCTATAACGTCGGGTGAAGTGCGACACCAGCCGAGGCCAGACCCAGACTTTGGAATCCGGCCGACCGAAGGGCTGCCTGATGACAGGACAACCCATTTGTAAGGACTGCAGATGCTATCCTGTTCGGACATCTACATTTATGGTAGATACAAAACTGTACTTTCCACACACTACACACTTATCCCACCTTTAACAAAACATTGTTCTGTACACTCCACACGTATCCTACCTTTAACAAAGCATTGTTCCACACATTACCCACTTATCCTACCTTTAACAAAGCGCTGTTCCACACACTAAACACTTATACTACTTTTAACAAAGCACAGTTCCACACACTACACACTTACTGCACCTTTGACCCCCATTCTTATTTTCCTCTTCAGCCTCCCCCCCCCCACATTTTATTATATATCCAAATTATCAGTGCAAATGCTGGGCCCATATTTTAGTTGCTATTAATCTAGTACTGAAAATGTTTACATACTAGCAACAGCAGCTGGTGGTTACTTATATGTTTCCATTTAAAACTAAACACATTACAAACTTCAAGATGTACGATTCCACCATAACAGAATTACTAAAAAGTGTGACCTTAACTAAATAAAGGCAAAGCAATTATTTTAAAAGTTCCTAATTTAAGCACAAGTTTGGAAAACTAAACACAGTGTAATAGCCATTCTTTTTGGTGTGTTTTTAATCATCTCCTTTCCTGTTGGTTACTTGTAAGATATCCAAGGGGACCACGTTTTTTTTGTCAAGAGTTGACTAGCCTGTGGAATTGATATAGCGTTCTGTAACTGGTAATTTGACATTTTCTGAACAGAAACTTTTTGAGATGATTTTTCTGAGCTGTGATATAATATTGGAATTGCCAAGACATGGTAAATGCTTTGCTGTGTCTAATTATGGTGGATGCTAAAAAAGCAATTACTAGAAAATGGAAATCAAAATCTAAACCAACTATACTAGAAGTAGTGAATATAGTTTTGTTGTTTTTCTTTCAGCTTTTCCCGGTTAGAGGTCGCGACAGTGGGACTCCGGTCTGCTAATGATTGGCAGTCGATTTTTATGGTGCCGAGGTGCCAGCCCGACGCCCAACCTTCAACGAAGGCACGCCCATTCACGCATGTCTTTTGAACGCCACTCGACCGCGGGGAGGACATGCAGACTCCACACAGAAGGTGCTCCAGCCGAGAATCGAACGGGAGAACCTGTTGCTGTGAGGCGGCAACGCTACCGCTGCACCACCGCAGCTTCAATTCAGATTTTTAGAAAAGGGTAGGAGCAAACTACATAGGAAAAATGGGAATTGTTGGAACAATACATACAGAGGAGGAATGAGGTTTAAAAGAAGGCAGGACTTAAATGAGCTATTTAACGTTTGACTGAAAATGATTGGGTAGATTATAAGTGATGTATAATGTTTGCAATTAGAATTGTGTCGGTGTGGTTTGTTTTCATTTATACAAATGCATGATTGCTAAGGTTGTAAGTGATAGTTTAATAAAGCTGTTTTTTGTTTAAAAAAAGGAGGAATTGAATCATTTATGTAATGTTGCTTAGGTTATATGATATACAGGAGCGGCGTTAGATCAACTGGTGCCCTAGGCAAAGGGGCTCCACGGCGCCCCCCACCACACCATCTGGTGCCCCTATCCTGGTCTACCTACACCAAATAAATATTGGAAAAGCGCCCCTGCTAGAGCGGCACCCTAGGCGGCCGCCTATTTGGCCTGTGATGATATATAGTAATATATGTGAAGTATAATGTTTTAAATGTGAACTTGTTAATGCAGTTTGAGTACTTTTATATAAATGTAAATTTGCCTATGTCACAAGTGATAATTCAATAAAGGTTTTTAAAAAGAACTTCTGGCTTCTGTGATTTTCTTATTCAATTATTCATCAGTTTATACAGCAGGATTTGGGTTTTTTTTTGCAATAAAAGAATTCTAACTACTTCTTCTTTCGGCTTTTTCCCGGTTAGGGGGTCACCACAGTGGATCACCTGACCGCTCATGAGTGGCAGTGGAATTTTATGGTATCGAGCTGCTAGCCCGGCGCCCAGCCTTCCGCATAACACACACACACACACACACACACACACACACACACACACACACACGCCTCGGGCCAATTTAGAGTGTCCAATCCACCTACAGCACGTCTTCGGAGCAAGTCTGTGATCTCAAGCCAGTTTAAATAGGGCATAGACACTATGAATTACAGATATAAAAGTCATAATAAATAGTACAGCACTGCATGATCGAAGTGTAAGGCTTAAAGCATTGCTGTGACAAATGTAGATTATGCTAGTATACCTTTAAAAAATAGTTATTTTTATCTGGTATTGCATGTCATATGATCTTACTTTTTTCTAGTACTTGGCAGACACAGAAGTGACCTCATGATGTCTGATAGCTCACCACCTTGCTGAGCATTGTAAATGTGAAGACGTTTATTAATTTGAGTCACTGAGCAATCTGTAGTACAGAAAGAGAATTCATAGTTTGAAACTGATTTTTGATGCAAGTTCGCCATTTCTTTCTTTTTTTTTCACTTGCATAACTTGTGAAAAACCTAGTATTATGTTCCTTCTTGGAAAGATGTTCCATCTGCAGCCACAGTAATTCTCTTGCTTCAAGGCAGTTGGTAAAACTGGGGCTCCAAATCCAGACATTTAGTTTATTTATTACTGTCTAGGAGAAAGCCTTACTGTTCAAAAGGAAAGGGAACATTTGGAGACTTATTGTGAGCCTAGAAAATTTTTCTTTTTTAATGTTTATTCTTTATAGAAACTAGGTTTCTTTGAAAACTACAGATGCTGATTAAACACTAGGCCAAAGACTTTGAATCTGATGAGTTTTATGTTTCATTTTTAAGAAATAGAATAGTTTGTAGTCTTAGAAATTATCAGACAAAGTTCAAACATTCAGTGTAATTGACCTAGCCTTACAGAAGCTGAGGCTATACACGCAGCAAGTGGAATGGAAAATGGACGTATGTAAGATCCAGTGTAGATAACAACCATGGCTCGGTCAGTTGGGGGCCCCTCTCAACTCAAACATGAGGAGCAAAAAAGGCTGTTTTGTTCTGAAGCTGTACTGCTACCGATATAACAAGCAGCCTACTACAGTTAAATCACCACACGCGCTAAGCCCTTATGCTGTGACTGAAAATGCAGTGTCACTGTTACTTTACAAACCATGGTTTCATGAGCAATGCTGGTACTCCACTCCCAAACCATTGACACCATCTGATAACACCGAATTGCTTGCGTCTTGAACAGCTGCCCCTTTGCCCCATCCTAGTTATGGCTCTAATGTAAGTCAGATAATAAAGTGAAAATCAAGTATAGAGAAACTATACAGTAACAGTTATGGCAAAGCAAACATAAAGTTAAAAACAAAAAACACATTAGCAATAATATCAGCGAGAAAGAGAGCCATGAGGTACAGAGGAAGTACTGCAGAGTTGAAACTGTAGCTTCATTTACTAGATGTGATTATAAGCTTTAAAAAAGAAGTACCAAATATTTAATCAGCTTTGTATATGATTTTGTAAAAAGAGGCATTTCACAGAAGGTGTACAAAAGAAAATATATAGGTGTTCTAAAGCATTAGCTAGTTATTGAATCAAAACAAGAAAACACTCCATTTATGGGGACTATTAAAATGGAAAGCAAGCTCCTTGGCAAGTATTTAATTCATTTGTGATCACCTTAAATGTGTGATCACAAGTGAGGGAAAGCTCCAGAATATGAACTGCATTCAGGAGTAAAAAAGATGCAGCAGCAAAGTGCTTTTGCAAAGGGTAAGCCCCCGTCTTCACCTCCTGATATGGGGCTGCTCCTCCCAAATATATACCAACTTCTAGGTTGTACCATTATAGCAAATCATCAGTATACTGGCAATTTTATCCTTCCAAGGAAGAGCTGTCTAGTTTTACACTAGTGATCACACAAATGAGTGTTGATCATTAGTTTTTCACAAACAAGCCTGGCTGCCAGGAAATAGTTGATGCTGTGAGGTCAGAAAACAAAGATAGAGTGCAAAATAATTAGATTAGCAAGAACAGATCAGAATTCCTAAACAGTCTCCTGCGTTTAAATTAACTATCACTGCAATATCTAATGTGTTAAAAATAATTTTACAGCATTGAAACAGAAAGCCTCCGAAAGTGTAATGGTGTTCCCAGTACTAATTCATACAAAACACCAAGTAAGGCTGTTGAGTCAAATTATATTGACATATGAATATAAGCAAATGAATATGAGATCATATTTCAAATAACACTGAGTACCAAGTTAATTTGGATAATATTTTGGGTCATTTGGTTTGTGATAAGTTGGGCACAGTCAAACAGATTATAGGTTCATAGGTTAGTACTAGGCTAACTGCCCTTGTGGACTATTTTAAGCCTAGCCAATTATCCAATATGTGAATCAAATCCTGCACCGTGTGTCTGTAAAGTAAACACCTTAATCATTATGCAAATCTCCCATCCTCACAATGTATAAGCAGAGAGTGAATGTGTAAAAAGTAGACACTCTACTATAGAGCATCTCATACACTGTACAGGGCCATAGTGGTGATACC
Source organism: Protopterus annectens (assembly GCF_019279795.1). Taxonomy (NCBI): domain Eukaryota; kingdom Metazoa; phylum Chordata; order Ceratodontiformes; family Protopteridae; genus Protopterus; species Protopterus annectens. The sequence goes on from NC_056747.1 coordinate 95,227,154, forward strand.
CTGCATTACTATGTTGATTTATTTACACATTTAGGTAATTTGCTGACTATTATATTCAAACCTATGGAAATACTACACTGTCTAAGGAAATTATCAGTAGCTCCCAGGAGTAGAACTGGGCAGAAAATTAAGTGAATGGAAAACTAAGGTGTCCTTAATAAACAGAAAGCAATAGAATGGATAACCATTATGGTCACCACTGTGCAGCAGGACAAGCTGCAGGATCTGAATAAAGTGATTATAAGAGAGCATGATTCATTTAGCTGGATTCATGAATGGCTAATCTTCACACTGCTATCATATGCCCATCGCACCACAAAGCACACATGCTAGCGCTCTGTTTTATATTCATTAAATGGCTCTACACAATGCCTAACAAAGGCAAACAGCAGATTATGCTAATGAAAGCATAGTCAGATGAATTACATTATTAATTAACCAACTCAAGATGGCGGAGCCATTCGGGAAACTATAAAGTAACTGTGTAGAGAAGGTGTAGCCCTTTGCCATGAACTTCAAAACCTGTTGGAATACAATCACAATCACACTTCGAAAAAAAAAATAGCAATGTTAGGGGCTGCTGCTACTCTCTTACATGTTTATGTGCACCTGGCTCAGATTTATGCTGCTGATAGACCTTGTCAAAGGAAAAGAAGGGTGTTCAGACCATGTTTAACATATCATAGACTGCATGATATTGAAATAGTAGAATGATAGAGTTGATAGGGAAACACTACAGGAACTTTGCAGCCTCTGGTGCCTCCACCTCAGTCCCAGGGGAAATTGAAGAGAACTTACACCAGTGGAAACTAAGGTGTGTGTAGCATTAAGGATATTAGCTACTGGTACATTCCAGAGACCCACAGGCAATATATTTGGGGTGTCACGGGCCTCAGCCTCAAACATATTGCACCAGTGTCTTAATGTTATGCTGGAACATGCTAGGGAGTGCATCTGTTTACCACGCACACCATAGGAGAGAGCAAGAACAGTGCAGGAATTTTATGCAGTGGCACACTTCCTTGAAGTTTTGGGGGCCATGGACTGCACTCACAGAAATAAAAGCGCCAACTGATGAACAGGGAAAGACATAGATCATCTGGAGAGGTCCCACTCGATCAGCTGCCAAGTTGTCTGTAATCCCCAAGGGATCATCCTCATTTATACAAGGTTTGCTAGCGGGTGATGGTCCACAGAGCCATCTGGGTGATGCTGGTTATGCACTGGAACCATCACTCATGACACCCATCAGAAGTGCACACACACACAAGAAGGATACAATGATGCCAATGCTCAAACTAGAAATATAGTGTGTGTATTTGGCATGCTGAAGTCACAGTTCCTCTGTCTAAACACATCAGGGGATGTTGTGCACTACAACCCAGGCACCTGTGCAGAATTTCTCACAGACTATATTGCACAATATCATCTTGAGGAAACAGCTGCAACAGGGACAGTAGATGCCAGGACCACAGACAGGGCCAGCACCTCCAGCACATACAGATGAGGATTCTGAGGGAGAACCTCCAGCTGCAGAATGAGCCAGCAGATGTAGGCTTGCACAATATGCTGTTGCCCTGGCTAAGAGGCAAAGAATAGCACATACTCCTAAGACTCAAAGGTTAGCACACACACTCAGCAGCTAAGAAGCTAACGATAGCACACACACTCACCAGAAAAGGAATACACATAACAGCCTAAGCACATACAAATATTAAAAGTAATGCCATCCAATGTCCACAAACTTTACTTAACCATGTAATGGCTGTGTATGGATAGCATCAGACAGAGACAGCCCCAAAGCACACAACTTGTAATTGCAGTAATGTCAAGGTAAGTGTGAAACCTGTATTATTCAAACAAATATATAAGAAGATAAATGTAAAGAATATGCACGCATACTGTTTGTATGTGCTTAGGTTGTTATGCAACAATCAGAACGTGCATGAGGTGTCCACCAGTGACATTCTTGGCGTATAGAAATGATATCTGAAATGTACAGGTATGCATTGCACACAATAACAGTCATAAAGCTGGTGACTTACCCACTGTACACAAAACAGTCAACAGGACAATTATATCAACAGTATCACAAGTAGAGCAATAAGCAGGAATGTGATATCAGATGTCTGAATGCATGACTTACAATACTAATTGAAAAAGACCTTACAAAGTGAGTAGTTACAAAAACATCCAAAATCCTGTTATGTAATAAATATACATAAAATCAACATAGTAAGAAAGACTCTCTTGGCTACAACACTCTGTGCAATAAAAATGGGCACCTGTTCCACAAAAAATAGACCCATACATAGCTCTCCTCTTCGCCTATGTGTCTTCTTGACACATTTGATTTGGTACAATTGGCTGTAGAACATTATTCTGTTGTTCTCACCTACACTCGGTGTGGTGACAATCCAAATTCAGCAAATTCTGTCTACATTTATGCTGTGAAGAAGTAGAAAGCTATGGTTCTCTCCCACTACCTTCCTGCAAATTCTTCTATTCTTTCTCCTGTGTTCTCTCCTCTGCTTGCCCCTCCCCCATTTCACCACCTTCCTGTAAAAAAAACCTTTTCATTCATTTAATCTGGTCAAAAATTTAATCTGGTCAAAAAGTTGTGCATTAATGACCCATAACACCACCCTTTCATACATGTCAAACCATCTGTCTCTTTCTTCGCCCATTCTATCTCTCGCCACTTTTAACTTTCAACTATTCTTTATGCTTTTGGATGTAAATTTCATCTTATGGCATTTTTATAGTCATTACCTTACTGAAGACTGATACCTACATCTTCCATTAGCTGACCAGGTTGTTACTGCCCCTTCAAAGATGTGATTTTGACATGTGTGAAATATGATTTCCTTTGTAGGGTATTGAGATAATCATGTTTATAAATGTAATTTTTCATCTTGACAACAGTTCAAATCTAGCATTAGGTGAAACGCTTACTGTCTGTTTTTATAAGTGTGTCTGCTGTGAAATGTGTTGCATGTGTATTTATTTAACCCTCTTCTGTTTTATCATTTGAAATGTGTTGCATGTGTATTTATTTAACCCTCTTCTGTTTTATCAGTTGTAATCCTCAGCATTTGTGTGGGGTCTGGCAATCAAAAGTATGGTATGTTAAGGTAAATGGCATTTCAAGTGTTCTTGCAAAATGTGGTGAGTTTTTGCCTTACCTCGCATTGTACACCTGATTAACTTGTGATTTCCCTTGAAGTATGTCTGATATATATTCGGTATAAAAGATTATTTTTATGGGCATTGCTGACACAATCTGGGCAATCAACATATTTAATGAAGTCATTTCTGTTTATTCTTACAGTTTGTTTGTTTTTTCCCGGTTAGGGTCACCACAGCGGAACTCCAGTCCGTTAATGATTGGCAGTAGCTTTTTTATGGTGCCGAGTTGCCAGCCTGACGCCCAACCTTCAGTGAAGGCACGCCCATTCACGCATGTCTTTCGGAGGCCACTCAACCATGGGAAGGGCATGCAGACTCCACACAGAAGGCACTCCAGCCGAGAATCGAACAGGAGAACCTCTTGATATGAGGCAACAATGCTACTGCTGTACCACTGCTGCTCATGATCAAAATTAATTATTACAATCACATTCTGACACCTCTTGTAAAATGATCTGCATAGTGGGCTCGAACCCTGCTTCACCTCTGTTTTTTTCATTTAACTCACTGAGCTTACACCTTGTGCCTCAGAGAAAATTAGGTTGCAGGTGTATTTTCTCCACTCACTATTGTCCAGAATGCTGGTGGCTGCACCTCACCACTAAGCCTGTTTGCGCTACAAAAGGCTAACCCAATTATAGGTTTTATTTTTTTCCTTCAGCAGTGAACCCTGCTTTCTCTCAGCTTAACGCTGCACAAACAGGGCAGGCAAGCACAACAATTCATTTTGGATTTAAATATATATATATATATATATATATATATATGTATATATGTATGTATGTATGTATATGTATATGAAACATGTTAAAATTAAACATGTCTGTTCTACATGGAATCAGAATCAGATTCCTTGCTGCTGCTTATTTATATTGGCAGGGAGCCCAACTGAACACTGCTACTTCACAGTCTGAGTTCAACACATCAGAGTATAATCGAGCACAATAGGTTCATAGGTTGGTACTGGGCTATCTGCCCAAAGGCATATATTAGCCCAGCCACGTTGTGCGGTATTCACCACCCCATTAGTAGTTCCCTAGACCCTTCTACTAGCAACTAGTACCCTTGGCCCCTATCTAGTAGTGCTGTTGGTGTGATCCCCGGTGTGAACTTTCTGTTACCCATCCACTCATCAAGGTTCCTCTTGAAGAGTGATAGTGAGGGGCTGTCTTACGTAGATCAGGACCCTGTTCCATAGTAAGGGAAGTCTCTGCGAAGGGAATCTATCCCTCCAGCATGTTCTATTCATTGTTGTGTTGAGGTTTATATCCTTAGAGCATGTAGCTCGAGTAGATTTGGTTTTGCTAAGATGGAGCATGTTCAACAATTCTGGGTTGGACATGGCTCTGTACGTTAGACAGAGATCACCTCTGAGAAAGCGGTATGCAACAGAGAACAGTCCTAGCTTTTTCAATCGTGCTGCATAGGGCAACTGTTTCAGGCCAGTAATCCTCTTGGTTAGGTACCTCTGTGGTCTCTCCAGCTGCTGGAGATGTCTAGCCAGGTACATTCCAATTGGTGCATTGTACTCCATAATGGGTCTGATGAGTGAAGAATAGAGGGGTACCATTACATCCTTAGATCTTGATGCAAACCCTTTCGTGATCAGATGGGTCACATAAAAGGATTTTCTAACCACTTTGGCAACATGGTTATCAAAGGAAAGCTGACTATCTACTAGGGTCCCTAGATCCCTTATTTCTTCTTCAGATTTCAGGGGATTACCTCCTATGTTGTAGTTTGCGGTTACTCTCTTTTTTCCAAAGGGGATTACTACGCATTTGTTTGCATTTAGCTTGAGACCATGGCTTTGACACCATGCATCAGTCTCATTTAGGCACTTTGACAAAATCCGCACAAATATGTTTCTCAGCATTGTGCTTCAGGAACAAATTTTGAACAAAAATAAGCCTTCTTACTGGATTATATTTCTTCATTACATGGAAATTGCTTAATGTACTTGTGTGAAATGCAGTGAACTGCGTGGTTAAGTGACTGTTTCATTTTGGTCAGTTAGGTCTGCACTGCAGCACTTTTACAAATGATATACAACCACACAGAGCCTTGGCACAATACATCATCATTACTTAGCTCTAATGCATTGAACCAGTAAGTATTGTTTGATATTGATGGTGCACATTACTCATACATGAGCACATAAAATAGCTGTAACCAGTACCATTTGTTAATGTTCACACACCGTCATCATAACCTGATGATCCATGACTGCTTCACTGGCCATCCTGTGTTTCATAAGTGTGTCTCTCTCATGTACACAACACAGGTATATATTAGTCTCAGTTATGCAACTTACATTAATGAGACCATATCTCACCTACATCAGAAGTATGTATTTTTATTGATCTTGTCGCCTCACAGTAAGACGCTGTGCGGTTCGATTCTCAGCTAGAGCTTCTTCTGCATGGAGACATGTGTGAATGGGCGTACCTTCGTTGAAGGTTGTGCATCAGGCCTGGCAAGCTGGTACGTAAAAATCAACTGCCAATCATTAGCGGACCGGAGTTCCGCTGTGGTAACCCCTAACCGGGAAAAGCTGAAAGACACAAACAATAAGGTTGCATGTTTTCCTACATATCAACAGATATGGATTTGCACAAAACCTTCAACATTACAATACCTTCTCTGATACACAATGAGAAGCAACTCCTGTCTACACTGCACTGTCATTGTAGAAGTCAGACTTCTGTGGTGGTGCTTGTGTTAAGTGCTTTGTCCTCTAGATTGTGTAACTAGATAGGTTGGGGGTTCTAATCTCACAGCAGTCAACGTGAGTGTGAGTGTGTGTGTGTGTGTGTGTGTGTGTGTGTGTGTGTGTGTGTGTGTGTGTGTGTGTGTGTGTGTGTGTGTGTGTCTGTCTGTCTGTCTATGGTTATGTCAATATGACCATATGTAGGCCTCAATAAAATAATAGCCTGGAGCAGCTTTTACACTGCAGAGTGAGGCCACATCAATGTCAGAACCTTCTCCCAACATAATTTCTGCAACACAGCACTGATGCATTCCTCTGTAAAGTGCATGGTCACACTATAGAAGTTAGATTTCTGCAGTGGTGGACCCCCCTGACTATCTAGTTATATAACCTAGAGGACACAGTACTTAACACAAGTACTGTGTCCTCTAGGTTATATAACTAGACAGTCAGGGGGTTCTAATCTCACAGCAGTCAACTTGTGTTTATGTATGGACTTGTGTCACTATGACCTTACTTACTGCCAGCCTCAATAAAATAGTAGCCTGGACAAACATTTACACTGCAAGGTGAGTCCACATCAATGTCACAACCTTCTCCTAACATCATCTTCTGTGCAACACAATGCTGATGTCATCCTCTATAAAGTGCACTGTCACACTATAAAAGTCAAGACTTCTGCAGTGGCACTTACGCTAAGTATTGTGTCCTCCAGATTATATAACTAGATAGATAGGGGGTTATAATTTCACATCCGTCAACTTGTGTGTGGGTGATAATAGGTCCATATAATCAATGAAGGATTAATTCAACAGCTGTTCTCATTTGACTCTCACTCGTGAGAAACATTTACATGGTCATATCAATCCCATATCTCCTTTTCACTCTGCCTACAAATACATACTGTCTGCAACACACTGATGAGTTAATAATTTCAATAATGCACTCTCACACCACTAAAGTCAGGCCTTTTCCTGTGCACGTGCGTAATAATACACTTGTGTATAGATTGTGTCAGTCAATAGGTAGAGAGTTCATATGTCTGTCATCTAGGAGTGTCTGTTTCTTTCTCTTACTGTGTGGAACAGGCTGCAAATACATATATGAGGCATATCTATACAGTGTGCTTGTGCTGTGCAACCACTTTTTAGTGGAAATATGAAGGTAATACATAATGGTGATGTCTTTCATTGAAATGTGCTGTGTCACAGTAGTTAGATATGTAGTTGTGGTTGTATTTCAGCAAACTTTCATTAGCCTGTGAAGTTAGCTGTATAGCTCAAATTCTGACATCACTGCTTACAGCCAACATACATGTTGTTAACAGTGTTGCCACTCACATATGCTAAGTTCTTGTGTAGATATTGCTTCCTCTTACAAGAGTTTATAATACATTTCAGAGGTTCATAGGTAGGTACTAGGCTATCGGCCTTAGGGCCTGTAGAAGTCCATCCAAAGAGGTACCCTGGCTTTTGCCACCCAAGAAAATAATTTTCCTGTGCCAGTGTCGAGCAGAGCCACAGAAGTGATCCCCGGGGTGAATTTCCTATTTCCCATCCAATCATCAAGATTTTTCTTGGAGAGTACTAATGAGGAGCTTTGTTTGATATAGATAAGTAGTTTATTCCAGAGTATGGGAAGTCTCTGGGACAGGAATCTATCCCTCTAGCATGTTCTGTTTATTTTGTGAGAAGGTTTAGGTCCCTAGAGCGTGTAGCTTGGAAGGATTGGGACTTCTTTAAGTGGAGCATGTCCAACAGCTCTGGGTTTGACATAGCTTTGTATGTTAGGCAGAGATCACCTATGAGTAGGTGATGTGCGGAGTAAAGCTGGAGTTTTTTGAGACGGTCTGTGTAGGGCATCTGTTTGACGCCGGTAATCCTCTTTGTGAGGTATTTCTGCGGCCTTTCCAGTTGTTGTAGATGTCTTGTGAGGTACATACCAAAAGAGGCATTATACTCTATAACGGGTCTAATGAATGATGAGTAGAGGGGAACAATGACCTCTTTTTTTCTGGATGAGAAACTTTTTGTGATGAGGTATGCCACGTAGAAGGATTTCCTGACTACTGTGGTGATGTGACTATTAAAGGAAAGACTACTATCCACCTGTGCCCCAAGGTCTCTTATCACACTTTCGGTGTTAAGTATACTACCACCTATGTTGTAGTTCATGGGTACAGAGTTTTTACCAAAGGGGATGACAATGCATTTTTTGGCATTGAGCTTGAGGCCATGGCTTTGACACCAGGGATCTGTCTCGGTGAGGCCCTTTTGTAGGATGTCCACATTGTTAGGAGTTATGATTATGGCTCCTAGTTTGCAGTCATCTGCGAACTTCATTAGCCAATGACCTTCTGTGTTAGCCTGTACTTCAGAGAAGTAGATACCAAACAGGAGAGGACCCAGGACTGAACCCTGTGGTACTCCACTTGTCTGAAGTCGGATTTGGAGTCTGCTGCTTTCACAGTATGGGTTCTGTCAGTGAGCCAGTTGGCAATTTCCTTTGCAAGGGCTGTACCGAAGACTGATGCTATAATTTCAATAGATTGTCCACAGGACTTGAGGGCATGAGATGATGTAATGTATGTTGTTGCCAAAGTAAAGCATGTGTTCCAATGCAAGATTATATCCACATTGCTGTTCTGCACGTAACCCTGATAACAGCAGGGGACTACAGTTGTGTTTGGGTGTACCTAACATTAGGAAATGTTGTCTGACCTACAGCAAGAATCTTTCTAATTACAGGGACACCAATTTGTATGTACTTGTTTTTGTATCTATTTGTATGTACTTCATGTGTGATATTCTGTAGACCTGTCAGTTGTTATTTAACCTACTCTAAGTACAGATATTCTCTAACTGTTGATTTTTCATATTATTACTGTTGAGTTTTCATATTATTATTATGTTTCATGGTGGTTTTAATTTTTTACTCATTTTCATTTTTGATTTGATTTTTATTGTAAAAATATGTAATACTTCTGGAGCTTTTCTCTTCTGGTCTCCACATGAATGGGCCCCTGGCTCGGTTGGACTAACCTGGTTAACAAATGTCAATAAATAAATATTCCTTGATTCATACAAATAATGCAATGTTTTCACATAACCACATGATTTACAATCAGAATTCCCAAAGGCAGAACATTTTTCCCTCAAAAGATCGAAATATAATATAGAAAATGAAAATAAAATTTGACCTAAATGTCGAACGTGATAAACATGATACTTGACATTTGACATGCCAGACTTCCAGTTTTGAAAGTTTGTGCATCCTTTTACTTTTTAGTGGGGGGGGGGGGCAAGCCTCCCTGCACACCCCACATTCCCTGCTTTTATTTATATATATATATACATATATATTCACACCCCAACACCAAGATCACACTGCAGTGAGGAAAAAGTTAAATTACCCGATCTGCACTGTACCCCGATCTCCATTCAAAACGTTAAGTTTATATTAGCGAATGTATAGCCACTTTTGCTAATATAAACTCGACCACTTTCTCTTCAACATTATGACACCTTAGAAACCATGAATTTGACCAGCCTGTATTCAACTGCATGCCTTTTGGAATTTTGATAAGTAAACCTAACCACACATATGACAATTAGCAATGCACATATACCATGTCGCATTCATTGTTCCTACTTTGGTGTTGATTTTCGCAACACTTAGGCAAGTGTCACAGATCAGCATTGAGTGACTGTAAACATTTGTGTCCTTCACTGTTCTACAGGAAAGACACCCCCCCCCCCTCCAATTATACTTTGTACATATATAGTGGCAGAGGAATCCTCCATTCATTATGGACAAATGAAGTACAGCTGATTAATTTGCTTCACATAGGTGAAGTTTAACAGCCCTGATAAAAGTTCCACTGTGGCACACGTGATTAATAGCCATATTGATAGTTGAAGGAGTTGTACAGCTTGATATTCAGTTCTAGCATAGGGATTCATTTTGTGTGAACATACTGATGTCACACAACAATCATTACATCACATCAGTCTTATCCCTTGATATGTTTCACAAACAAATGTGACCATACCTTTGGATTTCATGGCAGTAGACATTTTTTCTGCTAGTCTTATCGTGAGAGCGCTACTGTGACATTTACACGAATGTGCTCCAGTTCTTGGGTGGTATGTGTACAAACATACAGAGAAACCTTCCTTGACCACACAACATTGATTTAGGACAGATCACAGTTGTGTGCACATGAGCATGCTCATTTAATTGCCATCAATCTGACATATGATATGACATTCATTATCAGGGATCCTATCGTAATTCACACACTAATTTATTTGTGACTATACATCTTACTACCTCATGTGGCAGATGCTGACAATACACAACTCTGGGGAATACAGTGAATCATAAAGTGGTGTTTGCATCATTTCTTATCTCTGCAGAATAACTATAGAAAATGAATGAAAAAAACTTCACACACTCAAAAGTCCGAAAAGAGAGCCAAGCAGCTGTTCGCAATAACTGAAAGCCACAAAGTGCTATAGCACTTTGTGGCTTTCAGTTATTGCGAACAGCTGCTTGGCTCTTTTTTCGGACTTTTGAGTGTGCAGAATAACTATGTCAGGCAGGAGTGCCTTACGCAATGGTATTATGTATGTCACCCTCTGCTGCTGTATTTATAACACCACACACACTTGCATATGGGATGTATAGTCATTAGAATATTGAAGTGCATAATTCCATTCAAGGGTGATCCTCCTCATACATGTGTTAGACCTATTTCTGTGGTGTATGCAGTTAATACACAAGTCACTGGTAACATTGATTGGATAGGTTCAGTTCTTGCAAAAGGAGATTGTGGCTTCTAAGGTATTTATATTTTACAGCATGCTATATTGACAAAAGCCCCACTATGCAAATATCCCATAATGTATGTACTGTCCTTGCAAACTGTCATCTCAACTCAACGTGTTAATGACATTCATGTCATGTAATCCCCTCTGTTACAAAGTTAATTTGTGTAACTGTTACATTGTATAGTATCATGGCTGCTTTTATTTACCTGCATTTGCTCAGGAAGCGTGGCCACCATTAATTATTAGGACATACTTATTGCACAATTTTATTATCACAAATTTGTAACATAAGCACCTTTACATCAGTTTTCTTATTACAGTTTCAACATTTACCTTCCCCTCTTACATATTTCTGTATACCTCTTTCTGATTTCTGTGCATATTGCCCTCGGTACATTTTTCCTGCCTGGTAACCCATCTATTGTAGTTGCCTTTACCATTCCCCTCCCCTCTTACTTACTTCTCTAGCCATATGATTCATTTATGTGCACGTTGCAGTGATTACTATCCCTGCATGGTACAGCTTGCATTATTTGGCCTATGTAGCTCTTTGTGCTGTCCACATGAACACACCTAGCAGGTTTGCCCATAGCCAAGCTTGTTTGTTTAGTGTGTGTACTCATGCTGCTCAACACATTTTCCTGGCCATGAAAACTTACTTGTATTTGTGTCCGCATGATGAGCAGCATGCATATACAGTTAGCTGCTGCTCATCGTGCTAACATGTAAATGTTGTGTAGGTTTAGCATGAAGCTTACACAGTTGTTCTTGAATCTTTCAGATTTTTTATATGCGAGGAATAGATGTTTTATTGCTACATACATAATTTGAATAAACAGATATACTCATTTCTTAAAGCCTATCAGTTAGTACCAGTAGCAACAATTAGGATCTAGCTTTTGTCTTTAGGTGTTTGTACGCTGTTGGTTCTCATGTATTTATGTCTCTATAACTTGAGATCTGGTAATTTCTGCAAGTTTATATGGAAGCTGCAGATTACTGAAGAAAATTAAAGAGGGTCTTCTGCATTTTGGATCAGCAGCTTTGCTCTTGAAAATGCCAATTTAGAGTCTCTGCTACATGCTAATAATTTAATTTATCTCTAGCCTGTTCGGGTTACATGCTCTTTTCTTTGTCTTACGCATACTTTCACTGCTTTCTGATTGTCTGTGTGCCACAACAAACTGCCGTCTATTAGCTTGCTAACCGCAAAAGCGGACCTGCTGATATAACTGCAATTTCTTTATTAAGTGCAGTTAGGGCAATGCTTTAAATCTTTCCAACAGAAATAGAAACTATCAGTTTTTAATTGCCTTGTATAAAGTTAAGCACTTGAACAGAATTCCAAGACCCAGATTAGAGCTGTCTGTTTGCTGTGCACAGTCATGCGTGTTGTTCATGCCATGTTGATCACTAATTTTCTTGCTGTGTAGCACTAGCACTAGTACTATGTGTGTCAGTTAGGATGCAGGGTACTAATTCCAGGAAGAAGGGATGCAACTATTTTCTAATTAAAACAGTATGCTGTAGTTAAACTGGGACATTTTGAGGTAAGTGTTACACCTCCCACCTGGGCATTCCCCTGAAAATCCATTAGCAGTGGTTCCTCAGTCATATCCTGCTAGCATACATGGTCTGCCGCTACTTTCTTGAAATATCTGACTGCTTAGAGGCAGACAGCATACAAAATTATTGTACAGATTCAGCCTTCTGACATGCACATTAGCCATAAGATTAGCTTAGTTCAACATAATATAAAGATGGTCTATAGCAAATAATCAAAAAAACGCACTGCTGAGCTTTGTGCAGCTGGACTGCAAAACTGAGCAGACAAGTACTGTGCAGCTGAAATGGCTGACCTATCAGTTAGTTTCTTCAGTCTTAATATAAGAGAAACCCACAGATCTGTACAAATTGACAGAATGTTTGTTTTCTTACTGCACATGATACAACTTTGACTTTTTGCACTCTGAATTTCTCTTATTCTGCAAAATAAAGGAACCTATCTGTGCTCTTGAGATGAATTTCCTGATGTCCATTTCTCAATCCCCTTGATTATGAATGGAGACCTGATCATAATCCTGCATATTTTTCTCTTGATCTCTTGTTTTTGTAGCATAATGAGTACTGCATGTGTTAAACACACCAACAACACATCTACAGTTCACACTTCACAGTGGAGCAAACTGCTTTAACAAGGACAGAGAAGGTTAATCTCTAGTCATATATACAATCAGATAAATGCAGTTTTAGTGATATAGCCAGGTTCTTCAGTTGTTTTGTTGCTGTTTTTAGTAATAAGTTAGCAATTTTGCTGATTTAGCTAATTTCACCAATATCATATTTGCCTCCTCTTGTTTCAACTGATTTAATCCGTCTGAGACAGAAAATATACCTCTTCCGTGGTGGCAGAGGACACCGTGCTGCATTGCTGATGTCGGTAATATCAGGTTCCTTAATTTTATCTTGGACTGGCCTTGCCCACCCACCCCTTTGTTACTTTCTGATGCAGTCTGCGCTCAAGACTGTCAGTGAGTGAATCAAAACCATTCATTTACCCACATTTCTGTATGCTGAAGGTGAACATTCATCTTGCAGGTGAACTGCAGAGGAGACAGCTCAATGGATTTGTGCTAGATTTGTGAAGCTCCAGTTTCCAGTGACCCTTGTTCGGTCTCCTGCAGGTAAGATCCATTACTGTGGATTCATGACTAACATAAAAAGAAAACTGTAACAGAGACATTAATTAGCACAAGAGTCAGCATGGCCTTATCTTAGTGTGGCCCAGTTAATCATGTTTCATAACATTTCTAAAGCAACAGCATTGTCCTTAATTGTATTAAAACACATTACTATAGACATTTAGAAGCTCGTAGTTCTTGAATCATTAATAATAGATTAGTACAGCAGTTGCTTCTGAAGTTATTCTGACAATTTGCTTCTACTTTGTTAATCCCTGGACTGCAAAATATAGATATAAATGGCAGGTGGTTATTGCTGATTTGACTAAATTTGTCTTTTGCTTTACTGGAAGAACTATAGAAGAGGCAGACTTAAGAACATACCACAGCAGTGAAATGCAGTGGGTTCCCTAGTTTTTGCTGAGCTGCATCACTGAGTTCGTTACGCTCTGTAAACGAACTTGACAAGTACTCTCTCCTCATGAGAGATTGCAAAGAAGGGTGTCTTGCTATCCTGTTTAAAAAACAAAAAAAGCCACATTTTGGCATTTCAACTATCATCATCTTTTTTTCTCGTTACTCTGCTTGTTTACTTCTACCTAATGTAACTTCTGCATATCCTAGTTTATACCTGTCTCCTCATTTGTTAATGTCTTTTTTTGTATATCTTTCATGCTTCTGAAGGTTCTGCTAGAAGTCACTTCAATGGATTCTGTCTATCTCTGATCAAGACAGAATGAACTTTCCTGGGCAGTGGCCACAATTTCCATTTGGGATTATTGTTTTCAAAGCAATTTTTCTAGGGAGGATAAAGCCCCCATGCATGCTTACCTGCATATTCCCATTCACCCTTTCTTCAGGAAGGTTTTTCCTCTCATTGTCAGAACAAAATTAATGTCACAATAAAGATTAGTCTTTTTGGAGGCCAAATATGAAAAGCATCTTTCAGAAATTGTTTGACTTCAAAACTAGAAGCTATAGGTGGGTTCAGCGGAAGACTAGTGGAAATGGCTGACAAATGAACGTTAACAGATGAATATGCCACTCTGGAATTGAGCAAATCACACAAATAAGAAAGGACTGTAGGATTACCCACACAGTAAAAAGGTTGTGGTCATGCATGAGACACCAAGTAGAAAATATTTTCCAGTTAGAAAGATAGGATTGTCAGAGCAAAACTGCATTCCTTCTGTTTAATTCTGTCAGTTCCAAGGTGTTTGTGTCTTGGTGTAAGGAGAAAAAAAAACTTAGTGACCATCAATGGGCACTTTTATCTGCTCATCCACTAATATTAAGTAGCTCCAGCAAGGGCTGGAATATGCATGTACCTGGTGTACGGAAAATGGTCTCAGGTTAAATGCAAAAAAAGTACAGTGTAGCAGCATTTGCTGTAAAAGCTATTCTCACCTCATATGCTATAAATGGTACTCCTCTTCAGACAGAAGCTGTCATAAGAGACCCGAGTACTTATATGGACAGTTTTCTCTCTTTCAATCATCATGTTTGTACCATAGTCCAGAGATCCTTCTGTATTACCCAGTTAATTTCCAAGGGAATGTCTTCAAGATCCAAAGTAGTCCTGCCACTGTACTCTTCTGTTATCAGACCCATCATTAAATACAGTGACCCCTTTGATACGCATACATTGAAGCATATTGCTAAATTGAAAAGGCTTCAGAGATATTTTACCAGGAAAAACCAAGGGTATAAATGTTTCAGCATTCTTGATTGAATAACACAACTCTCATTGTCATTCCTTATCACTATTGCAGTATACTTTACTCTTGGGATATCCTGGAAAGGGTAGCCAAATGTCCAGCCAGCATACCAAAGCCTTTCCACCGACCAGGTTTTGTACGTCAGAGGTATGTACATGTGTTACTGTAAGGTGCATATGTGACATATGGACACCTAATCCTCAAAACTTCTTTGCCGGCAGTCTGAATGCTACCTTGGAATTTGGTTTGTATGCCATTCACTGAGTTGTTTCATCTACCAAGCCTTCTAAAGGTAAGCCCCCCTTTGGGGTTCCTTCCTTTGTTTTTTCTTCCTTGTAGTTTGTTTTCATGTTATCCAGTCTGGGAAAATGTGAATGTGGGGGGGCAGATTCCCTGTAAAGTTAGACACAAGAAGTGCCTTTTTTTTGTTTAGATGCTACACACGACCATACATACAGTGATATTTTTCAGGCATTTGTCCCTAAGACACTTTACACTCATCTGTTGTCCCTCTCCATTTATTTAGAAAACCAACATCTGAAGCTTTTGGTTCAGGGTACCATGGCCGAACCACCCACCCCAACTTTCAGCCTCCATTTAAGAAAAAAGCCCAAAATGCACATACTGATCCTGCTGTTGTCCAGCCTCCATGAACATCTCTGTCAGGTTGGATGAAGAAGCCTAAGACTGTCCAGTGCCGATGTCAGTTCCCTCTGCCACTACCTGCATATCCACCAAGTCTGTGCATGCATTTGGTGCAGATGTAGAAAGGAAGCCACTGCTGATCATCTCTGAGGGGCTTAGACGGATTCCCCAAATATTAGTTAGGGAAGAATTGACTGATACCCTTATTGAATCTAGACAGGGATCTGAGCCTTCTAGATTTGTTAAAGTAGATATTCCTTTAAAAAAAAAAAAAAAACATGTCAACATGTGGCTTCTGTGGCTAAGGATCCCACAAAGAGTGGCAGGTCTTTACTCGGGGGCTTTTCAGTGCTTTTATGGCCTTGAAACCCCCAAATGGTTTGTCTGCCCCTGCTTCTTCCGCTGGCCTTCTAACCCTTCTAAAAGGCCTAGGGATTCTAATTCTTCTGATGAAGAGATGGACTCTGATGAAGAGTCTTTGGCATACTCCTCCCAGATACACTCTTCTCTCATTTTGGGGTCTTATGAGGATGATTCATTATCCCCATTTCTCCGTTAGAAGAATAATCTTTTGTGTGTACAGTGGTCTGCATGATGGAACACTAAGTGAGATTGTTCCAAAGTTTCTGATGTTCAAAAAAAGATACTATGAACTCTTATAAATGGACTCACCCCAACCTTCTGCAGTTCCTCCTGTTTTAGCTACCCATTTGGATACCTTTTGTGAAGCTTCTTAGACTCCTGACTCTCAAGCTTCAGCCCCTAAGAAGCCAGACCGATTTTATAAAGTCCCTGGGTATCACACGTTTTTTGTTATAAAAGTCTTCATCTGAGCCTGATGTTGTTTCCATGCCCACAGATAAGCCAACCAAACTGTTATCCTCATTCAAACTCCTACCATCTGATAAGAGCAGCCATGCATTGGAGTGGTATGGGGGAAAAGTGCATACTTCTGCTACTTTGTCCTTCAGGGCAGTTAATTATCAGACCTACATGACTAGGTACGTCCTGACCCTTCTTTCCCACCTTGATGAGGTGTGGAGGATTTTAACTGATATGCCTGATTTGGACAGTAAGACTTCTGCCCTTTCTGTTTTGAATTCTGCCTTTCATTTGGCATTCCATTCCATTAAATGCAGTTATTATGCTGCTGATGCCTCCTCTAGGGCATTTGCATTTGGTTCTGTAATGAACAGGTACTCTTGGTTGTGCCTTTATGGCATACCTGAAGACATTAAGGCCAAACTAATAGATACCCTCCATAGACAACTAGAATCTCTTTGGCACTGTGGTTGCAGAATTGTTTAAAACTTTTCAGGATCAGGGAAAGGTTATTCAGGACTTGAAGCATATATTTGTTTCTTGTGCCCCTAAATTCCAGAGAAATTATCCATCTAAACTTTCCTTGAGTTCCTAAGCAAATTTTTCCAGACAAATCCCGTAAGATTTCTAAGGGCCAGAAACTCACTTTTCCTGACAAATCTCCCTCTATCTGATATCCATCCTCCCCTTTCCCCTCAACCAGATTCCTTTGCCCCTTTGGCTGACTCTTTCATTTCCTGTTTGGCAACAGATAACAGCAGATGCTTGGGTACTCTCCATTATCCAAAATGGTTATTTTATGGCTTGGAAGTCCCTTTCTCAATTCTCCAGCCTTTCTCTGCCTCCTCCTTGCTAGCACCTTCATTTTCCTTTGGTTCTGCAGGATCTACCTACAGGCTACCAGCACTAAACATTCTACAAGGAAACAGCTCCAGTACTTATTATTAATGCCCACCCCTCCAGGCATGTCTAAAGGTCAGTTCCCTGTGCTTTCTCCTATTAACCTGGTGAACTTAGGCATCCTGAGGCAATGTAACAACTGCCTCATGTACACCGACAACCCTCTCCTCTTACCTTGCAACACTCAGACTTGCAAGAGATGCACTTATATATCCAAAATGGAAGCCACGCACTCTCCAGCCAAGACTGGAATAGCTGGTCAAGAGGAGAAGGTCAACACTTGCACCACACCATATGAAGCACACAGCCCTCCAGAACACACACCAGCACTGCCTTCACATAAAAACACAAACTACACACCCACCTTCGTGGAGGCTCTCAATAAAAATCTACCCAAACAGCAGAGACCTCTAAGGCAGAAACGCACTCGATCACCACAACACAGCACTAATCACGAGACACATAACTCTCCTAAACAGTGTGCCACTCAACCAAAGCCCCTAAGGCAAATGAGCATGCCCAGCACACTAGTCATAGGGACTCAATAGTGAGGCACACTGATGTCCCACTCACTAGGTTGAATAAGTAGAAAATAACAGTCAGCTACCTGTCAGGCGCCAAGATCCGCCACATAACGCATGCACTCAGGTCCCTCAACAACAGATACAAATATGACTCAGTCATTGTACATGTGGGTGTGAATGACCCGAGTCATACCTCCCTGGACTACACGAAGAGAGACATGGAGGAGCTCTCAGACTATGTAGCCCAGGTGGATATGACCCTAGATCTGAGCAGCATCCTACCATCACCCAGAGTGATACCACAGTACAAGCAGAAAATGATTGATTTCAACAATTGGGTAAGTTTCTGGTGTCATTCTAAGGGGATCCAGTATCTGTCTGCCTGGGATGACATGATTGATAGACCTCGAATGCTTTGCCAGAGATGGCGTGCGTCTGTCACTCCTGGGCTTCTGGATACTGGCCAAGGCTCTTGCCACCTCTATAGTGCCTTTTTTTAGGCGGTGTTCCACAGACCAAATTACTACCATAACAGCTACAAACAAATGTGATCTGAGGGTCATGCTGCTCAACACTAGAAGTCTAATTCTCAAAATGTACTCACTCGAAGCACTCCTTAAAATGGAGAACATCGACATTTGTGCTGTAACAGAGACCTGGTTCAAGGCAGCAGAACGCACCCCTGCACTACCAGGCTATAACTCATTCCACACCTTTCGGCCCCAGAGCTTGGACCGAAGTTCCAAAGGCAGTGGTGTTTCCATATTCATAAAGGATGTGAACACCTCCAGACTGGTAGCCCAACATAACGCATCAGAAATACTTCAGGTAACATTGAGTAAGACAGCGATTCAGGTTGTAACCTGTTATAGGTCCCCAACTATGTCCCAAGACTCGCACTCCACTTTCCTAAGCACCCTGGAGAATATTAGGGTCCAACCTAACACTCTCATACTGGGCGACTTCAACTACCCCTCCATTAAATGGGAAAAGTTCTCATGTACCAATATACTTGCCCAGCGTTTTCTGAAATTCATTAATTCTAATGCCCTCGACCAGTTTGTTTTTATCCCCGCTAGAGGTAGCAACATCCTTGACCTGGTCATTATTAATATGGGCGACCATTGCTCTACACCAATAGTCAGCTCCTCCCTGGTTAGATCCGACCACAAACTAATCACCATGGAAATCCACATCCCTCCCTCCCCACTCCCCCACAAAGGTAACCACCATGAAGAACTTCTCCAAAGCTAACTTTGGGCTCCTAAAAACAGAGGTGGCTAACTTCACGGCACCCATGCAAATGGAAAATAGTTGCATGACTGTCGAATCATACACCAATGCACTGTACGAACACACACATATAAATGCATGGATCTCGCCATACCCAATAGAACCAAGACGCTCTCCTCCAAAAAAAGGAAGCCAATCTGGTGGTCCGCTGCCATAAACAATCTCTACAACAGAAGGAGAAAACTGATGCAGAATAAAGTGAAGCCCCAAGACTGCAAAAACTCCCTTATCAGCCTCAACAAAAAGTTGAGATCCCTCATCAAATCTTCTAAAGCTAGCTATGAAAACAGAATTGCAGCAGATAGTAAAGACAACCACAAGGCCTTCTATAGTTATGTAAAGAATCTCCACGGCAATACCAAGATTTGCTCTGAGCTACTGCACAATGGTACCTCCTATACTGAGCCAACAGATATTTCCAGTATACTAGCCAACAGATTCAGTGCCAACTTTAACCGTCCCCCCCCAAAAAAAAAAACAAACAAAAAAAAACAAACACAATACCAGTAGGTTGCCAGGCACCCAGTAGAAATGCTGCACAGGTTAAAACAGCACTGTCCCAGGCCAAGAATGCAGCTTCTATGGGACCTGAAAATATCCCTGGCAGTGTTTTACATGAACTACAGAGTGAAATGGGACCTCACCTGTGTGCCCTGTTCACTTACAGCCTCACCTCAGGCTTTGTCCCTACCAAATGGCGCACTGCTATAGTCATCCCTCTCCACAAAGGAAGAGTGACATTAGACCCTGCGAACTATCGCCTCATTAACGTGACAAATCTGATATGCAAAGCTGTGGTATGCATCATTATGGACCTAATAAACAAGGATATAGGGAATCTTCAAACTCTGGATCCCACACAGTTTGGTTTTGTGAAGGCTAGATCATTCTTGCTCAACTTGGTTGACTTCTTTGAGTCAGTCACCAGAGCTGTATCTGAAGGCAAGGTGGTTCATACACCCTACCTTCATCTGGCCAAGGCCTTTGATACCATTCCCCACTCAGAAATCATAGAAAAACTCACTAAGCTGGGCATCAACCCCTATATCACTAGATGGGTTGCAAACTGGCTCACAGATAGAACCCACAGTGTGAAAGTAGCTGACTCCAAGTCAGACTGCCAACCAGTCATGAGTAGTGTCCCACAGGGATAGGTCCTGGGTCCTGTCCTGTTTGGTATCTACTTATCAGAAGTCCAGGCCAACTCGAAGGGACTCTGGCTAACAAAGTTTGCAGGCGTTTGCAAGTTGGAAGCCATTTTTAACTCCCCAAGTGATGTTGACATCCTACAGAAAGGCCTCACTGAGACCAACGACTGGTGTCTGTCAGAACCATGACCTTAAGCTTAGTGCCAAAAAATGTGTCGTCATCCCCTTTGGGGAAAAACCCAGTTCCCATGAATTACCACATTGATGGTAGTCCATCGAACACAGAAGGAGTTATAAGAGATCTGGGAACACAGGTTGACAGCAACCTCTCCTTTGACCACCACATTGCCACTGTGGTCCGAAAGAACTTCTATGTGGCACATCTTGTTACTAAGGGTTTTGCATCCAGGAAGAAAGAGGTCATTGTCTCCCTCTACTCTTCCCTCATTAGGCCAATCATTGAGTACAATGACCTTTTTGGCATGTACCTCACTAGACACCTGCAACAACCGGAAAGGCTGCAAAAGTACCTCACAGAGGATCCTAGGCCTTAAACACTTGTCCTATGTGGACAGACTCAAAACTCTCCAACTATTCTCTGTCATATCGCCTATTTAGAGGCGATCTCTGCTTGACTTACAAAGCCATGTCTGACCCAGCTCTGTTAGAAATGCTACATCTAAAGAAATCCCAATCCCTCTGCACCAGATGCTCCAGAGAACTCAACCTCATTACCACAATCAACAGAATGTGCTGGAGGGACAAGTTCATAACCCAGAGACTGCCCATGCTATGGAATAAACTTTGTATACATGTCAAACAGAGCAACTCACAGGCCATCTTCAAGAGAAATCTTGATGAGTGGATGGGAAATAGAAAATTCACCCCAGGGATCACTCCAGTGGCTCTACTCAACAGAGGCACTGGGAACTTATGTCGGGTGGCATGATGCCAGGATAATCCTATGGGCTAGGCATGTAAAAGCTCCAGGGCTATTAGCCTAGTACATACCTATGAACCTAATCTGATGGACCAGAGACACATCCATCCTTTCCCTTTGTCTCAGCAGGGAACAGGTTTTTATTTCAGAATGTTTCTGGTTCCCAGGAAGGAGGAGTTGTGGAGGCCCATTCTAGACCTGTCTTTTCCCAAGAGCTTTCTCAAGGTCCCTTCTTTCAGGATGTTGTCTCTTCAGACACTTTTCCTTATGTTCCTTCTTCAAGCCTTTTCTGGTATCTCTGGATTTAAAGGAAGCTTACCTCCATACTCCTATTCACCCTCTCTTCAGGAAGTTTTTACATTTCTCTGTTTCTTCATCTCATTATCAGTTTTCTGCTATGCCCTTTTTTTTCTACAGCTGCAGTGGTCTTTACCAAATGTCTGGCCTCTGTGTTAGCCTTCTACAGACTTCAGGGAATTCAGATATTCCCTTATTTGGATGAACTTTTAATTCAAGCCCTCTCTCAGCAGTTCCTGCTTCAGAATCTACACTTTACTTTGCTTCTTTTGTGCAGTGTAGGTGTGACGCCCCACCATCGGCCCAGTAATCCAGGAGCCTCTATCTTCACCACTGGCAACAGTGGGGGATGTACACACTGGGAGGATAACAAGTTACACACACAGTATTTCCAGTTGCAGCTCTCTGCACCAAGTGCAGTTTCCCTTAAGAGCACACAGAGACCACAGTCAGTCTGGGACTGGTTTCTCCCTCTTTCTCCATATCCCTAGTAAGACTCCCAACTGGCACAGCTATAGAGTTGAGATCTTAGCTGAGTGGCTAATCCAAGACCTCCAGCACTCTCTGTGTCTAACCAATGCTTTGGATCCCTGCCCAAGTAGCTGACACATTACACTCTTTGAGATTTGATTTATACACACACACACACACACACACACACACACACACCTACACCTACACCTGGGAAAGGCTGGCACAGGTTTACTAGCTATGCCCCCTTTTGCCCAGACTATAAAGTAGTTATTACTGCCACCAACCAACTCTTTATCAGCTACTTTCAGGCCCTTAACAAAGGGTGTCCAATCTTACTGTGTAATGTTACTATTAATCCAAATGGTAGTTTGACCAAGAGCAAGGCTATTAGGAGTGGTCCACAGTGTCACCAAATAAATATGCAAATACTCCCAGAACTTAAATATGTCTCACAGATATCAGCTACAATGATAGGTTTAAATATATTTAATAATAAAAGAGCAAGAAAATATTCAGTAAATCATCACAGTTACATCAGAGTTCAAAATCACAGGAAATACTTAAAATAACATTGCAGGACAGTCTTAAAGAAAACATCTAAGCTATGCTTCACTATATTCCTAACTGTATCTAAGAGAAATTACTGTATCCTAGACTGACTTACTTATAGCAAGGCAAGACAGATGTGTTGAGTGGGTTTTCCAGCTGATGTCAGGTCAAAGACAAATACAGAATGCCCAGTCTCTTTTCCAGAGAGTTCTTAAATTAATATTTCCGATATTACTGGTGGGGTAGCTAGCAGCATGACATAACTTCTTGTTATCTGACTATCAGTTCCCAGGCTCACGATTGATTTTAGCATCTACCTTCAAAAACACGCAGACCTTACATCTTTTGGCAAATGGTGGAAGTCGTAAAATAATTTACATTCCTCCACATTTAAAGACAATACAAAAAACTGCAAGTTCTAGACATTGTGTCTCCTGTTGCACTGAAATTGAAAGATAACACCTCTTTTATTACGTGGTTATAAAATAATTTAATTTCAACTATATTTTCTGAAGTTTTGCAAATTAACCTTCTATGTGCCAGTTCCCACTGTTAAAACATATACATTTACACAGTTACAATAGTTTATATACAGTTCTGTTCTTTTCCAGTAGGGTACACTGTGGACACATCTTTAAGCTGAGTACTCTACAACGTATCTCTTCAGCACACGTGTACAAACCATCTTATATGACATACACTTCTAATACATTTGTAACACAAGCATATGAATCATGTAGATATTAACAAATGAGACACAACCATTTACAAAATTCCAGACAGCTGTGCTGGCAGTATCTCTCTCTGTCACACTTCTATAAAAATCATATTAATATTCACAAATGGCATATAATTATTTACAAAATCCTAGATTACTAGGCTGACAATATTTCCTTTTGTGACAGTGGGGTTCACCCTCGATCTCAATTAGTCTGTGTTGACTCCCACATGTTTCTGGGTTGCAAAATTCAGACCAGTCCAGTGCTGACTTGTCTCCTCCCTCCCAAGGGCCTCTTTTTGACTACTTATTTCCAGTATCATCTTCCTCTTTCTGTCCTTTCCATAATGGAATTTCTTCAAGCTCTGGGATAGATGGCATCTGCCATTTCCTGGTTGCCTTTGCCAGACTTCACATGAATAAATTTTCAAGACTGTTTGGCCTCAGCACTGCCATCCTCTGAAGTACTTGGTTCTTCTCTTGCCTTTTCTCATGCTTGGGTTCTGCTGGTGGATTCAACAGATTTCCCTGAATCCAGATCTGCCTTTCCAGGTTCCTCTCCCTACTCAGGAGCTGAACATCGATGCTTCCTATCACAGTTGGGGAGCCTTCATTGGCAACTTGAAAGTCCAGGGTCTTTGGTCCCCTCAACAACTGGCTGACCATTTCAACATCAAGGGGATGGGGGCTCTACTTCTAGCTTTCCAAGCTTTTTACTCCCTTTGGGTTCCAGATCCTCTAAAGGTTTTTACAGTGAATACCACAGTTATGTGGTACATCAACAAGCAAGGGGTCACAAAATCTTACCTCCTCTGCAGATTGGCTCTTCAGGTTTGGGATTTTGCAATCTGCATCACTTAGTTCTTCAGGTAGTCTACATTATCAGAACAAAGCTGGTGGTAGATTTTTTGAGCAGGTCCAAGCCAAATCCTCACAAATGTATGTTTCACAGGGAGTTGTTCCCAGACATTGTACATAGTGGGGTTCTCCTGAATTAGATTTTGTGCCTCCCCTCTGAACAGAAACTTCCTAGTCCTGTTGAAGTGTGTGAAGTCCTCTGTCTCGGAAAGTAGATGCAATGACTTTCTCTTGTAAGGGGGAGAGTTCTGTATGCCTTTCTCCTCCTTCCTGTGCTACTAAAAGTCTTGCCCAGACAGCCCTAATTCCCAGTCCTATGTCATCTAGCCAGGGGCAATCATCACAAGTTATTTCACAAGATGAATCTTCTCACACAGGACAAGGTACCTCTCATTCACTCTCACTTGCCCACTCTTCACTTGACACTTTGGTTGATAGGGTTTTGATTCCTTTCAGACCCCAGTTTTCTGAGGTCATGTTTTGCGGGAGACCAGAAATTCCACTACTAGGAAATCCTGTGTGTCTAACTGGAAAATTCTACGTGGTGTTTCAAGTATTATCTGGACCCTTTTTATGTGGGTATTCCTACAGTCCTTTCTTATTTGTGTGAGTTGCTCATTTCCAGAGTGGCATATTCATTTGTTAAAGTTGATTTGTCAGATATTTTCACTGATCTTCCTCTGAACCCAACTCTAGCCTCTAGTTTTGAAGTAAATTTTTGAAAGATGTCCTTCATATCTTGCCTCCAAGAAAGCCTAATCCTCCTTATTGGGACCTTAATTTTGCTCTGGCGAAATTGACTCCGCCCACTTTTGAGCCTGCAGTTGTCTCTTCCCTACAACATTATACTTGGAAGACTGTATTGCTGGTACCTCTTACTTCTGCCAAGAGGGTCTCTGAACTTCAAGCACTCTTGGCAGCTCTAGCTTTTTTGGTTTTACTCAAGGACAGGGTATCTCATCGTATCAGTCTTTTTATGCCTAAGGTGGTTAATGATTTTTACTTTAATCATTCCTTCATCTTTCTTCTTTCCTTTTTCCATTCTCAATAGAATTCTAGTGAGACATTCCTGGGATTTACATAGCCATCTTAGATGTTACCCAGACGAGATAAAACTTATCAGGAAATCTGAGCAGATTTTTGTTTCCCTTCATACCAAGAAATTGGGTTGGGTGGTGTCTAAACAAACTATCTCCTCCTGGATTTCTAAGGCCATTTATTTTTGCTCTTCTCTTCATGCTTATTCTACCAGGGCAGTTGCCTTTTCCTTTGCTTTTTTTTTTTTCAAGGATCTGGATGCTAGATCCATTTCGGAAGCTGCTACTTGGCCATCTGTTCACATTTTTACCAAACATTGCAAGTTGGATGTCATTTCTAGGGCTAGTGTGGGTTTTGGCAGGGCCATCTTTCATGGGTTTCTGGAGGGTTGTTCTCTGCCTTCCTCCTCCCACACTTTTATCTGCTGATCTCACAAGACCCAAATGAAGTGAAAGTTTTGAAACTTGAGCATAAATCTAAGATGGCTTCTCTGCTTATACTAGCAGAAGCATATCACCGTCAAGTAGGAAGGGAAATTAAACCAGAAGTAGATAAAGTCAGGCAGCAACTGAATGTGCCAAAAAACAAAAGGAAGAATATAAGGTGAAGGACCAGATAAAAAGGCAAAAAATGTGAAAAATGGATAAATATAGTTGCAAGTATAGAAAATATCTGGAAGAACCTCATCTCGATCAGGAACGGTTAAGGAGAGGTGAATTCAAACCAAAAGATGAAAGATTAATATTGGTGACCCAAGATAGTGGGCTGCATACTCGTTGGTTTACAAAGTCCATTGAACATATGGGAGAAACAGACAAATTTAGGTTTTGTAAAACTGAATTGGAAACAGTTGCACACCTTGTTGCCGGTTGTGACATGCTAATGGCAGAAGGACTGTATACTGAAAGGCATAATAATGTGGCAAGATTGTTGCACTGGGGATTGTGCAAACATGGTACTGAAGTGGCTGAAAAACACTGGAAACATAAGCCACAAAGCATCATAGAAAATGATGAAGTTTACGTCACATGGGATCATCCATTACCAACAGTTCAAAAGATAGATGCTAGAAAACCATATATAGTGGTCCATGAAAAAAAAAAAACAAAAGTAGCATTGATCACTGAAATCGCCACACCCAGTGACTACAGTGTCTTGTGTACAGAGAGACATAAAGTCATAAAATATCTGGATCTGCAGGCAGAAATGAGAGCAATGTGGAAGAAAGATACCCAGACAAATAGTAGTAGGAGCAACAAGTCCTATAAAAAAGAATCTACAATCATATTTGGATATGTTACCAATACATGCAAACCTGTATGAATTGCAGAATGAGTCATTACTGGGCACATTGCATGTGCTGCGAAGAGCACTTTTGGCTAACGTCAAAGACTGAAACAGTACTAATTTCATGAACTTTAATCGTACTTTGACTAAGGAATGGGGTCCATTCCCATCATGGTATCAGAAACCCAAAAGCCTTGGAGAAATTAAATTGCAGTATTATATCTGTAGCTCCCTGCTAACTCATTATTTTCTGTTGCCCTACTTCTGGCTGAGGGGCCCTTATATCCTTTTCTGCTTCTCCTTTCTTTTTTTTTTTTTTTTTTACCATTTCTGGATGTAAATGTTACTGCCTTCTCTGGAGTTGCTTTGTTTCTTCTGAGGTGCTTTAGTTCTGAGCATTAGGCACTGTTTGTCACGTATGTACCTTACTTCTTGTATGTAAGACATAAGTCTGACATAAAACGCCTGGAAAGTGTAAAAGCTTTGGTATTCTGGCCGGACATTTAGCTGTCCTTATCAGGATTTGGAAGATCAGCACTGTTAACTGCTTGAAAAGGGAGATATGAGCTTTTAAGTATATTTGCTTAAACATGTATATGGCTAGGCATGTTATGGTTCTCATGATTGCTTGCCTAGCATTGCTGCTGTGCTCCTATACAGAACTTTGTAATGATTTTTACTGAGCAGTCAAATATACTTTCTGAAAGTGCCAGTAACATGAAACACAATCACAGAAGGCCATATTCAATGACACATACAATTTTTCTTTCTAGGGGACAAGGCCCCATGTACTCCCTACCATATGGGGGGGGAGACTGTATACACTCCTTAACTTTATATACTAACTACATGGTTACATTACAGTAGAGATAAGTGCAAAGTCCATGATTGTCGAAAGTGTTGTTCAGCAGTTATGATTCTCATCATTGGCACCTGCAGTCCTGCCATTTTCACTTTTGTAACACCACCACTACTATAATATACAATAATGTGGCACCATTGCTGCAGTATAGCAGCATTCTAACAATATTACCCTAGTGCTGTAACATTCCATCATCATTACTGCAATATAGGAATATTTTGGCATCAGTACCTGTCAGGTGACGTAGAGGAAGATGGAAGCATGATTATGGCCCAGGTTTCATGAGTGTGACTATTGTGAGTTTTGCACTTGGCAATATAGGCAGAGGAGGAGAATAGGTGTGGCTATCCTGGAGAGATGCAGCATGCTGAGTAGATGCCTTATAAAGCCTTGTTGGAGGCTGGGGCTCAGGAATGTCACCAGGCAGGATATGTGGGATGGCTTAAGGAGGTGTGACTGTTGTGTACCTTAGGTGGGCATATCCTTGAACCACTGCCCATAGTCCACCTCATTTAATAAAGTAAGTGTGCCATTAGCAGACTTAGGCGTAGTAATGCGTAGCATGAAAGGCCCAGGAGGTGGTTTGTATGACAACACTGCAGGTGACTGGACTGTGCATTCTCCCCCCACATGTAAATCTCCCAGTCCCCTTCCTCATTCACAGCAGTGTCACTCAGGGAGTACTACAGGGTGAGGAGGTCTTCCCTGTCTTCTCTCTGTGGACTCCCATGTAAGGGAGTAGTACCAGATAGGGAGGTGGTGATACAGAGGTGGTCTTCAGGAAAGCTGATGGTCAGCATTGGCAAGACAGCACAACAAATTCTGGCATTAGATTTGTAATACATCAATGTTTTTATACCGCAAACCTGGAGAACACAGCATTCTGACATCATTGCTGTGACCCAACAACATTCTGACATTAGTGCTGAAGTGAAGTAGTGTTCTGACATTACCATTATTATGCAGCACAATAATTTGGAATTACTTCAGGCACACACAAGTATACTAACAATACTACTGTGATGCAGCAGAATTCTGACTTTAATGTAGTGAAGCAACATTTTGGCATGAGTAGTGCAGTACACACGCATTCTTACAGCACTAAAAAGGTAAACAGAAATTTGATGTCATTGCTGCAGTACAGAATCAGTCTGACATCATTTCTGTGGTTTAGCTGCATTGTGACATCACTACCGTTGTACAGCTGACATCAGTTATGTAAAAGAGCAACGTTCTGTCATCAGTAGCAGCAGAGATGGGTACACCCCTGACAAAAACCTAGGTCACCCGGGTTTGATTTGCAGCTTGTGCACTTGTTGGAGCAGGGTAGGTGAAGAAAGGAGTAATGGACGTTTGCCTGCTCAGGCTTCTTGGAGGGAGATTGGGGCTGATATGCCAGAGGAAATGGAGCTGATATTGGTAGCCACATTGGAGACTAGAGCTCATAGCAGGAGCTCGGGTAGGTGTTTGGTTAGGTCTTGGTGGTATTTTCTTAAATGATCACTTAAGACAGGCACGCATACATTCATAGAAAGGAAAACAAACCATATTATCATTTTTCTATACAGTGTGGATGATATATATGTTTTATTTCTTTAGAGCAGCTCTCTTTCATTCCCACATTACATAAATTGCTTAAATCCTGGTTTCTCTTAAACCTCACTCCTCCTATTCCTGAACATTATTGTACATGTATTGTTCCCACAGTTTGTTTATTTCTATGTAATTTGCTTCTTCCCTTTTTTTAAATCCAACCGCCAGTTATTTTCTTTTTTTGCAGTATACAGTACTTCAGTTACAGTTGGTTTAGAGTTTTATTTTCATTTTCTAATAATTGCTTTCTTGGCTACCAGTAGCATTAAACTTAAGGTTTATGTCTAAGTAATTCAGATCCTGTGCCTCCGCTCAAAAAAGCATCATTTAGTTAGTTACAACTACTTGCTGCTGTAATATTTATGACACGAGTACTCTGTAGGGAAGTTTTAAATTCTACCAACTTTTTACAGTCCCAAAAATGTTATAGTTACCTCTATCTCTTTTCTATCACCCTTCCAGCTATCTACCTCAGGAAAGATTCAATGAAGTTTGCTTGGGGCATAAAATACCTGTGCAAAAACTAAAAGCAAAATCCTAAACCTTCTGGACTTTGTTGTATACTTGGGAGTCATATGTATGTCCTTCCATTGTTTCTTTGTAAACTACTTTTCCCGTCTCTCTCTACAAAATCTTTTCTAACCTGCTCTGATTGATTCTTATAGATTGGACGTTGTCTTTTTTCATCTGATTCAACATGTTAGATCTGGAACTGACTTTGGCTCCTTATACCAAAGCTTTGAATCTAAGGTCTCTGACTCTTCCTTTGCCCACAGTTCCCTTCTGGCCGAATTACCTCAGCTCTCATTTGTCACCTGACTAATTCAGATGTGTGGAGCAATAGCTCCATCATTCTTCATGGTAAATACAGACTTTTCCTCCGCCTTTCAGAATTTTTATAGCTATTATTAGATTAAAATAGTGTTAGGGTACTAGTAGCTGATTAAGTTAAGTCACTGTGTTTCTTCTAGTTTTAGTAGCTACTTCTGTATATGTTTATATATATATATTTAGTATTAAGGTAGTCATTTAAGTCAGTTTTTTACATAAGTATAGTTAAAATTTAAGTATATCATTATAGTTATTCTGATGTCAACAGGTTTTAAAAAGTGTTCATCCTGTGGGTACAAAATACCCTCTCAAAACCCAGACTCACAGTGTGCTTACTGTGTGGGACCTTCACACGTGGGATTTGTGCTCCATTTCTGTTACATTTGCAGCAGAGCTCTTCAGGGGAGAAGAGAAAATCTGATTTTGAAAGGCCTTCTTCCCCCGCACACAGGGTCCAAAATGTCTTTGGACCTGAAGGCATCCACCTCTTCCCCTTCCTCTGAGAAGAAAAGCGATAAGGAATGGGGAGAGAATGAAAGAAAGAGAGAGAGGATAGAGATAAGGTGAATGAAAAGTCTAGAGAAAGAGATGAAGAGGGTCCCCTGAGACGACTCCTGATGAGTCGGTATTTCTCAAAGCCTTTGAGTCCAGCCCTTCAATGTCGTAGGTGGTCACTCCTCCTGATGGCTTAGTCAACCTCATTACTCAGAAAACCTGGAAGAAACCTGACAGAATTTAGTTGCCCCTAAAGAAAGAAAACACTGGACTTGAGGGCCTTTGTAGATGCCATGATGGTAGCAGCAACCACAAAAAAGGAACTGTCCAAAGAGGGTTCTTCTGTCCATCCCGCAACAGAGAGTCTAGGACACTGGACAAAATGGACTTATGCTTCCACCACTTTTTCACTTCATGAGCTGAATATAGCTCACTTGACATGGTTCCAGAAACATTTGATTAAGGAACTCTCATATTCTCTGGTGGGTAACTTACCAGCAGATATCCCCCCCCCCCAAAAAAAACCTGTGGATATCTAGTTGTCTACCCTACAGTCATCATTGAATGTTGCTGTGAGATTGCTATCTAATGCAACAGATGGCACAGCCCAAGCAGCTGCCACAGGTATTAATATGCGACGTCATGCCTCTATGTGGCTCTGTGACTTTGCAGAAAGCTTTGAAATATCCTTCATAAATGCATGCTCTGATGGCTGCACACTATTTGGACCAAAGGTCAAGGACACACTTACCAGGAGGGATCAAGGCCTTATCTTCCATTAAAATCCATTTTTGACTCATCAGAGATCCTTCTGCAGGAATCAGGGGGAAGAAAAATGTAGTTCAAGAAAACACAAGGTTTTCACCAGGATTCATATGGAGATAGGCCTCCCAGAGGCTGAGGCAATTCCATGGGATGTCACTCACGAGGTAGAGGCAGTCTGAAAAAACAAGATTTCCGTGGACCGTTCACAGAGAAGACTTATCAGCATCCCTTACCGTTTGCCTGGCAGCTGCACTTTGGATGCAGTCTGAGGGCATTTCTCTTTACACCCTTTAGCCTAGTAAAATATAAGTTTCAGTTCTTGAATGCTAAGGATTATTACCAGAAGTTATACAATACCCTTTTTGGAAACTCCAGAAATAAAATGATTCCCAAGCAGCTGGAATCTGCAGCAATAGAAGTTTCAAAATTGCTGGACAAAAGCATCATCTGACCAGTCCCTGAAGACCAAATAGGATCCATAGGCTATTCAAGGTTCTTTTTAGTTCCAAAGAAAACAGGAGACCTAAGACCAATTTTGGATCTCAAAAATCTGAATCAGTTTGTAACACAAACAGAATTCTGGATGGTTACAGTTCAGTCAATTCTACCTGTACTGAGGAAGGATGACTGTATATGCTGTATAGCTCTCCAGAATGCCAACCATCATAGTCCAGGAGATTCCTTCATTTCCAGCTGAGTGCCAATCACTATAAATTCACAGAGCTGCTGTTCTGTCTCACCACAGCCCCCAGGGTGTTTATCAAGATAATGGCAGCTGTGACCGCCTATCTCAGGCTAAAGGGATCCAAATATTTCCATATCTGGATGATTGGCTTCTAATTGCTACTTCCAGGGATTTACTTCTACACCAATAAAAGCAAGCTGCCTCCTACTCAGTCTATGGAATTCATGCATTGCCATTTAGACACTACATCAGACAGCAAAACTCCCTTCACCATGAGTTATATCAAGATCCATAGCTCTCCTGGTGATAAATCATCCCAGACCCCAGGCTCGACTAGTATTGTGCATCTTGGGTCTGATGGCTTACTCCATAGTCATGGTTCCTTTAGTCAGATATCACATGAGAATTCTACAATGGACACTAGCTGTACAATGGTTTCAGGAACATCATCCCCTTCAATACAGTGTACAATTCATACAGGTCTGCAAGGACCACACTTCATGGTGAATTTCATCTGATTCATTAACTTGAGGCAGACTCTTCTGTTTCTCAATACCCAAAGCCACAGTAACCATTGACGCCTCCATTCTTGGGTGGGTGGGGGGCATTTCAAAGGGAGAACAGTCCAAAGGACATGGTCTGCAGTAGAAGTCAAGCTTCAAATCAATGTCTTGGAGTTGAGAGGTCCTCCATACCTTGCAGCCCCTACATGACCATCTATCCAAGGATGCGATTGCTATACACTTAAACAATATGTCAGTAGTTTGGTACATCAGCAAAAAAGGTGAAACCCAGTTGTACCTTCTTTGCCAAGAAGCCAAGAGAATCTGTCAGTGAGTGATGTCTTTGAACCACTTTTTAGTAGCAATGCACATACCTGGAACATCCAACATCTTGTTTGACAAGCTGAACAGAACCATGCTACCATACTACTACTTCACGAATGATCTCTCTACAAAACAGTGGCAACAGAGATTTTCAACTGCTGGAGCCAACCTTGCTGCAACCTTTTTCCTTCGTACCTAAACAGCAAATTCAGAAGTTATTTTCCCTCATCCCTTCACAAGGACAGTCACTAATAGATGTTATAGCCCAGCTTTGGCCCCTAGATCTCCTTTACACCTTTTCAACAATTCCCTTTATCACCAAACTCATTCAGAAAACTATGGATTGTTAGACTAGAGTAATCCTCATTGCTCCCTTCTGGCCTCAGCAGGTATGGATTTCCCTATCTTTGGCCCCACCTTGTTCATACACCATGAGTTCTGGATCCATTCCTGAATCTCCTCACACACCCATCTGGGTTCTGGATCCATTCCCAGGTCTCTTCACACACCCATCTGGGTTACCTCTACTGGACCTCAAGGTCTTAAAGCTAATTGTATGGTTTTTCCAATTCTAACAATAGCCATAGATGCCAGGTTTTCTTCCCCGTTAGTCCATATCATATCTTTCTCTCAAAGAAATTTAACCAAAAAGACTTACAAGAGCAAATGGAAGTATTTTTCCATCTGGACTTCTAATGGACTGGGCCCATTTTCTGCACCTCTTCCAAAAATTTTGGAGTTTCTTTCAGAACTCTTCATTGCTGGATCAAGTTACTCTACAGATGAAGTACAGTCAGCAGCCATTTCAGACTTCCACATAGGGCTTGACAGTGCTTTTATTGCTTCCCTCAAAGTGTCCAAAGCCTACTAAAAAGAACCTTTTTATTGAGACCCCCCCCCCCCAGTTCATGATCCAAACCCTCCCTGGGATGTCACCATCTGACTCCAGACTCTCTCTGCAGCATCCAGAGATATAAAGTTTCTTTTATGGAAGATTGTTTCTGATTGCCATTACATCCGCCAAAAGAGTATCAGAACTACAGGCACCCTTTCCTTGTCTTTCATAAGGACAGAGCGCCACTGAGAACAAATTCTTCCTGTCTTCCTAAGGTAGCCTCTGAATCTAACTTGAATAAAAAGATTGTCTTGCCAGTTTTCTTCCATAATTTTACCAATAAAGGAGAACATGCATTATGCATGTTAGATGTACATAGACAACTTAGGAAGTTCTACCTCCATCGTACTAACACTTCCAGAGAATCAGATCAATTGTTTATATCCTTTTCCAAGAGAAAAGCTGGGAAAATCATTGTCTAAGGTTACACTCTCATGATGGTTACCAGGTTGCATTTCTTTTGTCTATATGGGGTATGCCTTTACAATCAAAACATGAGAGACATTCTACCAGAGCAATGGCAACCTCAACAGCATTTGCAAAATGAGTGCCTGTTGGTGACATATCTTTGTCTCTCTCAACTAGTTAGATGTGCAGTCAAGAACTCGCACACCTTTTGTCTCTGTCATACTCAGAAACATCCTTCCTTGAGTCCACTCAGGTCCCTGTTGGGTAACTTGGGAATCTGTTCTACTTGTTATCTCTGACAAAAAAGGACAACATTGGATATGAAAGTTATGTACTTACCATAATGATAGATCTGTGTTGTTTTCTTTTCATCTGGTTCAACTACCCTCTCTCCTTCCCCCCTACCAAATTGTCATTGTATGATTCTAGGGTTTGGCCTTATGTCCTTTGGACCCTGTCTTGATACCTTGTATCTCTTACACTATATAGTGTTTATTATATTTTCTTCCTGGTTCTTTTCTGTATATAGTGTGAGATATTTTTTTCAGTCAGCAAACTCGATCTAAGGTAATTCAGGCAGAAGAGGGAGGGGCTTGTGGGTAGGGGAGGAGTCAAAGCTCTCGGATCCAAAGCTGCAAAGTTGATGTTCTTCGTGTTTCACTGTTGCAGTCATTACATTTGGGTAATCCTGCTGGCAGGTTGCCCTGAATTCCAAAGTCCTGGGTCCTGCATCGGCTGCTGTCGCCCCTTCCCTGACGTCAGGTCATCAGGGGTATAAAAGAAGCGGCCGACGCCATTTTCTTTAGTCTTTCTTGCCGCGCAGTGCCCAAAGCAGAAGCAGTTCGCAAGTGCCGGTCGGCCGACTCCTGAGATTTTCGTGTTTGAGTTTCAGATCTGAAGTCTTCAATAAAGCTAAGTATCCCATTGGGGAAATTTTTTCTTGCTCCAGACCGATGTCAGAAAAAGTAAATAATTGTATTTCTTGTGGAAAGCAAATACCTCATAAGGACTTTCATTCTTACTGTATTCTTTGCCTAGGCCCTGATCACAATGTTTCTGGTTGTCGGTTTTGTGCTAGATTTAACCAACGCACTATTAAGCGTCGGAATGATTTTGCTTTAAACTATTTTGGATGCCGGTTTAATTATCCAGAAATGTCGTCGGATAGCCATCCGACTACCAGAGTTCACAAAAAACGCAAAGAAAAGGAGAGAGAGAGAGAGACAACCGAGGCCCAAAACCGACGACTAAGCATCTCCTAAGCCAGTCGCCAGTTCGCCGGTTCTCAGTGAGGTGCTTTCGCAGCCCCTGATGCCTGCTACTTTAGAGTCGCAGGCCGCTACCGACTCTCACATGGAGTTGGCCATGCCGCTGGAAACTCAAGGTATTGGAGCCTCGGATACAATTCCTTCAGATGCATTCGGAGCCGCTGAGCAGGCACCGGCTTCTGAGGGTGTATTCAAACCTAAACATCTTTACATTAAACGAACTTCAGCTTCAAAGGCAAAAACTAAAGCACCTTCTAAAGCAAAGAAACAAACTCAAGAGCCACGTGGACATGTCTCTATGCCCAAAAAACAGATGCTCAAAATGGCCGAAGACTTGATTACCTTGATCAGGGGTTCCCATTCCCCTCCTGATAAGAGGCCTAGACAAGAGACTGACTATGAATCTTCAGATCAGGTTTCTATTTCTTCTGATTCCTCTTCTGATCAGGAATATGAGGATTCTGATGCTGAAGAATCTATACCTTCGGCTTCTCCTCCAGAGGACTATTCTTTTGGGAAACCTTGCATATCATGAGGGAGCATTTCCACTGGGAGAGCCAAGATTTTTCAGAATCTAAAAAGAGGCTCAGGGATTTCAATTTACTACCTCAACACAGGCCACTAGCCATTCCACCTGTGTTAGACATTGTAGATGATGTGTTTTCGGAGTCTAGTCTTACCCCTGACTCCTTACCTCCAGCTCCAGTTAAGCCTGACAGATATTACAGTGTTCCTGACTCTCATAAATTCCTTTTTAAAAACCCTGCTGCAGACCTAGAAACTATTTCACAGGGTCCCAAAGGAGTTAAGGCTTCCGCTGCAAAAAACCCTACCCCCTCTGAGAGATTCTAGGGCACTGGATAGATGGGGAAAAATGTTTACACATCTGCTACCTTGGCTATAAGGGCCTTAAACTGTCAGTTTCATATGCTCAAATGTCAGCAACATGTCATGGCATTGCTTAAGCAGAAAATGTTATTAAACTCTGAATGTGCAGAAAAGAAGGAAATGCAGGATTTATTGCATGCAGCTAAACACGTTGGAAAGCATACATTGCAATGTGGTTTTGATTCTTTGGAGGCCTCCTGCAGGGCCGCAGTTACGGGTTCTGTAATTAGGAGGCATGCTTGGTTAAAGGAACAAAATCTGCCTGATCATGTCAAAGTTAAATTATTAGATGCACCTTTATAGCACGATACTTTTTTTGGTGTTAAGGCAGAAGAGGTGTTAAAGAAAATGGAGGACAAAGCTAAATCTATGCAAACTGTCAAAGATTTTTTATAAGTGCAGCCACCTAGGTTTAGTAGACACTGGCCTACAAAGAATTGGTCCTTTCCTGTATCAGACAGACCTCAAAGGGGCAGATCCAGACGCCCTAGAGGCAGATCCCAGGCGCAAGGTTCATACAGGTCAAAGCAATGGGGTGCTTCTACCTCCAAAGTTGGAGAAGCCAAATCACAACCATACAGCAAACAGTTCCAATGACTTCCCCCTGTCTGCACCAAGCGCTTATCTCCTGGCAGCACCCGTAGGGGGAAAATTAGCACTTTTTTCTCAAAATTGGCACATTATAACCCAGGACAAGTGGGTTCTGAATATCGTGTCACAAGGCTACAAGTTCCATTTCCATACTCTGCCAAAGGTAAATGGCTGGCCAGATCTGCCAAAAAAATCAATGGGTAGAGGCACAAAAACAAGTCTCATCCCTCATGGACATGGGGGCCATTCAACAAGTACCAGAGCAAGAGCAGGGACAAGGATTTTACTCAAGACTGTTCTTGGTACCCAGAAAGGACAAGGCCTGGAGACCAATACTGGACCTATCTATTCTGAACACATTCCTAGATATACCAAAATTCAAGATGTTGACTTTGCAGCAGCTTCTGCCCATGCTGGGCAAGAATGCTTGGCTTGTGACTGTAGACCTAAAAGAGGTATACCTGCATGTCCCAATCAGACAGTTATGCAGAAGATACCTTAGATTCAAGGCTGTCTCAATGCATTACCAATTCTCTGCACTGCCCTTTGGCTTATCTACTGCGCCCAGGGTCTTTACAAAGTTCCTGGCACCAGTAATTGCATTCTGCAGACAAAGAGGAATACAAATATATCCTTACTTGGACGACTGTCTAATTCAAGCAGAGAACAAGGACATTCTTCTACAGCATCTGGTGTTTGTGAAAAGACTTCTAACATGCCTAGGGTACACAGTCAACGAAAAGAAATCAAAACTAGTACCCTCTCAAGAGATAATATTCCTGGGTGCAAGCTTAAATAAACTGCCCAGATGGCTTATCTCACGCCAGACAAACAAAGGTAACTGACTACCTATTTCAAAATGTTGGCAACAAAGGCCCAGTTATCTGCAAGACAAATTCTGCAGGTTTTGGGCTTCATGGCATCCTGCATCCTGCATCCTGCTAATTCCATATGCAAGACTGCATATGAGGAAACTTCAGTGGTATCTAAAAAGTGTTTTGACTCAACATTGCCACAGCCTGGAAACAATGATTACTCTCATTCCCTGCCTACAACAGGAGTTTCAATGGTGTGCAAAGGTTTGTCATCAAAACAAGGGACAGCCATTCACATTACCCCCAGCCAGGCAGACGCTAACAACGGATGCATCAGATTATGCCTGGGGCCCACATGGCAGGAAGATGCATTCAGGGCACATGGTCCTCAACCCAAATGCATCTACATATCAATCAAAAAGAGATGCTAGCTGTTCAGAATGCTCTGACAGCCTTCAAGGACCTACTTCATCCGGGACAACTACTGATAGACAGACAACACCACAGTCATGTGGTGTATAAACAAGCAGGGGGGCACACATTCTTACCCCCTTTGCAGACTAGCCATGACTTTGTGGGACACAGCATTAACTTACCAAGTACAGCTGCAGGCACAATTCCTGCCAGGAAAGGAAAATACTCTGGCAGATGAACTAAGAGAAACCTCAAGGATCCCCATGAGTGGCAGCTGGATCCACAAGTCTTCAGCATGATAACAAGGAAATGATGGGGATGCCCGGACATAGATCTATTTGCCTCCCCTCACAACTACCAACTAAAAAGATTCTGCACAAGGACTTATCACAGACAAGCATGGAAAGTGGACGCCCTATCTTTCAGCTGGAAAAACCTATCAGTATATGCCTTTCCCCCACTGCCTCTCCTCCCCAAGGTACTCCTAAAGGTCAGACAGGAGAAGCCAAAAATGATACTGATTGCCCCAGACTGGCCCCGCCAGTACTGGTTTCCAATCCTAAGGAACTTGTCTCAATGCCCAGCTTGGACCTTACCTCAAATACCTCCTCTACTGTCCCAGCAAAACAATCAGATCCTGCACAACCAACTCAGGACCTTAAACCTGGCAGCATGGCAGATAATGTAGTCATACAAAACACACCTCTCAGTAAAGCTGTGATGGATGTCATTTTGGAAGCCAGAAGGCCTAGTACTAGAAAATCTTATGCTGGAAAATGGAAGAGATTCTGTGCTTGGAACCAGGCACAAGGAACTGATACAGCTGAGCCAAATATTCCTCAGATTTTGCAATATTTAACTGAGATGCTGGACAAAGGCCTATCTTTTTCATCTATTAAAATTCATGTCTTTGCCGTTTCGGCTCATTACAATACAGAGCCACCAATCTTTTCTCATCCCTTATTAAAGCAGTACCTCAGAGGAGCCAACAATTTAAGGCCTCCAAGGAGATCACCAATGCCTGCATGGGACCTCAACTATGTCTTGGAAAAACTCACCCTGCCTCCTTTTGAGCCAGCTGCTACTGCTGATATAAAGTTTTTATCTTGGAAAACAGCTCTGCTCCTAGCAATAACATCTGCAAGACGAGTTTCAGAGCTACAGGCACTCACGGCTGTGGAACATTTTATTTTTTATCCAGACAGGGTCTCTCTGAGGACAAACCCAACATTTATGCCTAAGGTGGTGTCCAGTGTATCTCTTAACCAAACTATTCATCTGCCAACTTTTTATCCAAATCCACAGAACAAGGGGGAGAGAATTCTGCATTCTTTGGACGTACACAGACAGCTTAGATTCTATTTGGACAGAACCAAAGTTTTCAGAAAGACAGAGCAATTACTAGTGGCATATGCTGCAGGATCACAAGGAAAGGCTATCTCAAAGCAGACTATTTCAAAGTGGATAGGCCACTGCATTCGTTTCTGCTACTTACACCATGGCAAGCTAGTGCCTAGGGGCATTAGGCCACATTCAACCAGAGCTGCAGCCACTTCAGCAGCCTTTCTCAGGGGAGTACCAACCAAGGACTTTTTAGAGGCTGCTTCTTGGAGTTCAGTGCACACCTTTACAAAGCACTATCTTCTGCCACTCTACTCTAAATCCAGAGCAGGCTTTGCCACTGCAGTTCTGCAGGGCCTCATAGCCGCTCCTAATGCTGTTTAGCTCCAGCCTCCCAACCATAGCTTTGGGACTCTACCCAAATGTAATGACTGCAACAGTGAAACACGAAGAACATAGTACAGTTGTGTACACTTACCATAAATGTAGATGTTCGAGTGTATTCACTGTTGCAGTCCAGGTTACCCACCCGCCATTCCCCTTTCTTCTGATGGAACCTATCTTTCCTTCTCTGATTTATACAACCTATGTGGTGTATTTGCTTGTAGATGAAGGTAAAGTTTATATTGGTGCATGTATTTATATATATATATATATATATATATATATATATATATATATATATAAATTTTGGCTACCCTTTTAGGGGGCACCTGACATCTGGGGCAAGAAAAACTAAAGAAAATGGCGTCAGCTGCTTCTTTTATACCCCTGATGACCTGACGTCAGGGAAGGAGCGACAGCAGCCGATGCAGGACCCTGGACTTTGGAATTCAGGCCGACTGAGGGCAACCTGCCAGCAGAATTACCCAAATGTAATGACTGCAACAGTGAATACACTAGAAGATCTACATTTATGGTAAGTGTACACGACTTTACTTTTCTTGCTGTATCTGACTACCCACATGTTGAACTAGACAAAAAGAAGGCAACACTGATCTATCATTATGGTAAATACATAACTTTCATTTGTCATGCTATATTTTGTATCCCCTACTAATTACCTTTTTTTAACAGCATCTTCTGTTCTAGACTAAGCCAAAACTCTACCAGAGTTGGTCTTATCCATTTGTCTTTGCCTATACTATAATGTAAATTCCTGATAGGGAAGGCAGTCTCTAAGCTGCAGCCCAGACATCTAATTGGCCTCAT
The DNA here is from genome assembly GCF_019279795.1 of Protopterus annectens. NCBI lineage: Eukaryota > Metazoa > Chordata > Ceratodontiformes > Protopteridae > Protopterus > Protopterus annectens. The sequence goes on from NC_056747.1 coordinate 95,267,667, forward strand.
TATCTTTCACTCCCAAGCTATTTGCTCCCAGTACCTTGGCTCCTTTGGCAGTTTTCTTCAGTAAATTCCAGCCCTCTCTTGCCTATTTTCTTTTCCCATACTTGCAATCATCACTTTTGGCAAAATATCCTTTCTCCACTCCTGTATTGACTTATGTCTTAGAATACTTTTTGCAACTTTATAAATATAAACTTTTTCCCAGTTTGATTTCTCAGAAGTATTTTGGGTTTCTAGTACCATGACAGGAAATGACTCCATTCCTAAGTCAGTGTATGATTAGAATTCATGAAATTAGTATTGTTTCAGTTTTTTATGTAATATTCTGCATGGTGGCTGTTATTTTCCTTAAGAATTTGCATCCAAAATCTTACTCTTGTTATTTCTTGACCCCCCCCCACATCATTCCTTTCCACTTTGATTTATAACCTTCTGCTTGTGTTATGTATGTGAGCCTTGACTGTGTTGCTCTAAATTATCCATACAAATCAAGTAATCCTAAACTACCTTGTTCTATGGCAGGATCAACTGATCCCACTTAACTCTCACCCTCTTCCCCTCCCATATTAATTCATTCAATTCTTTATTTATCATTTATTATTATCCACAACTTCTCTAGTTGATACAAATATACCTGACCTGTATGTAAACCAGGGACTAAAAGTATTTTCATTTCTTGAATCTTACTATCCATATTCATACGCAAGAGCTGCAAGTTTCTCAGTTTTTGTATTATCTTTTGTTTAGTTTCTTCCCACATATCTTTAGCTGCCATAACAGCATCATTGGAGTCTACACACCTAAATACTTTATCTTATTATGTCCCCAAAAATATGGGTATTACTGAACCAATTCATGTCTGGGTACATAATTGACTGCTAAAGCCTTTGTTTTATCTTCATTAATTTTATATCCTGAAAAGACTTGAAGCAGTATCAAAATATATAGCAACACCGACATGTTCTTTTCTGGATTTATTAAGTACACAATAATAGCATCTGCAAATATAGCCAGCATTTCTTGATTAACATACTAATTAAATAATTGAATTTACAACCCCCTTATTTTCTTTGCCAGTGGTTCTAAATAAAAAGCAAATAACAAAAAGGAGTCTTGTTGGTATATTCATTCTTTGGCCCAGGGCAGGACATTTCTGTACCATGCCTCATTCCTGGCAGTAAACAACATTTATAAATCCAGTAGACAAGGGGGTAAGGCTATAACAAAAACAAAGCAAAGTGGTAAATGTCTTTCTATTCTTATGTTGCAGTATTCTTTACATGAGGGATGACTGCTGTTAACAGTCCAGACATCCAGACGGTATACAAAAGCCTTTTAACACTTCAAGTTACGTGGGACATCGCATGTAGTCCTGCAGACAGCGTAGGCCATAAAAGTGATGTCACTTGAAAGAAAATTAATGCACCATCCATAGTTTCATGTACGACATAGGTAATCTTAAATTTATTTAAATTAAAATAAACCATAACGACAGAATCTCAGTTGCAAACATATCTTACAAACCTTGCCAACACAACTGTAGCTGCAAACATTATACATCACTTTTAATATATCCAGTCATTGTCAGTCAGCCATTACATAGCTCATTCAAATCCTGCCAAATTTTAAACCACATTCCTCCTCTATATGTATTGATCCCACATTTCCCATTTTTTCTATGTGATATGCTCCAACCCTTTTCCAAAGATCCAAGTTCCAGTTGTTTTTTCTCTATTACTATTTTTGTTACTTCTAGTAAAGTTGGTTTACACTTAGATTTCCATTTTCTAGTAATAGCTTTTTTTGGCAGCCATTATGATTAGACTCAGCAAGGCCTTACTATGTCTAGGCAATTCTGATTCTGCATCATAGCTCAAAAATCATTTCCCTAATTATACCAATTTGCTCTCCCAGTATCTCTGACAAAGCAGTCTGCAGTGAATTTTGAACACTGGCAACTCATTACACTCCTAGAAAATATGATCTGATATTGTTAATCCTCGTTCATTCCTTACTTATGGGTGTCTGTTCCGACCTCGGAACCAAGCCGGCTATTTTCCAAGCTCGCGTCAGCTACAAATTCTCTAACTAAACTCTTACCCATAATCCCCCTCTCCCCCCAGATTTCATTTGCCACGTTGCCATTCGGTCGTGTCAAGCTGCTTCTCTTAAGCTAAGTATAGATATTTGTTGTCAGATTAATCAATTATATAACCTTTTCTGTCAGAAAAGTTTCTATTTTGTTGTCTCTTACCCTATCCCATTTAGCGACGATATTTTCTTGAGTTTTCCGTTCTTTACTCTACACCTTTTACCGCAAGGTATTTCTCCCTTACCATCTTTGGTAATCTTCCTTTCTTCATACCTTTGGGTATTCTTTTGTACCATTGCAGGTACCCTTTTCTACTGTTTCCTTTTCTATCATGGCAGATAAGAAAGGTAGTCCGGGATTTAAAAGGTGTTCTGATTGTGGACACAAATTACCTACATCAGATGCACACTCTTTGTGCGTTTATTGCTTGGGGGTGTCCCACTTATCTGTTGACCCGCTCTGTGCTATTTGTAAAAATATTTCTAACAGAACTTTGTTAGAAAGGAAAAATAAGTTGATGCTGAAGGGACTTCTCAAATCTCCCTTTTCAGAGGCTGTTTCTGGGTCGGAGGCTTCTAGAGCCCATAAGAAAATTTTGGATGATCCTACTAAGGCCAAGTCTTTGCCTTCGTCCCCGGCTGGGAACTCCTGCCAACCAAGACCTAAAAAGGCTAAAGTTTCTGCTCCAGAGCTCACTCCATCAGCCCCAGTGATTTCGGTGCCTAGACCTTCGGCACCATCAGTGATCTCTGCATCATCTTCTCCTGTAGCCTTTACTATATCGGCACAGAGGGGCTCCTCGGTTCAGACTATTACAACTTCTGCATCAGCACCGACCGTTCAGTCAGCGCAGACCTTGACCACGTTGGCTCTGACATCTTACTCGGAACTGACGCCTCAGTTATTGGCTCCAATTTTGTCGGTTCCAGCTTTGGTACCGGCAACCACTTCGGCACTGATCCTTGGGTCAGTGCAGACTGTGACCTCGGCTCCAATGATTACCTCACTGCAGACACCCATAGTCCAGTCTCTCTCGGCACCGTTGTTTTTGGTACAGACTGGTGAGGTGGGCACTGAGCTTGTCTCTTCTGTGGACAGACCTGTTTCTCCCTCAGTCTCTGTGAGGTCCACTAGAAGCCTTTCTGAACACGATGTGTTGCGTCTTGTGGATCAAGTGCTTCTGACCAGAGGTATCCCGCCTCCCCAGGACCTATCCTTACATGGGAGGTGATCACCCATCTCCAAAGACCCCTTCTTATTCTCCTCCTTCATTACCTTTGAAGTCCATTGATAAAGCACTTCCAAGTATCAGAAGTTAAAGGTGCCTCTAATATGCCTGGTATCTTAGACCATGATGATGATTTACAACAGATTAGAGCTGGACCTATTATTATTTTTAATAAAGACAAGGACTTTAAGGTGTTTAACTTTTCTGCCAGTGTTATTTCTGAAGATTTAGTTATTTTTTTAGCCAAGGGCTACACTTATGTACCACAGCATCGGATGGACATTGTTAAATCAATTATTGAGTTAAAATCTTTCACTAGGAAACTTAATTTTCAGGTATTATTTGGCAATAGCACAAACATAGATGTAGCACAAGTGTTTCATACATCTAGTAGTTTCAATCCTCCACTTCACCCAGTATTGCAAATATTTGAATTATTGTATGAATTAGATCTTAGAAACTTGGTGAAATTTGGTGCAAGCACTAAATGTAATTCGGTTAATAACCATGGTGAATGTGAACTTATCAAATATATCTATTCACAAGAGATTCGGGTTTGTAAACCGGATAAAGGAAGTGGGTTAGTAGTGTTTGACACCAGTGACTATATTGAGCGGCTTGACCAGTTATTGAGTCATGAAGCGTATCAGTTACGCTCTAGGTCTGAAGTCAACAAGGCATACAACTTAATAAAGAGTTGTATTAACGATTTATTTATTGAAGGACATATAGATCAAGCTTTATTGAACTTCATGATCACATTATTTCCTATATACCCAACCTTATTCGGTATACCTAAAATTCACAAAGATTTGATCAATCCTCCTATGAGACCACTGGTAGATAGTCGGGGCTCCCCGGCCTATGCTTGTGCCAAGGTCATTGACTTAATGTTACAGAAATATGTGGTATTGGAAGAACAAATTTGCAAGGATTCTTGGTCGTTCCTTGCTAAAATAAACACCTTGGATTATGTTGAAAACCACAATTTCTTAACAGTTGATGTCAAGGACCTATATACTTTTATTCCACACCAGACTTGCATAGAATGGGTAGCATTAATGACGTTAAGCACAGTGCTCCGAGCAATGATATATCATTAGTTACAGAACTTCTGGATTTAGTTCTTTCAAACAATTTATTTTTATTTAATAACCAATTTTACTTACAAAAAGTTGGGTTGGCAATGGGCTCCCCATGTGGAGCAAGTGTAGCCAATTTAGTAATGGCATATTGGGAGAATGAATTTGTTTTTAAAGATGTTAATCTTTCTAATGTGTTAGCACACTACACTAGATACCTGGATGACATCTTTATTATATTAAAAGGGGATGAAGGGGTAGGAAACGACTTGATTTATAATTTTAATAATTCTACTGAATTTTTGCATTTTACATCTAATTTCAGTTTGGATGCCATTTCATATTTAGATATTTGGCTTACTAAAAATAGAGCACTGAACTGTTATATTGCCAACATTTTTAGGAAAAACACCTATTCCAATTTGTTTCTTCATTTCTCTAATTGTCATCCTTTTCATCAGAAAAGGTCAGTTATCAAAGGTCAACTAGTTAGGGCTTCATGTATCATTTCACGAAATGACAACTTTCAAGAAGAATGTTTATATTTGAAAGATCTGTTCTTACATTGTGGTTATCCGGAAGCCTTATTTAATAGAGGAAGTTAAATTTAAAAGAGCAAATCTTACTTTTAAGCCCATTTTGGTTCCTAGAAGCCCGGTATTGGATGGTTTTGAATCCCTTGATACAGTAGAGTTTAGTTTTCACAGTGTAACAGAGTTAAAGAAAGGTCAACCATTATGTTGTAGTTTTATTACTACATTTAGCGCACAAAGTAAGGATTGTGTGAAAATAATAAAGAAAAACGGGGATTTATTTAGATGTAACCAGGTATTGTTTGGTAAACTCGGTGAGTCTCCAAATATTGTCTTTAAACATGAATTTAAAAAACCTGCTAGAAAAACATAACTCTAAATCCAATAGAATTGTTGGTATGAATAAATGCGAAAATTGTAATTTTTGTAAATATGTTGATGTAAACAATTTATTTACAGTTAATGGACACAAATATAGGTTGCAAGCAAGATATAACTGCAATTCGAGCATTATTGTTTATTTGGCTAGGTGCATGCACTGTCCTGCATTCTATGTAGGGAAAACAGAGCTTAGACTCCGAGATAGAATGTATGAGCACCTTTATGCTATAAGGTGCAATAAGCTTGACAATGCATTAGCTAAACATATTCATTTGAATATGAATCACAATTTTAAATTCCTAGTCATAGACAGTGTTAAGCATGACATGAGAGGTGGCCCTGTTTCTTTTAAACTTGATGAGCTAGAATTAAAATGGCAAATAAGACTGGATGCATGTAATGTTCCTGGCCTTAATGAGTCATGTTCTATAAGCAGCATCTTAAAACTTAAGAGTTTACAGAGGTAACAAATAGATGATGCCTTTGTTACAAAAGCTATATATATATATATATATATATATATATATATATACTGTTCTTGCACTTTGTGTACTTGATTAGTAGCATATAGGTTCATTTGTATGTTTTATATTTATACTTATAAGTTATTTTCATCACTTTTTACATGTACTGTTTATTTATTTAGTTTTTTGTTGATGCGTTTTTAAATATTTAATTAGTTAATTGTCCTGCGTTCTTTTGCCCTAAGAGACTATTTAACTGTTTTGTAATTGTAAAGTGATTATTTCTGAAGAAGTTTGCTTTCTGGTAGACGAAAAGCGCTTCAAAAGTTCTTGATTAAACCTAGTGTGTGGACTCTATAGCGGTTGGGATTTGTTTGTTGTTTTTTATCAGTTTTTGTGTTTTGTTATATTTTACAGTCTTCCCCCTCTGCGGTTCCCTTTATGGATCTTACTAAGGAACCGCAGTTGCCTTCGTGGCAGGAGAGTTTTGCTATGACCCAGGATGACAGTTGTGACACGTGTAATTTGCTGTTCCACAGCCATCCGAGGACTCTTGGTCAGCAGGCTGAGCCACTTAGGGGAGGGGTGACCCCTGTCCTGGACACCCACCCCTCTTCAGGTGGACCAGCCTTTCAACTGATGGAGAAGGCTTTGGCTTCTGCTGCCGATACTGTGCTGTCTATCCCCCCGCCCTCCTCTGGTACACTGTTTTCACAAGTCGCACCTAGTGGACACCGGGTGCAAGGGCCTCAAGACATACTCCCACAGGAAACCCCTTTTCTGCTGTCTTCCCCAGCTTCTCCCTCTGAGGAAGTCCACCGGAAAAGTTTGTGAAAGAAGAAGCACATGGACTCCACAGAGGAGTCCTTCACTGAAGACACAGACTTTGATGAGGGGGAAGGATCCCCTCGGTCACCCTCTGAGGTATCCTTTGGTGATATCCTTGAAATCCTTTTAACAGAGAGGTGACTGGCAGCCCACTAATCCAACCTCTGAGGAGTATGTGTTCCTGCAATCTTTTTGCGCTTGGCCCCCTACCTCCTGGATTACTCCACCTGCCGATGAACTTGTTCGGCTCATCGTGCAGCATGCATGGAAGGCTCCTGACACCGTCGAGGCTATTCTCCGGGGGCCAGATAAGATTTTGTCCCCTCCTGCTACGGATCCCCACTGGTCTAAAGGTCTTCCTGTGGATGCTCTGGTGGTGGCGGCCGAAATAAAAAAAGGATCTGACTGAAGAAGAAAGCCAGTCTGTCCAGCCACCTAACATAGTGTCCCGGGCCCTGGACAGGATAGGGAAGCACACCTTTGAATCATTGATCTTTACTATCAGGTCCCTGAATTATATGCCAAACTTTACCAGGATTCAAAGGGATCTGATTTCCGAGCTCTCTGAAACCTTGGCTGGTGCTGTGTCTGATGAGGTTCGTGACAAAGTGGCCTCTCAGCTGGCCAGCATTGAGTCAATATCTAACTCCTCTATGCGACTGATATCTCACGCATCAGAAGGAGCAGCTAGAGTGGCAGGTTCAGCTGTGGTCTTGAGACGACAAGCCTGGATGTGCTTGTACAATTTCAAGGAACCCTTTAAGGTTTCCTTTCTTAATGCTCCCATTGAGGCCTCTTTGTTGTTTGGACCCACAGTTAAAAGCACACTGACCAGATGTGAACAGGACAATAAGACCCTTTCTGCCATAGGTGTCCGTTATTCTTCCCCTCAACGTGCTTTCTCCCAAAACCAAAAAAGTGGGAAGATATGGTTCAAGAAATCTCAGGGTCCTTTCCGTGACACACAGGCTGAGTTCTCCCCTAGAGGCAGAGGGGGAAACTCACAGGGAAGATGCTTCTTTTGGGGCAGAGGGGGTCCGTGTAACCAGGGTTCCAGGGACTCTTTCCCTGGCCAATCCTATCAGCGCTCCTGAAGAGCGGCCCAACTCCTTTCCTCTGGAGGTGGTTGGGGGTCGTTTCTCCTTGTACCCTTTTGCCTGGCTAACCATCACCACCGATTCTTGGGTACAAAGGATTATAACTAGAGATTATCATATCCCCTTCGATCTTTGTCCCGTCCCTTCAAAAAACCTTCCCGACGTTCCAGTCAAAGGGAAGAAGCAGCACTAGAGATAGAAAAGCTGCTAAGAAAGAGAGTCATCTAAATAGTCCCTCCAGACCAGATAGGATTCGGATTCTACTCAAGACTATTTTTGGTGCCAAAGAAAACCAACGACTGGAGACCAATTTTGGAACAAGTTTGTGAGAGTACAAAAATTCTGGATGGTCACAGTACAGTCTATCCTCCCGCTTTTGGAAAAGGGCGATTGGATGTGCTCAATAGATCTTCAAGTTGCGTTCTACCACATAAAAGTGGACAGGCCATCAAGAAGATTTCTGCACTTCTATGCAAGAGCCAGTCACTACCAGTTCAGAGTACTGCCCTTCGGGCTCTCTACAGTCCCCAGAGTGTTCACAAAGTGCATGGCAGTCGTCACAGCTCACTTGCGACTACAAGGATTCCAGGTGTTTCCATACCTAGACGACTGGCTCATTTCCGCCCCCGCCAGTCATCTACTGGAAGAAGCCCTGGCATACTCTCTCCTCACTGCACAAAGGCTAGACATAACCATAAACTGGCAAAAATCCAATCTCACCCAATCTCATTCCACAGAATTCATAGGGGTTATCTTGGATACAAGGAACTGCAGAGCTGCCATTCCGGAGCACAGAATTCTAAGGATAAAGCAACAACTGATTCCAATCCTTTCAAGGGAGAAATCCACAGCTCACTCTTTTCTACAGCTGTTGGGTTCCATGGCAGACTCCATCACCATCGTCCCCCTGGTTAGGTTTCATATGAGGCTTTTACAGTGGCTACTGCTCACCCAATGGTATCCTTTTCAGCATCCTGTTTCAGCCAAGATTCGAGTAACCCACAGGTGCAAACAGGATTTAAATTGGTGGATGGCACACAGTCTGTCACAATGGTCTCGCCCCTTCTCCCCCCAGCAACCCAAGGCCACAGTGACCACAGACACCTCCCTGATGGGGTGGGGGGGGTATGTCAGGGACAGACAGTCCAAGGCACTTGGTCCAAATTGGAGGCCCAACTGCATATAAATGTTCTAGAGCTGAGTGCGGTGCTTCTGGCGTTGCAAGCATTCCATCCCCTGCTGCTGTCTAGGACAATTGCAATTCAATCAGACAACATGGCGGTGGTCTGGTACATCAACAAACAAGGTGGAACCAAATCTTACCCCCTTTGTCGAGAGGCCATGAGGATATGGCAATGGGCGATGGCTACCAACTGTTTTCTTCTAGCAACGCACATTCTCGGGAGTTCCAACGTGATAGCAGGCAGACTCAGCAGGTGCATTCTACAACCTCATGAGTGGTCCCTGAATCCCTTGATAGCGGCGGAGATTTTCCACCACTGGGGCCGTCCTTGCTGCGACCTCTTTGCATCTCCAACCAACTACAAATGCAGCAACTACTTCGCCCTGATTCCCCCTCCGGGACAGTCACCCAGGGATGCTCTAGTCTACGATTGGCCCTCTGGTCTTCTTTATGCATGCCCACCTTTTCCCCTCATTCCCCAGTTTCTGAAGAAAGCCCATCGGTTGAAGAGCAAGGTGATCCTTATAGCACCATATTGGCCTAGTCAGATTTGGTTCCCCTTCCTTTGGCCTCACCTACTAGATCGACCATGGATTCTCCATCCAACCCCGGAGTTGATCTCACATCCGTAGAAATTGATTCATCCCAACTTGGACAGCCTGAAGCTCACAGCTTGGCTACTCCAATTCCCTTGATTGCCAGGCAGAATGATCTTTATTTACCAGTACGGGACATTCTTATTGCATCTCATAAGTTTTCAACTAGAATTACTTATCTAAGCAAGTGGAAAAGATTTACCTGTTGGCTGAAAGAAAAACAAGTAGATCCCTTCTCAGCACCAGTGTCGATAATACTAGAGTATCTGGCCAACCTTTTTCAATCGGGTCTTTCGGCCTCTACCATTAGAGTTCATTTGGCTGCAATATCTAATTTCCATGAGGGTGACCAAGACTTCTCTGTTATGTCACACAAATTGTGCAAGACCTTCAAAAAAGGTGTGAATCATCTGAAGCCACATTTTAGGGAACCTATTCAACCATGGGATCTGTCACTAGTTCTACAAGCTCTGACAATGCCACCCTTTGAACCAGCTTCTTCTTGCGACCTCAAATATTTGTCATAGAAAACCTTGTTTTTGGTTGCCATTACTTCTGGCAGACGTATCTCTGAGCTTCAAGCTTTATGCATCAAGAGTCCATACTTGATTTTTCGTAGAGATATTGTCTTTGAGAACTAATCCCTCTTTTCTGCCAAAAGTGATCTCTGAAATGTCCAATAATCAAACCATTGAATTGCCACTTTTCTTTCCCATTCATTCAAACAGAGGAGAGTATTGCCTACATACCCTAGATATTCACAGGCAAATCCATTTTTACTTAAACAGGACTAGGTCCTTTCGTAAATCTGACCAGTTATTTTTGGCCTATTCTGGACCTAGATTAGAATCTGCTGTTGCTATGGTCACATTAGCTAGATGGTTGAAAGAATGTGTGACCTTCATTTATAAACAACGTAATATCCTGTTGCCTACTACCATGAAGGCTCATTCGACAAGATCGGTGGCAACTTCTGCTGCCTTCCATGCCAGAGCTTCTTTACATGACATCTGTGCAGCTGCAACTTGGGCTATGCCTCATACCTTCATCAATCATTACAAATTGGATTTAGCCTCCAGGGGAAGAGCATCTTTTGGTTCTATGGTGCTCAGGAATGTCCTTCCATGAGAGCCTCCCAGGAATAGAGGTAGCTGGGAACTCTGTCCCATACGTAAGGAATGAACGAGGATTAACAATATCAGATAAAGAAGTTATATTTTACCATAACGTTCCATCTGTATTGTTGATCCTTGTTCAGTCATTACGACCCTCCCTCCTTCCCCCTCCTGTGGCTTTTAGTGGATCTCACCATCCGGTTCTCTTAGGTCATTTGACCAGAGGTAGCCTCTACCTTCTTTTGACTTGCAAACTCAATCTGAGGTAACAGGGAGGGGGGGGATTATGGGTAAGAGTTTAGCTCGAGAGTTTGTAGCTGACACAAGCTTGGAAAATGGCCGGCTCGGTTCCGAGGTCGGAACCGATACCCATACGTAATGACTGAACGAGGATCAACAATACAGATGAAACATTATGGTAAGACATAACTTCTTTTTCCCAGTTACCTCTTTCTTCCCCATCACACCTCCAACATTTTATTTTATTTATTTTACATTTGTTGACTGGGCTAGTCTAGCTGGATACATGTCCATTTTTAGTAGAGGCCTGGGGAGAAAAGCTCCAAGAAAAAACATACAGAAAGAAATATAAAAGTCATAACAGATCAAACTAAAAAATACAATTGTAACAAGAAAAAAAAAACTATTTTTTTTTTGTACAATAGTCAGTGTTGATAACATTAGCAGTAAAGCATCAATGGGTAATGTACAAGAGATGGTGCAATATCCAATATATACATACATTTTATTTGCAATAATATGGTATTTTGCTTCATTAGGGTAAAATTATAAAGTTTCAGAGTAATTATTAGTTTAAAAGGAAAAAAGTTAGTCATGGTTAGTACAGGAGCATAGCCAGTGTGTCTTAAGAAATAGCTTTAGATTCCTTTTAAAGAGTGAAAGAGAAATGTTTGTTTTGAGTTCAGTGGGTAGTAAATTCCATAGCTTTCCTACAGAGTTAGAGTACATGGAGTCACCTGATGAGTTATTGGATCTTGAAGTGTTGATCAGCAGTTTGGTAGAGAATATTGGAGTGTTGTTGGGTTGATGCATGGTCTTGTGGACAATGGCAAACTGGTGAAATTGAAGATGGTTAAGAAATTCTAGCCAGTCTAGTTGTTTTAGGTTCAGACAGTGATGAGTTCTGAAAGGAGAGCCTGTAGCAAATCTAGCAATATTATTATAGGATGTTGCCAGTTAAGTGTATATAGGGGAAGCATAGAGTAGAGTTGAGATTAAGTGGGTTCTGGCTATAGTGGTCCTAGCCACTGGTGTAAGAAGGGCTTAATTCTGTAAAGGGATCCCAGTTTTTTGTTCACTGATTTTATTGTGCTGTTTATATGATTATCAAAGTTGAGGTTGTTGTCTATTGTTATTCCTAAGAGTTTAGTGGTTGTGTCGGGAGAAATAATAGTACCATCATTAGATGTGAGTGTGAGATGAATAGGGGTGGAGTTTTGGGTTGGTGTGAAGAGAAACAGTTTAGTTTTTTTGGGGTTAAGGAGGAGGCAGTGGTTTGAGAACCATTGATGTTAAGTTGTCAATCTCGCCTTCATTCTTGCTTGATGGGTTCAGAGCCGATCCCTCGGCTCCGACTCGGCACTTGCTAAGCTCGAGAGTCACGTTTACCAGCTCGAGGCAGCCCCATATCCCATGATGCAAGGCGGTAAGTACCCAGATCTCGTTTGCCGCTTCGCTTATGAGGTCCTCCTTTTACCAGCTCCTGGTAAGTGATTCACTTTTTTGGATATTTAAGCCCCTTTTTGCTAAAAACCCTTTTATTTTTAGTTTTAAGTTAATTATATAGATTTTCTGACAGAAAATCCCTGTCTCTTCTAATTTTTTTTAGTCAAACTTTACCCATCCCATCCCCTCCCTGTTAGGGTGTGTGTGTTTGTGTTTGTAGTAATACCTTTTTGGTATTTTATTTAATTTAATTCTTGACTGGTGTGTGTGTGTGTGTGTGTTGTGAAGCACCATGTCAAAGGAGAGGGTCTCAGGTTTTAAGAAGTGTGACTCGTGCTGTCAGAAGATGTCTCTGACAGACGGTCACACTTCTTGCCTGTATTGCCTGGGGCCTCTTCACCTGCAGGACTCCTGTGCTATTTGTCATTCCTTCAGCCAGAGAGTCCTGCAGGAAAGACGTAACAAGCTGATACTTAGGGGTCTTCTTAAGCCGGAGGGCTCTCCGGCTAAGTCGGCTCCATCAAAATCAGCCAAATCTTCCAAGGCCCAGGCTTCTGTGTCTAAGCCTGCGGCCTCGGCTCCCACTCGTTCTGAGTCGAGATCGCTCGGCTGGAGCCGATTCTGGCTTAACAAAGCCTTCGGCACCGATGGCTATCGGTGCCGATTCTGCATCGACCACTTCGGTGTCGGCTCCGATCGGTTCCGACCACCATGTGGCACAGGCATCGGTGTCGGCTCCGATCGGCTCCGACACCGTTACTTTTGTGGCTGTATCGGCTCCGGCTGGAGCCGATGCATCGAGGCTTCCTGTCGGCTCCGATAAGTCTTCGGCTCCGACAGGATCTATAGTATCGGTTCCGATGGCTCATTCCAGGAAGAGGTCGAGGTCTCCTTCCTTGGAGCCGATACTTCGGCTCGGCTTCACCTCTCCTTTCGAACGGAGCCATCGGAGCCGATCTTCAAGGTCATCCAGACTTTCAGACCATGACCTAGAGAGTGGTCAGCAGATTACTTAAGGCACAGGTACTGGCCCAGATGTTACATAGTCCGTCTCAACAGGCGACTGTTGGTCCACACCCGTTACAGTTCCTCCTTCAACTCTACCCCAGAGCTTGGAGTTGGAGTCTTCGGAATGGTTACTGCTACGGCTGGAGGATGGATACCCCTTCTGTTCCTTCAGCCTCTACTCTTTATCTCCTCTTGAGACCTTCCTTAGAGGGATTCGTGGTCGGGCTTCCATGGTCTCCTCCGAGGGGTGAGTGGCATCGGACCCTTGTCCGAGCCGCTCTTCCCCTTGGAGCCTCGGCCTGGTGAGCTCGGCTCCGACATCTGCCTCGAGACTTCCCTTCGGTGGTCCCTGGAGTTCCTAGTTCTTGAACGGGTTCTCTCGGACCTGCCTGGGAGGGGAGCATTCGAGGTGATGAAGAGTGTGCTGGCCACTGGTATCAGTCAGCAGTCTGTTCCCGTAGCTCCTCCCTCTATAGTACCTGTTGACATCTCTGCCACTTCTCTTGCTACAGGACCCAGAGATCCTCCGCCTCAGGTTTCCCCATTGGGAATTTCCCCCTCTTCCGAGGATTCTCCTGATGTTTGGAGATCCTCCTAGGAAGAGGACTTGTAAGAGGAAACATGTAGACTCCCCGAGTCTGTCACTTGGATACTGACTTTGATGAGTCAGAGGGATCCCCTAGATCCCCTCTGAGGATGTCTCCTTCTCAGACATCCTAGAACTCCTTAAACAGAGGGAAACTGGCCCACCAACAATCCCTCTGAGGATGAGTCAGTATACCTAGAGGCGTTTGGATCTCGGCCCTCCACCTCCTGGGTGTCTCCGCCTTTCGCCCCCCTTATGCAGGTTATTGCACGAAAGGCGTGGGCAGCTCCTGACTCTGTAGAGCCAGTCTCTAGGAGGCCTTCAAAATTTATCACTGCCCCGTGTGACAAGCAATTCCTCACTAAGGGTGTCCCCGCTGATGCCATGGTGGTGGCTGCGGCCACCAAGAAGGAACTTGCAGATCCTTCCGTACCCGTCCATCCTCCTAATAAGGACTCTAGGACCATGGATAGGTACGGTAAGCGGATGTTTTCCTCAGCGACCTTTGCTATGCATTCGCTGAATTACCTATGTCACTTCACCAGACTCCAGAGGGATATCCTTAAGGAGCTGGGTGAAGTAGTACAGGATCCTACAGCTGCAGGGGCTCAAGAAAAAATTGCTTCGCAGCTAGGAACCCTTAATTCCATTGCAAACTCCTCCATGTGGCTAATATCTTATGCTGCTGATGGAGCGAGTAGAGCCGCAGGTACAGGTGTGGCTCTTAGACGCCAAGCCTGGATGCGGCTATGTGATTTTGCGGATCCCTTTAAGGCGTCCTTCACAAATTCTCCCTTTGATGGGTCAGCTTTGTTTGGCCCTCAGGTGAAGGAAACTTTGACCAGGTGCGAACAGGACGGCAAGACTCTTTCTGCTGTAGGAGTCAGTTTTCCACCCCTTCTAGACCTTATCCCAAAGGACAGAAAGGTGGGAAAATGTGGTTCCGTAAATCCCAAGAAGTCACGCCGGATTCACGTGGTCAGTTTACCCCTAGAGGCAGAGGGGGTAACAACAACAGACGCCGCTCTAGAGGCAGAGGGGGTCCGAAAAACCAGGGAAACAGAGAGCCTCTCTCTGACAAGCCCTTTCAGCATCCCTGAGATGTTGCCCGGCTGTCCCTCCTTGGAGGCAGTCTGGGGAAGATTATCACTGTACCCAGAAGCCTGGCATTCCCTCACACAAGACAGATGGGTACAGTCGATCATATCCAAGGGTTACATAATTCCTTTCGAGGAAAGTCCCTTCCCCTCAAATTCCCTTCCAGATGTACCACCCGGTCTAAGGGAAATTGCAGAGTTAGAAGTCTCAAAACTACTGCAAAAAAGAGCCATTCAGCCAGTTACAACAGACCATTCAGAGCCCGGAATCTACTCAAGGTTCTTTTTGGTCCCCAAAAAGACGGGAGACTGGAGACCAATATTGGATCTCAGCAGACTCAAGTCTGTCAGGAAGACAAGATTCCGAATGGTCACTCTTCAGTCAATTCTGCCCTTCTTACAGAAGGACAACTGGATGTGCTCAATAGATCTTCAGGATGCGTACTATCACATCAAAATTCACAGACGCTCCAGGAGATTTCTCCGCTTTCGGCTGGGGTCCAGTCATTTCCAGTTCAGAGCCCTGCCCTTTGGTCTCACTACAGCGCCCAGAGTGTTCACCAAATGCATGGCAGTGGTCACGGCTCACCTGAGACGTCAAGGATTCCAGGTGTTTCCGTATCTCGACGACTGGCTCCTGTCAGCCACCACCAGGCATCAGCTTACACAAGCCAGGGATTACACAATAAACCTTTGTTCTCATTTGGGCATCTCGATCAACTTGAAAAGTCATCCTTATCGCCCTGCCAGTCTATTACCTTCATAGGCAAACTTAAACACTGTTCGGATGTCAGCTACCCTTACAGATCAAAGAGTTTCAGACATTCAGAGTCATGTCAGAATCATTCTGGCCAACAAGAAAGTACAGGCCAGAATGGTTCTAAAGGTATTAGGTCTCATGGCTGCGGCCATTACTCTTCTTCCCCTGGCTCGATTCTACATGCGCCTTCTTCAGTGGATGCTGTTCACATAATGGTCATACCAACAACTTCCAATGCGTCACCAGATTCTGGTGACACAGACATGCAAAGAGCATCTTGCTTGGTGGATCACATCTCCTCAGGTTCACCAAGGCAGGTACTTTGTACCCCCATCCCCAATAGCCACTGTCACCACGGATGCCTCCCTGATCGGGTGGGGGGGTCATTATCAGGGCAGGATGGTTCATGGGACGTGGCAGCCGTTCGAGTACCATCTGCACATAAATGTCCTGGAGATGAGAGCAGTGCTTTTAACGTTGCAAGCCCTCAACGACTTTCTTCCCGTAGGGACAATTGCAGTCCACACAGACAACATGTCTGTAGTTTGGTATATCAACAAACAGGGCGGAACCAAGTCTTACCCCTTGTGTCGAGAAGCGCTCAGACTATGGCAATGGGCGATCTCCTCTCATCGGTTTCTGGTAGCAACGCATATCCCTGGGAAAACCAACATTGTAGCGGACAGATTGAGCAGAGCTATTCTCATGCCTCACGAGTGGTCTCTCAAGCAATCTATAGCGGAAGACATTTTTCTGGAATGGGGTCGACCATGCTGCGATCTTTTGCTACTCCCCAAAACAGCAAATGTCCAGACTTCTTCTGCCTCTTCCCTCCATCAGGCCATCCCCCCAGAGACGCTCTGACCCAGGATTGGCCCCAGGGACTTCTTTATGCCTTCCCTCCATTTCCTCTGATCCCTCAGGTTATCCAGAAAGCTACCGTTTGAGAGCCAAATTGATTCTCATTGCCCCTTACTGGCCTCGACAAGTTTGGTTTCCATTCCTCCATCATCACCTTTTGGTGCAGCCGTGGCATCTGGACCCAGTGCCAGATCTTCTGATTCACCAATCGGGTCAGCTGCACCGGTCAATCCCTTCTCTCAACCTCACAGCATGGTTGCTCCACTTCCTTCCTTAGCCAGGCTTCCTTTGATCTCTAACCCAGTTAGAGACATCATAGTAACCGCTAAAATCCTCTACCAGGAGGATTTATACAAGCAAATGGAAACGTTTCTCTTATTGGGCTAAGGCCAAGAATATTGATCCTTTTACTGCCCCTGTTCAGGCAGTCCTGGACTTCTTAGCAGAGATTTTTCATGCAGGCTCCTCTTCTTCCACAGTCAGAGTTCAATTGGCTGCTATTTCCAATTTTCATGTCGGGATAGCAGATCATAATATTATGTCCCATAGGCTCTGCAGGGCCTTCTTGAAAGGAATTTTCCTACTAAAGCCTCCAATCAGGAATCCTTCTCCTCAGTGGGATCTAAATTTAGTGCTGACATCCTTAATCCTTCCCCCCTTCGAGCCAGCTGTTTCTTGTTCCCTGAAATATCTTTCTTGGAAAACTTTATTCCTAGTGGCTATTACATCGGCCAGGAGGGTGTCTGAACTTCATGCTCTTTCGGTTCGACCCCCCTATTTGGTTTTTCACAAAGACAGAGTATCTTTGAGAACTAACCCAACCTTTTTGCCTAAGGTCGCTTCAAAGAACAATTTGAATCAATCCATTGATCTCCTGTATTTTTCCCCAACTATTCAGATAGAGCTGAACAAAAGCTACATTATCTTGATGTCCACCGTCAACTTAGATATTATTTGGACAGAACAAAAAAATTTAGAAAATCTGATCAACTTTTTGTTTCCTATGCGGATAATAAAAAAGGCCTTCCTGTTTCTAAAGTGACTTTGTCTAGATGGCTTTCTTCAGTCATCTCTGAAATTTATCTGCTCAGGGGAAAACAGCTGTGCTCAAAACCTAAAGCACATTCAACTAGGAGCTTAGCTACTTCTACAGCCTTTCAAGCTAGACTTCCTTTAGACACTATTTGTGCAGCGGCCACTTGGGCCACTCCTCACACTTTTGTTTCCCATTACAAATTGGACTTGGCCTCCAGGGACAGAGCCAGTTTTGGCTCTACAGTCCTCAAGAGTTTGTTCCATTGAGCCACCCAGGATAGAGGTGCTAGGGACGCGGTCCCATCAAGCAAGAATGAAGGCGAGATTGACAACTTAACATTAAGAAGTTATGTACCTACCATAACGTTCCATGTTAGTTGTCTTCTCTCGCCTTCTTTCTTGCGACCCTCCCTCCTTCCCCCTGGCCTGGACAGACCTTTGTTATAAGAAACTGTTATGCTGAAGACCATTCAAACCTGGTCCTCCTTCCATCTGTAAGTTTTCTTTCTTCCTTTTGGGAAGTATTTTATGCTTGGTGCTATTGCCCTTTGTCATCAAACGAGATCTGGGTACTTACCGCCTTGCATCATGGGATATGGGACTGCCTCGAGCTGGTAAAAGTGACTCTCGAGCTTAGCAAGTGCCGAGTCGGAGCCGAGGGATCGGCTCCGAACCCATCAAGCAAGAAAGAAGGCGAGAGAAGACAACTAACATGGAACGTTATGGTAGGTACATAACTTCTTATTCTACAGTATTGAAAGCTTTTTGGGTAAGAGATTTAAGTTCAGTTTGAGAGGTGGCTGCACAGATAATAGTAGAGTCATCTGCATATTGAATGCAGGTGGTGTGTGGGATTGCTGATTGAAGGTCATTAATATAAATGGAAAATAGGAGTGGGCCTAAAATGGAGCTCTGTGGAACACCGAGGGAAATAGGAGGTTATTAGAGAGTTTATTTTGCCAGAGTACAGCCTGTTGCCGGTTTTCAAGGTAAGATTTGAACCAATTCATGGCTAGGGGATTGAGTGAAAGGGATTTCAGTATGTGTAGGAGGAGTTGGTGATTAACCATATCAAAGGCTTTAGATAATTCAATGAAGACTGCAGAGGAAAGAATATTATTCTTACAGTTTTTATTGATGCTGTCTGTGAAGGATAGAAGGGCAGTGGTGGTACTGTGGAAAGGTCTGAATCCATGTTCACAGTTGGCAAGTAAGTTGTTATGGAGAAGGTGGTTAAGTAGTTGTTTATGGATGCATGTTTCCAGTATTTTTGCAAGAGGAGATAGCAGAGCTATAGGACGAAAGTTAGAATAGTCATTGGGAGTGTCCCCCTTTATGTAGTGGGATGATATGGGAAATTTTCCATGTAGATGGGATAGTTCCCTCACTTATGGTTCTGTTGATCAGAATGGAAATGGGGTAAGCAATGGCTTTAGCTCCTTTTTGTAGGAATTCTGCTGGGAGTTGGTCTGCTGAGTGGGGTGGTAGGTTTTAATCTTTGGAGAAGGGAGCAAATGAAGGAAGTAGACACTGCTTGTAAATGAAATGGTGGGGGTGGGATAGTGGTAGAAGTAGGCAGATTTGAGGTATCAGGAGATATATGGCTAGCAAGATTTTGGATAGTGTCAGTGAAGAAAGAATTGAAGGCATTAGCTGTTTGAGAGGGATTGTTAGGGTTGGAGCCAAGTGGGTTGGGAGTGATTGATTGACCTGGGTATAGACGTTTGTTAATGCTAGTCCAAAACTTTTGTGGTTCCTTGTGGTAGGTTTGCTGTATTTGAAGGTAAAAGTTCTTTTTGTCTAACAGGATGTTTTTTTTGTATTATTTCTATGTTGTCTAAAGATTTGGTGATCTGATGGATTTTTAGTAGAACGCCATTTTTCCCAGGATTTGTTTCTAAGAAGGATTTTTTTGCCTAGTATTAGTGAGCCAAGGGGCTGGTTTAGTTTTATTTCTAACAGAGCATGATGGGGCGTGATGGTCCAGGATAGTTAGGAATGTAGAATTGAAGTAATCTACTGCTTCATCGAGTGGGAGAGATTTTAATGGTGACCAATTACATTGTTTGAGTTCAGTTTGGAAAAGTTCCGGGTTAAATTGGTTTTTGGTGCGTAGTGTTCTGTATGAGAAAGGGAAAGATAGGTTGGTTTTATGTCTGATAATATAGGTTAGTGAATGGTCACTTAGGTCATTTGGGAGGGTTCCTGCTTTGTATGCTTGATGGGGACTATTAGTAAGTATCCAGTCCAAGGTACTTTCTTTGTTGTTGGGTCTATTAGTTCTGGTAGGGGAGTTAATAGTTTGTGAGAAGCCATAAAGGTTGATATGGGTGGTTGGGTGTGTTTTACTACAGGTCTTCCAGTCTATATTAAAGTCGCCTAGGACTATGGTTTCTTGTGGGAGATTTATGGAAAGCCAGTTAAGGATATTCTCAAGTGTACTGATGTTATTTCCTGGAGGAAGGTATATACAGATAATATTTATGGCCTTATGTGTGTTGATTTGAAATTTAGAGATAAGTATTTCAGCACTATTGTCTGAAGGTGGGCTAAGATTTACAGTGCTAACTTGTAGCTCTGCTTTATAGAGGATTGCTACCCCTCCTTGCTTTTTGGCTGTGCGGTCTAGTCTAATGATATTGTAGCCTGGTGGGGTGACTTCATTGTCCTTAACAGCAGGTTTTAGCCAAGTTTCAGATAGGCATAAGATGTCAAGTAGGTGAACATCTAAAAGGGCATGAAGTTGAGCAATTTTATTGCAAATGCTGTGTATATTGAGGTGCGTTATAGAGAGTGCGTTAGAAGGTCTGATAGGTTAGGGTACTAGTTTTGTTTGGGTTGCAGTTTGGAGTGTTAAGGTTATAGTTTGGGCCAGGGTTAGGGTGAATGTCCCCATCTAGTAGGGAGTGGAGGAGTGTTGTGTGTTTAGGGTTGAGAGGCTTACAATAATAGTCTATTAATTTTCTAGCATTTCGGTTAGTATACTTAATGTGAGCTAGTCTATGATATTTGGCTAGTAGGTAGCTGGGTTTGGATATGAAATTAAGAAGGTTTGGATAGATAGTTAATGGTGGTGTGGAAGTGTGTTTGGAGGGGAAGAGAAGAGTAGAGTATAGTGGTTGTTCATAGGAGGTTAAGAGATAGGCAGTGGTTAGAGGAGGTAAGAGGGAGAGAGTAAGAGTAATACTTGTAATTGGTGTGGGATAGTTGAAGTAGACATTATATTTGTTTGAGAAGTGGGAGAAAAATGGGTGGTAGAGTTTTGTGAGCAGGTTAGGAGAGTTGTCAGTAGGTAGGGTGTTTGATGTCAAGCTGAGGAAAAAGGCTTGGGAGCCTGCTTGGGGTATAAAAACACCTATGTAAACACTTCCGGGCAAAGATCCTAAATCTTCTAGATTTTGTTGCATATTTGGGAGACATACATACATATATCCCCCACCCCCATTGTTTCTTTGTGAATTATTTATCCAGTTTCTCTTCCCAATCAGTCCTAAACTCCTCTGATTGTTTCTTATAGTTATCGGGCAATATTTTATATGCTCTACTAATTATTCCTTTCTTAACTGCAACTTCTGTTCTAGATTATGCCAAAAACTCTACCAGTGCTGGTCTTTGTTTTAGGGCTCCCCTATTTCTTTCTCACTGCCTATACTTTATCAATCCGTGATACAGAAGGCAATCTCTAACCTGCAGTCCAAATACGTTCTTAGCGTCTTCCAATTCTGTTACCTTTCCCTCTCTAGTTATTTGCTCTCAATACCTTGGTTCATTTGCCATTTTTCTCCAATATATTCCCACCCTGTCTTGCCTATTGTCTGTATCCCTAATTGCAGTCATCCCTTTTGGCAGAATCTCCTTTCTCCATTCTTGTATTGGCTTAGTTCTTAGAATACCTTCGGCTACTTTATGACTATAATATTCTGTATGATTATTATTCTCAGTCCTCTTCCATGACCTATTCAAAGCCTTCAACACCATTTCTCACCCTCTTCTCTTTACCCAACCCTCTAAAATTGGTCTCCCCCCACCCTAAACTGGTCTCCAGTTATTTATGTGAAAGACAACAGGCTGTTAGATGGCAAAACGCCATGTCTCCTTTCCTCAACACCACCATCGGCATTCTCCAAGGTTCCATACTTATACCAGTCCTATTTAGCATATTCACAACTTCAACTTGTCTCTATCTCAAGGAGCCATCATTCAGTATGCAGATGACTCCTATCATCTGCTTTGCTGACTCTGTTTCCAACTTACTTTTACTAACTCAAAATGCCTTTTCTTCCACAGAATCCTGGATGCACAACAAACACCTAGCCCTAACCCCCCCCCAAAAATCCAAAATCATACTTTTCACCTCTAAGAAAACAACCCCCTTAAGTAAGAAGGAGTTCACCATCTTTTCTCTTAATAAATCATTAATAGAAGTCGTTACCCACACAAAACGCCTCAGAGTCACTATTGACGAACATATGAACTTCAACCTTCATGTATAACAAAACATTTGCAAAACACACTTTAAACTTGGAAAGCTTTATAGCCATAATCACTTCCTAAGCCCCTCCACAAGAATAACCTTAGCCACAGCATACCTACTACCCTCTCTCCTCTACAGTGCCCCTCTACTCACTAATATCCAAAGCACCTCTAAACTCAAACGTGAGGCATGCTACAGTAAAATCACCAAATTCACAACCAACTCCAAATACTCCACCCATCACTGCACTACTTTAAAATCACTGAAATGGCTAGAACTACCTAACTGCTACTCCTACCTGCAACTAACCACAGCTCACAAAATACTGTTCAAACCCCAAGACTGTCCTGCCCTAAGCTCAGCATTCAACTGCCACCACCCAAATAGGCCCCATACATCAGGGGATCAGAAGCTGTTACAAGTTCAGAAACCTAACCTCCCACCTGGCCAGCTTCTTTACTCTTTCTCAATATCTAAGAACTGGAACCCTTTGCCTGTAACCATCAGAACAACTCAAAACCCCTCCTATTTCAAAACTTCCCTTCATACACACCTTTGTTTATGCTGGAAGTGTACTTGCACCAAGCCCCCCCTAGAATAAGCAGATTACCCTATTTCTTGTCATCACTGTTTTTTATATGGAATTGTACTACGGTAAATAGAGATTGTTACAATAAGCAGTGTATATACTTAAAGCAAAATACACACAATGGCTAGCGTGCAAAGCTCCTCTCAATAAACAGCAACTGTCCAAAAGATAAAAACAGAGAGAGCACCACTGCAAAAGTAAGTTATACAAACAAATAAAATATTTATTCAAGTAAGAGCTTTCACGTCTCGATGGATGCTTCTTCAGACTTCAATACAGTACAGCTCAAGAAATGCATTTTATATATAGCAATGAAATCAGTTAAACAATTAAAAGTCCATCATCCCTTCTCTTAAAGAAATATACAAATCTTACTCGGTCAATGTTCTAAATAGAATTAAATTCATATTATTAAATAAATTCTTATTTATACTATTAAAAATCATAAATGTGTACAATGATTATATCCCATAAAACATAAAATGTATATACTTACCTTAAACTGATTGTATAAGATTGTACTATTGCTCAAAGATGCTCCTGTTTCAGGATCTTCTCAACACTTGTATATACTATTTCCTTGTAATTGAGTTATAATTTCTTTGCAATTTCATTGCAGTTTCATTTTTTGTAACTTCAAACTGTTAATTTATTGTACAGTGGAGCTTTTCTCCCCAGGCCTCCACTGAAAATGGTTTCTGTTGGCCCAGTGGACTTTCCTGGTAAACAAAAAGCAAATAAATAAGCAAACAAACAAATAAATAAATAAAATTCTCCTTAAAGGCCTGCATCCATAATCCTAGTCTCTCCCTTTTACTTGAGCTTCTCCCCATTTCATCATCATCTCTTTCTATTTTTTAATTATAGTTTTCTGCTTGTGCTATGTATAGCAGCCTTAACAGTCTTGCTCTGAAGTACCTCTTCAATTCGGGTAATTCCAATCCGCCCTTTTCTAGTGAATGAATAAGCTTATCCCACTTGACTCTTGCTATCTTCCCCTCACATATAAAATCCTTCAGCTCTTTATTAATTACTGTCTATAATGTCTCCTGTGGTTGATAAAAATATGCATGACCTGTGTATAAAACTAGAAGGACTAAAAAACATTTTAACTGCTTGTATCTTATTATCAATATCCATATAACAGAGCTTCCATTTCCTCAGTTTTTGTATTATCTTTTGTTTAGTTTCTTCCCACATATCCTTAGCTGCCTTACCAGTATCATTTTTAATCCATACTCCTAAATACTTCATTTTTTCATGTCCCCATAAGTATGGATATTGCTGAACCAATTTGTATGTGGGTATATAGTTTACCACCATTGCTTTTGTTTTAACTTCATTAGTTTTGTATCCAGAAAAAGTTTGAAATGGTCTCAGTATGTTCCATAGCACTGTTATGTCCCTTTCTGGATTTGTCAGGTATAAAATAATGTCCTCTGCAAATAGAGCCAACTTTCCATGACTACCATACCAATTATATCCTTGAATTTCTGAGTCCCTTATTTTCGTTGCCATTGGTTCTAAATGTAATGCAAATAACAAAGAGGAGAGAGGACACCCCTGCCTGGTTCCTCTGCTCAAGCAGAGATTATCAGAGAGGACCCCACCCACTTTAATTTTTGCCTCCAATCCCTCATATATCCTCCTAATCAACCTCAGAATAGTATCAGAGAATGCAAATGCTTCCGTTGCTGTCCTCATAAAATCCCAGCTTACTCTGTCAAATGCTTTCTCTGGATCAAGACCTGACAACAACAATGGTATTTTCTTACATTCTGTTTCCCTCTGGATCATCACTGTTCTGTTAACATTGTCAAATGCTTGCCTCCCCTCCAGAAAACCACACTGATCCATATCTATCAATTTTGCCATTCTTTTAGCCGTTATAGACATAAATACTTTATGATCATGATTTATTATCGAAATGGGCCTGTATGAAGCTGGATCTGATGGAGCTTTACCCTCTTTAGGTATTACAGCTGCCACCGCTTTCTTCCAGAATTTTGGTACTTCTCCTCCTCTTAAAATACTGTCAAACAAAACCTTCCAGATCTTTATCAGTTTTTCCCCACCTACCTTCCAAACTACCACAGGAATACCATCTATTCCTTGAGACTTTCCTGTAGATTGGTTATATATCACCATTTTTTATCTCATTTCCTCCTGTACCTCTAATGCTGGCATATTTAATTCTTTCATAAACATTTCCATTTGTACCTTTTCTTGATTTCCATATTTCTCTGCTTTATACAGACTTTCACAGAATTTTTGAAATATTTCTAATACTTCTACAGGATCCCTTATCTTCCTTGTTTATAGGCTCCATAAGCTTGGTGACAGCCTTTTCTACTTTCTGTTGTCTGAGTCTTTCTGCTAAAAGTTTTTGTGCTCTAGAGTTATTATCAAAAAACAGTTGGTTAACAGTAGCCTTTTTAAATGCATGCATATTATTGAGGTAATCCAGTATTTTCTGTTTAGCATTCTGCAGGTGCTACTCCCCTATTTTGCGATACTTTAACATTTGTCAGTCCCTCTACGTAATTCTTGTTACTTCTTAACCATATCTCCCTTTCTTTTATTGCCACCCTATTTTTAAATTCCACTTTAATTTTATCCCACTCCCTAGCTATACTTTCAGAAGAAGTTTCTATCTTCTCTAATATCTCCTGAATAATTTCCGCTACCCATTCCTTAAATTCCACTATTTTCAACAAATAGCTGGGAAAGCGCCAGTGTCTCATTTTTATTTTAGTTATTACGGCATGCAAAAATCTACTGCCAATCCTTAGCGGACCGGAGTTCCACTGTGGCGACACCTAACCGGGAAAAGCCGAAAGACACAACATTGGTGCATTGTCTTGAAGAAGTTATTGGGTGTGTTTCAAGACCTTCAATTAAATGCCCATGTTCCTGTGAAATGTAAATTCAGTCTAGCTAGTCCAGTTTTTATATCTTGGGGAATAATATGTAAATTCACTCCAAAGTCATAGGACTGAATTCACATCTTCCATGCCAAATATTTTCATAAATTTCTTTAAACATCTACCCTCCTCTGTTATATTTTCCCTTCTGGGTTCCCCAGACATATCCTCACTGTTGCAAATCAAATTCTAGTCCCCGCCTATAAGTAATATTCCTTGCTGAAAGTAGATTATTTCTCCCAGAATTTTCTTTAGCTCCATTATAGCAGTTTTCAGTGGAAAGTAAATACATGCCAGTGTAATATTTCTTCCTTGCTAGTAGCCATTTAGTACTACAGATCTGCCATTATTATCTTTTACATTTTCTTCTATTATTATCAGAGCTCCACTTGCATCTAATATAAGTACTCCTCTCTTCCTTTGCCTCAGGCATTCTGTCGAATAACCATCCTGAAAACCTTTCTTTATCAAATTCACACATTCATTTCTTTCCAAGTATATCAGCTGGAGCACAGCTATTTGCAGTCTACATTTTTATTATAGTTCACTACTTTTTCTTTTTTGGATTTATCAGTGAGACCATTAATGTTTAAGGACATTATAGAAAGCATGTTCTTGAGGGATTATTATTCCTACCATTTATATATAACAGCTTTTTTGTTAAATGTCTGGTTTCAGATTTTGTGTTACATGCATGCACCATTTGGCAGGTTAATCTGTTATCCAGTTGCTCCTTGTCATCTCCATTTGAGCTAGTATCACATCTTGCAGAATTTTTGTTTTATTGAAAACCCTCAAAATTACACACACTCCCCAATACCCCCTACAACCTATTAACTTAATAATACACAAACTATGTACATAATAAAAACAAATGTTCCAAACTGATAGCCACACCCACAGGCTAGAGACAAGCAAAAAAGGTCATTCATGCTAAGGTGCATGATGCAGCCTGTGCTTTTAGTAAGTGCTGTCTGGTTTGGCTTATCTTTATTGCTCTCCCTACTAAGAAAACACTTGAATGTTTTCAGTAAACATTTTCTCCAATCCATTTCTCTTTATCAGATTGTCCTCTGGTGACATGCAAACCAGACACAAAACTGCAAAGGATACCTTGTTTACCAGAAAAAAGCCTTATAATGGTCAATATTCTTTTCCATTTATATGCTTTGTAGTAAACTTGTTACTGAATAAATCCTAGGGTTAACCCAATCATTTCCCTATGCAAGCATGAGAAGAAGTACACTAATTTCTTTGTCATGCTCTCTTAACCAGACCTTTCCTCTCTCCCTTTTCCCCCACACTGCAGTGCCTACATTTCTTCAAATTGAAAAAGAAAAAAGAGAAAAGAAGGAAGAAAAACAAGGACCTGTTTATATTAATATCCCATTACTTTAAAAAATTAACTAAGAGAACTTTACTTCATAGCTTGCTAAGAAAGTCATGCAACATTTAAACATTACCATTAAAGGAAAAAAAGAGATTTGTTTTACTTACAGTTAACTTTTCCCCTCTCCTCCCCTGTCCAAATAGTTCTCCGAAGATTAATGACATAATGTAGGGCATATGCTTCAGAGTCCCCTACAGGTTTAACAAAGTCCACAAAAATCCAGTATTTCCAAATCCTGTTGTTTTGCCATGTTTCATAGGTTGATACTAGGCTATCTGCCCTAGGGCATTTATAAGCCTAGCCAGAGTGTGTTTGGCTTTCGCCACCCTTTTAGATTAGTTGACTGTGCCTCTGTATATTAGGTCACAGAAGATAGCCCTTTTAAGGTTAGTTTACTGTGCCTCTGTCTAGTAGGGACACAGAAGAGATCCCAGGGGTAAACCTACGATCTCCCATCCACTCGTCAAGATTTCTCTTGAAGAGGGTCATTGAGGGGCTCTGCCTAACATGGATTGGGATTTTGTTCCAGAGTGAGGGGAGCCTCTGGGAAATTAATCTGTCCCTCCAGCATGTCCTATTTATTTATGTGCTGAGGTTTAAGTCCCTGGAGCGTGTAGCTCTAAGGGATTTGGATTTCCTGAGGTGGAGCATGTCCATTAATTTTGGGTTGGACATGGCTTTATAAGTCAGGCACAGATTGCCTCTGAGTAGGCGGTAAGCAACCAAGTAGAGCTGGAGTTTCTTTAGCCTAACTGTGTAGGGCATCTTTTTGAGTCCCTTGATCCTCTTGGTGAGCTACTTATGGGGTCTTTCCAGTTGCTGCAGGTGTCAAGTAAGGTACATCCCAAATGGGGCATTGTATTCAATTATGGGCCTGATGAGTGATGAGTAGAGGGGCACAATGACCTCTCTTGATCTAGATGGGAACCCTTTCGTGATAAGGTGGGCTATATAGAAGGTCTTTCTAACCACTTTGGCAGTGTGATTGTCAAAGGAGAGATTGCTATCTACTTGGGTCCCCAAATCCCTAATTACTTCTTCCGTACTTAATGGATTACCACCTATGTGGTAATTTGTGGGCACTTTGTTTTCCCAAAGGAGATGACTATGCATTTTTTGGCATTTAGCTTTAGGCCATGGCTCTGGCACCAGTTATCCGTCTCTGTGAGACCCTTTTGGAGGATGATTGTGTCAGTCGGCGAGTCGATTATGGCACCCAGTTTGCAGTCATCTGTGAACTTGGTCAGCCATAGTCCTCCCGTGTTGGCCTGTACCTCAGAGAAATATATACCGAACAAGAGAGGTCCCAGGACTGAGCCTTGTGGGACGCCACTTGTAACTGGTTTAGAGTCTGACATGGCACCTGCAATTCTGACCATGTGGGTTCTATCCCTGAGCCAGTTTGCAACCCATCTTGTGACATGGGGTTTATATTTAAGCTGGAGAGCTTATTTATGATGCCCGAGTGGGGTATTGTGTCGAAGGCTTTTGCGAGGTCCAGGTAGGCTGTGTGGGTTAGCTTCCCTTCATCTATGGCCTTGGTGACTGTTTCAAAGAAGTCAACCAGGTACAAGAGGCAAGATCTGCCCTTAACAAAGCCGAATTGGGTAGGATCCAGTGTTTGGAGGTTCCCAATGTCTTTGTTTATGAGTTCCATGATGATACGCTCCATAGCTTTGCAGACCAGGCTAGTCAGGCTCATAGGGCGATAGTTTCCGGGGTCCGTTGTGGCACCACCTTTGTGGAGTGGGATATAATATTATTATTATTATTATTGCTTTGTAAACCCACATTTGTCTGTTTCCAGGGTACTGATTTTATTCTTCAAATATTAATAACATGAAGCAGGGTATATGCTTTAAAGTCTCCCACAAGTTTAACAAAGTCCAAGGAAGTACAATATTTACAGATTTTCTTGTTCTGTCATGTTTGACAAATATAATTATTGCTTTATCATCCCATGGTTGTTGATTTCCAAGTTACTAGCTTTAATCCTGTCTATCTCCATCTCCCAAATCCTGTCTCTGTTTCATTTCAAACATATTCCTGATTCTTCTAGTCAATTCTTATGTTTTCTTCCTTCTCTCAGGCATCTGAAACAGTGGAAAAGCTATCACAGGCTCAGTCTCTCTGTAGTCTTTATCACTAGGAGAACATGAAGCATTACCGCCTCCTGATTCACAGCTCACCTTCTGTTGGACAAACTTTTGTATTTCTTCCTTAGCATGTACTTCATCAAAAAAATTATTTTGTTCCTCCAGGGGAAAAACACTTTGAAGATGGCTGGGTACAGCAGTTTGAATCTCACACCTGCGTTTCGACATTCCCTAAATATTTATTCCTCTTCTGCCTGGTATATACTGAGTAATCATTCTCCACAAACAATCAACAGTCTACCACCTTTAGCACTTTATCCTTCTGCCACAGTTTTGTCAGAATTAACTCTTGCTGCTGATAAGACTGCATCTTTACTATTAACGGTTTAAGTTGTTTTCTAGTTTCTCGTAAACAAATTTGGAGCATAGACATGATGTAGCCTTTCAGTTAACAGTTCCTGTTGTGGAATACCAGTCTAGTTGCTTATTTGTGCTTTCATAAAATTACTACAGTCTGTTCCTTCCAACTTCTGTGCTACAGCATAAAATCCCAGGTTTTCCCTATGTGCTCAATCGTCCATCTCTATTATTTTTTGAAACATCTCTTGTGCAGTTTCATATTCAGCCAGCATTTTCCTCATTTCGACCTCTGAGTTTTGCATTTCTGTCACCTTATCTGAATATCATTTTAAAACTTCTTCCATTCTTTCCAGCTTTTCATTGTTTGTATTGATATACTCCATCAGTATTTCATTTATTTTAACCAGTTCTGTGTGCAGCTGCTTTATACGCTCTTCTAGGTTACTGGAAGTCATGTCTGGAACTTTTACTGCCTCTTGCTGAACAACTGCAGTACTCCTCTCAGTCTGTTTCTTTTTCACCTTTTGTAGCTGATTTTCCTCCAGATCCTTTAGATTTCTTTTTTCCTGGCATCCAGGCAGTACACTTATTAGACAGTTACTGAAATTTACCCAGAAATCTAGGTCCACTGGCCATCTTTAAGTTTCTCTTTTCAGACTGGGAAAGCCAGAATTAAGCTGTTACTCAAAGTGCAGCCATCTTGAAAGTTCCCATAGAACTGCCCTTTCATCTGAAAATTATATAAAAATGCAGATTCATTTAACCCAGAATTAAATTTCTTATCCTCCATGTATTCATTCAATATGATTTTGAAAGTTGACAAGGATTTCACATAGAAACATTAGAATGTAATTTATGCCATAAAAGCGGAGATTTTGGGAGATGTAGGAGCCCCCTAAGTCATATTTTATATACTGAGCCCCTTGGTTAATTGTCAGGTTATTGATTACCGAATATTAGTCCTCAGTCGTTTCTTAAGCCTTCACTTGATTTTGCTTTATAAACAAGACATAGTTTCTCGCACAGTATTATGTAACCTCTGCAACTAGTTCTAACTTTTGGAGTAATTGGTTATACACTTTATTACTCATACCCCTTGATTTTTTATAAATCTTCTTTGTATTGATTCTAAATGATAAAAGTCAGTAATTGTCAGTTGACGAAAGCAAGAGTGCTTTGGTACCATAGTAGCCTGAGATTACTAGTGCTACTTTCACTGATATGATGCGGCAGTATTCTGAGATCACTGCCTTGATATACCTGTAGTTATTGTTATCAGAGTGATACAACAGCATTCTAAAACGAGTACTGTAGTACCATGACGTTTTCGAATTATTGTTATGGTGCAGCCACACTCGGAGAATGTAGTTGTACAGCAGCATGCTGGCATCAGTACTCTGTTTTAACAGCAGTGTGATGTCATGACAATGGGTTGACAGCTGGTACAGGATGACTATCTCTGCCATGTGCTTATGGAGTGCTGAGATAGGCTTTAGCTCCCCTTGAACCTGAAATGGATTAAGTAGTTAACTGTTAAAAAAGGAAAAAAAGAGTGCATGTAGGGTAGGCAGTATGCTGCAATATATGAGAAATATGAAGATAAATGGAATAGTAAGGGTAGGAGGTAAGTAAAAGGAAGAGAGAAAGATATGTATAAGTAAGTAAAATAAACAAATAAAGCAGTTCAAGTACCAAACAATAAAAGTGAAAAGACAATTTGTAGCAAAAATACTCTTTAAATGCTCAGAAAATAGCTCCAAGATGAGTTGTTGTATAACTTCATTCAATAATTTTGGATATAACCAAGAACAAAAAAAAATCATATTCACTAAACTTCAACATAGAAGGAACATTTATCTGAGGTTTTAACAATGAAATTATACATATATAGAATCAAAGATTAGTGTTCATTCTTAGACCTTTATAACTTCATAGGTTCATAGGTTAGTACTAGGCTAACTGCCCTTGCAAGCCTAGTCAATTATCCCTTGTGAGACTCAAACCCTGCACCTTGTGTTTGTAAGGCAAATACCTTAACCATTAGGCCACCCTCCCAGATTGATCTTTTAAGACAATTAACTATGAACATATAATTAATTATACATATAAACATTTAAAATTTTAACTTGTCAGTTAAGAGCAGTGTGTATATATATATATATCTCCACATGTGTCCACAGCCCCTTTTTCCCATTTTTGCATATGTGGTCGGGGTGTTACTTCAACAGTGACAATCATCTAGAGCCAAGGTTTACACCACCAGGTGGCTAGCCCTACTGGGGTAGTTCTTTCACACCACGCACATATGCACACTCTCACCTATGACCAATTTAGAGTGTTCAGTCCACCCACTGTATATCTTTGGAATTTGGGAGGAAATCAGAGCACCTGGAGGAAACCCATGCAAACACAGGGAGGACATGCAGATTCTGCACATAAGGCACCCTAGCCAAGAAATGAAGTAGGGAAGCTCTTGCTGTGTGGTGACAATGCTATCTCTTTTGCCACTGTGCTATCTATCTATATATATATATATATATATATATATATATATATATAGTGTGTGTGTGTATGACTATGATATATATATAATTATTATATATATGTATTGTGTGTGTATGTATATATAGATTTTTTTCTTTCTTAGATGCATAGGCAGTCATGACATTTAAAAGATGGTAGGATCATCTGGATTTCAATATTACTTTACGTCTTAAAATAATTTTCTTGAGTAATCATTAGATGTTCTTCATCTCACATTGCTGCAGTCCTTACATATGGGTAGTCCGCTGTCCTCGGTCGGCCCGAATACCAAAGTATTAGGCTGACGTCGGTCAAGGCGCCTTAGACTGACATCAGAACGTCAGGGTACAAAAGCGCATGACCGACGTCATATCCTCAGTCTTTTTTGCCGCATGGTCCGATGCAGAAGCAGCGTTGCAAGTGCCGTTCGGCGTTCTGAAATTTTTCAGGTTCGGAGTTTCAGACCGAATCCAAGTTGGCTAAGTACCCCGTTGGGGAATATTTTGTTTTTTTCTTGCCTCAGTGTATTACCGGATGTCAGAAAAAGTGAATATCTGTATTTCTTGTGGGAAACAGATACCGCATAGGGATTATCATTCTTTGTGCATTCCTTGTTTGGGGCCTGAGCACGACGTTGTTGGGTGTCGCTTTTGTGCGAGATTCAATAAGCGCACTATTAAGCGAAGGTTAGATTGTGCTAGGCTGGTCTTCGGTAAGCGGTGCAATTATAATATGCCGTCGGATTCTCCGGCGCCCGCTTCTTCGAAGAAGCGCAAAGACAAAACAGTTAAACCCAGGCAAGATGAGTCGTCCGTCCCGGACGCCGGTTCTTTAGAGGCTTCAGTGGAGCCGGTGGTTCCGACGGAGACTTCTTTGGAGTCTCAGGGGGAGACTTTGATTTTGCAGGATGTGGCCTCTCAAGAGGCAGGTCAGGCTGAAGGGGCTTCTCAGGTTTCTGTACTTCCCTCCCTTCCTAGGGTGGTTAGGCCCTCTCCTTCTGTTTCCAAGGCTTCTCCCAGAGGCAGGCCAGGTTTAGCTTCTGTTGGTGTCACTCCTAGTTCAGCAGGGTCTGTGCCTAAGAAGCACATGCTTAAAATGGCAGAAGATTTGATTACTCTGATTAGAGGTTCTTTGCCCCCTCCTGATAAGAGGCCTAGGGTGGAGCCAGAATTGGGAGGTTTTGAGCAGGCTTCGGATGTTTCAGAGTCTTCGGCTGAAGACTTGCAGGAGTACTCTCCTTATTCTGATTCTGATGCAGATGATTCCACTCCTACTGCTTCTCCTCCAGAGGATTTTTCTTTTTCAGAGACACTTCATTCTATGAGGGAACATTTTAAGTGGGAAGGTCAGGACTTCTCGGATTCCCGGAAAAGGCTTAGGGAATTTTTGCTTTTACCCCAACACAGGCCCTTGGCTATACCTCCTGTTCTGGATGTTGTGGAAGATGTGTTTTCAGAGGCTTCACTTAATCCTGATTCTCTGCCTCCTGCGCCTGTTAAACCAGATAGGTATTACAGGGTACCTGAGGCTCATAAATATCTTTATAAGAGTCCTAGGGCAGACCCAGAAACTATTAGTCAGGGGCTTAAGGGTGTTAAGGCTTCTGTGGCAAAGAATCCGGTTCCTCTAGATAAAGAGGCCAGAGCTTTGGATAGATGGGGAAAGAAGGTCTATACTTCTTCTACCTTAGCTATGAGGGCTTTGAATTGCCAGTTTCATATGTTGAAATATCAAAACTTTCTTCTTTCTCAGTTGAAGTCTAAGGTGGATGCTCTGGCGGAAGGCATTGAGTGTAAAGAATTACAAGATTTGGTGCATGTCTCTGAACAGGTGGGTAAGCATTCATTACAATGTGGTTTTGATGCTGTGCAGACCTCGTCTAGGGTGGCTGCCACTGGTTCAGTTCTTCGCAGGCACGCCTGGCTGAAGGATCAGAATTTATCTGACCATGTTAAGACAAGGATTTTGGATGCTCCTTTGCAGTCTGATGTGTTGTTTGGTTCACCTGTGGAGTCAGTCTTGAAGAAGATGGAGGACAAGGCTAAGTCTATGCAAGCTGTTAAAGATTTTTTGCAGGTTCAGCCTCCAAAGTTTAGTAGGAATTGGCCTGCTAAGGGGTGGACGTATCCCTCTTAGGATTCTCAGTCTAGGGGTAGATCTAGACGTGGTAGGGGCAGAGCTCAGGGTTCTTTCAGACCTAGAACAGGGAGTTCACCTGCACAATCTTCGGGTGAGGGCAGGGGCCAGTCCTTTCGTAAACAGGCCCAATGACCTACTTTTTCAGCTGCCAGATCCTTCTTGCTTGGCAGCACCTTTGGGAGGAAGGTTGGCACTCTTCAAGGAAAATTGGATTTTGATTACCCAAGACAAATGGGTATTGGATATCATTCACCAAGGTTACAAGTTTTATTTCCATACTTTGCCTCCTTTCAGAGGCATGCCAGACGTTCCTCCGCAGCAAAGACTAGAGGCTCACAAACAAATTTCTCTACTACTTCAATTAGGGGCCATACAACCGGTCCCTCTGCCAGAAGTGGGCCTAGGATTTTATTCTCGCCTGTTTCTAGTACCAAAGAAAGGGAACACGTGGAGACCAATTTTGGATTTATCTATCCTCAACACATATCTGGACATTCCCAAGTTCAAAATGTTGACGTTACATCAGCTTTTACCTCTGCTGGGCAAAGATCACTGGATGGTGACTCTGGATCTCAAGGAGGCTTATCTTCATGTTCCTATCAGGCTCAGTTGCAGGAAGTATCTGCATTTTCGAGCTGGGACTTCTCATTATCAGTTCTCTGCATTGCCCTTTGGCTTATCTACTGCGCCCAGAGTGTTCACGAAGGTTCTGGCTCCAGTGGTAGCTTTCTTCAGGCTAAGAGGAATACAAATCTATCCTTATTTGGACGATTGCCTGATTCTGGCCCAAGGAAGGGACGAACTTCTTCATCATTTACAGTATGTGATGGCAGTGTTAAGATGCCTGGGGTATTCTGTGAACGAAATAAAGTCCAGTCTAGTACCCTCTCAGGACATGTGCTTTCTGTGTGTGAGACTGAATACAGCATCCCAGATGGCCTTTTTGACCCCGGACAAACAAAAGAATCTTTCTCTTTACTTCCATCAATTGTCTCGTCAGTCCAGGCTGACTGCAAGGACAGTCCTTCAAGCCTTGGGGTTCATGGCATCTTGTATTCTGGTACTTCCCAATGCCAAACTGCATATGAGGAAGCTACAGTGGTATCTCAAGAATGTATGGACACAGCACTGCCAAGATTTGGACACTGTCATTCAGATAATACCTTGCATTCAAAAGGAATTTTTGTGGTGGGCTCAGGAATGTCACCTAAACAAGGGACTCTCTGTGACCCGACCAGAGGCGAGTCAGAGTCTAACGACAGATGCCTCAGACAAAGCTTGGGGAGCTCATCTAAATGGAAAATGGGTACAAGACACGTGGCCTGCCAGACTTCAACATTTACATATCAACTTGAAGGAGATGTTAGCAGTCCAGTTTGCATTGATAGCTTTCAAGGATTTACTTCTTCCAGGGCAGGTGTTGATTCAAACAGACAACACAACTGTCATGTGGTACATCAACAAGCAAGGGGGGACGCATTCATATCCTCTATGCAGACAAGCAATGATTTTGTGGGAGACTGCTCTTAGTTTACAGCTAAATCTTCAGGCAAGGTTTCTGCCAGGAGCACAGAACTCCTTAGCAGATGTGTTGAGCAGACAAATTATGGATCCCCACGAGTGGAAATTGGATCCTCATGTATTTCAGAAATTGACAGTGTTATGGGGAACTCCAGACATAGATCTGTTCGCTTCTCCACTAAATTACCAGCTGCCAAGGTT
The DNA here is from genome assembly GCF_019279795.1 of Protopterus annectens. Taxonomy (NCBI): domain Eukaryota; kingdom Metazoa; phylum Chordata; order Ceratodontiformes; family Protopteridae; genus Protopterus; species Protopterus annectens. The sequence goes on from NC_056747.1 coordinate 95,303,513, forward strand.
TTGCACAAAAAGGTTTCATCCCACAGCTTGGAAAGTGGATGCTCTCTCATTCAATTGGAGCAATCTTCACGTGTATGCCTTTCCACCTCTACCTCTCCTCCCAAAGGTACTCCTGAAGGTCAGACAGGACAAGCCAAACATGATTTTAATAGCTCCGGATTGGCCTCGACAGCACTGGTACCCATTACTGAGAAGTCTGGTACGGAAGCCTCCATGGCCGTTGCCTTCGATTCCTCACCTGCTGTCTCAAGAGAACAGTCATTTACTCAATGTCAAACTTCACACTCTACATCTAACAGCCTGGCATATTCTGTTTTAAACCCTGGAGGGTCTCAGCTTCCACAACAAGTTTTGAATGTTATTTTGGAGGCCAGAAGGCCTAGTACAAGGAAAGTTTACGCAGATAAATGGAGGAGATTTTTATTTTGGAGTACAGCAAAGGACTTTGATGTTTCTAAACCTAATTTAAGTGTTGCTCTTCAATACCTTACTGAGTTATTGGACAAAGGTTTGTCCTTCTCCTCTATAAAGGTTCATGCTGCAGCAATCTCTGCTCACTATGACTGTGACCCACCATTATTTTCTCATCCTTTGTTTAAGCAATTCCTTAGAGGGGCAAAGAATATAAGACCCCCACGTAGAGCTCCTAATCCTGCTTGGGATCTCAATTTTGTGTTGGAGAAACTCACTCTACAACCTTTTGAGCCTGCAGCAACAGCAGAGTTGAAATATTTATCATGGAAGACTGCTTTTTTGTTGGCCATTACTTCTGCGAGAAGGGTTTCTGAATTACAGGCCCTTATGGCGGTTGAGCCTTTCTTAATTTTCCACAAGGATAGGGTGTCTTTGCGTACTAACCCTTCTTTTATGCCTAAAGTGGTTTCTAGTGTGGCTTTAAACCAAACTATTCATTTGCCGACTTTTTATGCAAACCCCCAAAATAAAGGGGAGAGGATTTTGCACACTTTGGATATACACAGACAGTTGCGATATTATTTGAGCAGAACTAAAGGGTTCAGGCAGTCTCAGCAGTTGTTTGTTTCTTTTGCTTTGGGTTCTCAGGGCAAACCAGTTTCAAAACAAACTATTTCTAAGTGGATTGTTTTTTGTATTTCTTTCTGTTATTCCCATCATGGTAAGGAGATTCCAGCTGGGATTAGGCCTCATTCCACTAGGGCTACTGCCACTTCTACAGCTTTTTAAGGGGGATGGCTACTAAAGATATTTTGGAAGCAGCTACTTGGAGTTCAGTGCATACTTTCTCTAAGCATTACCACCTTCCACTTTACTCTAAATCTAGGGCTGGATTTGCCACTGCAATTTTACAGGGCATTTTGGCAGCCCCTAATGCTTTTTAGTTGGCCATCCTCCCTTACCTCTGCTTTGGGATTCTACCCATATGTAAAGACTGCAGCAATGTGAGATGAAGAACATAGTACAGTTTTGTACCTACCATAAATGTAGATGTTCGAAGATCCACATTGATGCAGTCCAATTTACCCTCCCTCCTTCCCCTCTGTATTTAGAGGTGGTGGTGTGGTTTGGGTTGTGCATATTGTAAATATGGTTAGTGCAGGGGTGGTTGGTTATTTTTTGGCTTTAGCCTTTGTTGTTAGGGCCTTCTGACATCTGGGGCAAGAAAAGACTGAGGATATGATGTCGGTCATGCGCTTTTGTACCCTGACGTTCTGATGTCAGTCTAAGGCGCCTTGACCGACGTCAGCCTAATACTTTGGTATTCGGGCCGACCGAGGACAGCGGACTACCCATATGTAAGGACTGCAGCAATGTGGATCTTCGAACATCTACATTTATGGTAGGTACAAAACTGTACTTTTCAGTGGTTTTAGTAGGTGTTGCCTAACACTGTATCCCGGTTAAGAGGTGGCACAGAGTATGTTCTAGTACATACAGGAGGTGCAGCTAATGGCTTCACGCATCTTTGATGATTTGTTTGCACTAGCCGGTAAAGAAATAGACAGTGCATTGTTCAGATGGCACATGAGTAGCCAAAAGAAAAAGGAAAATGTGTAGAGGGCTGTACTCCTCTTCCAGAATAAGTATCAGGGTCTTTGTCATTCTAAGTGTAATGTGTGGTGTGCCCTGGATTCCATTTGCGCCCCACCCCAGTTCATAATCAGAGCTTGCAGTACACCCCACCTGAGAATAGCAATTTTCTGTATAATAGAATTGCTGCAAAGCATCACTGAAATTATAATGTGTATCATTTTGGTTATATCTGTTTTTGTTTAAAATTACTTATTTCCTTCTTACCATTTTTTGATAGCAGCTCATCTGAAATCCTCAGTGGCTAACTGGGATCCATTTTTGTCTATTTCTTTATCTCACCTTATAACAAAGGCATGTAGAGAGGGTTTCAGATTCCTTTTGGCCTGCATTACCCAATACCCCATTCAGCAAATTATTTCGTTTCTAGTGCAGCTGTTGCAACATATTAAATGAAAGAATTACAGACAAGATATTTCTCCTTAAAACAGTGCAGCAGCCATCACAACACACAATCGATTTCATTTGTCTTTTATGAACTATAGATGTTCTTCATCTCACATTGCTGCAGTCCTAACACTTGGGTAGTCCGCTGTCCCTCGGTCGGCCCGAATATCAGAGTATAAGGCTGACGTCGGTCAAGGCGCATTTGACTGACATCAGAACGTCAGGGTACAAATGCGCATGACCGACGTCATATCCTCAGTCTTTTTTGCCGCATGGTCCGATGCAGAAGCAGTATTGCAAGTGCCGTTCGGCGTTCTGAAATTTTTCGAATTCGGAGTTTCAGACCGAAGTCAGAGTTGGTTAAGTACCCTGTTGGGGAATATTTTGGTTTTTTCTTGCCTCAGTGGTTTACCGGATGTCAGAAAAAGTGAATAACTGTATTTCTTGTGGGAAACAGATACCGCATAGGGATTACCATAATTTGTGTATACCTTGTTTGGGACCTGAGCACGACGTTGTTGGGTGTCGCTTTTGTGCTAGATTTAATAAACGCACTATAAAGCGAAGGTTGGATTGTGCCAGGTTGGGCTTTGGGAAGCGGTGCAATTACAATATGCCGTCGGATGCTCCGACGCCGGCTTCCTCAAAGAAGCGCAAGGACAAGGCAGTTAAACCTAGGTTAGAGGAGTCGTCCGAACCGGACGCCGGTTCTTTAGAGGCGTCAGTGGAACCGGTGGTTCCGACGGAGGCCTCTCTGGAGTCCCAGGGAGAAACTTTGATTTTACAGGATGTGGCCTCCCAGGAGGCAGGTCAGGCTGTAGGGGCTTCTCAGATAACTGTACTCCCCTCCCTTCCTAAGGGGTCTAGGCCCTCTCTTTCTGCTTCCAAGGCTTCTCCTAGAGGCAGGTCTAGTTTAGCTTCTGTGGGTGTCACTCCTACTTCTTCAGGTTCTGTGCCCAAGAAGCACATGCTTAAAATGGCAGAAGATTTAATTACTTTAATTAGAGGCTCTATGCCCCCTCCTGATAAGAGGCCTAGGATGGAACCAGTGTTGGGGGATTATGAGCAGGTTTCGGATGTGTCTGAGTCTTCGGCTGAAGACTTGCAGGAGTATTCTCATTACTCTGATTCTGATGTGGATGATTCTACTCCTTCTGCTTCTCCTCCTGAGGATTTTTCTTTTTCAGAAACCCTTCACTCCATGAGAGAGCATTTTAAATGGGAAGGTCAGGACTTCTCTGATTCCAGGAAAAGGCTTAGGGAATTTTGTTTTACCCCAGCATAGGCCTTTGGCTATACCTCCTGTTCTGAATGTGGTGGAAGATGTGTTTGCAGAGGCTTCTCTTAATCCTGATTCTTTGCCTCCTGCTCCTGTTAAACCAGATAGGTATTACAGGGTGCCTGAAGCTCATAAGTATCTTTTTAAAAGTCCTAGGGCAGACCCAGAAACTGTTAGCCAGGGGCCTAAGGGTGTTAAGGCTTCTGTTGTCAAGAATCCGGTTCCTGCAGATAAAGAGGCCAGGGCCTTGGATAGATGGGGAAAGAAAGTTTATACTTCTTCCACTCTTGCCATGAGAGCTTTGAATTGCCAGTTTCACATGTTGAAATATCAAAATTATCTCCTTTCACAGTTGAAATCTAAGGTTGATGCTCTGGCGGAAGGTATTGATTGTAAAGAGTTACAAGATTTAGTGCATGTTTCTGAACAGGTGGGTAAGCATTCTTTGCAATGTAGTTTTGATGCTGTACAGGCCTCGTCTAGGGTGGCTGCCACTGGGTCAGTTCTTCGCAGGCATGCCTGGCTGAGGGATCAAAATTTATCTGACCATGTTAAAACTAGGATTTTGGATGCCCCTTGCAATCTGATGTCTTGTTTGGTTCTCCTGTTGAGGCAGTTTTAAAGAAAATGGAAGACAAGGCTAAGTCTATGCAGACTGTTAAAGATTTTTCGCAGGTTCAGCCTCCAAAGTTTAGTAGAAATTGGCCTACTAAGGGGTGGACGTATCCTTCTTATGATTCCCAGTCTAGGGGTAGATCTAGACGTGGCAGGGGCAGAGGTCAGGGCTCTTTCAGGCCTAGAACAGGAGTTCTCCTGCACAGTCTTCGGTGAGGGCAGGGGTCAGTCCTTTCGTAAACAGACCCAATGACCTACCTTTTCAGCTGCCAGAACCTTCTCGCCTGGCAGCACCTTTGGGAGGAAGGTTGGCACTTTTCAATGAAAATTGGAGTTTGATTACCCAAGACAGATGGGTATTGGATATCATACATCACGGTTACAGGTTTTATTTCCATACCTTGCCTCCTTTCAAAGGCATGCCAGACATTCCTCCTCAACAAAGAATAGAGGCTCACAAGCAAATTTCTCTGTTACTCCAAATAGGGGCCATACAGCCGGTTCCTATGCCAGAAAGGGGCCTAGGATTTTATTCTCGCCTGTTCCTTGTACCAAAAAAGGGGAACACGTGGAGACCAATTTTGGATTTATCTATCCTCAACACTTATCTGGACATTCCCAAGTTCAAAATGTTGACGTTACAACAGCTTTTACCGCTGCTGGGCAAGGATCACTGGATGGTAACTTTGGATCTCAAGGAGGCTTACCTTCATGTTCCTATCAGATTAAGTTGCAGGAAGTATCTGCGTTTTCGGACTGGGACTTCTCACTATCAGTTCTCTGCATTGCCCTTTGGCTTATCTACTGCGCCCAGAGTATTTACGAAAGTTCTGGATCCAGTGATAGCTTTCTTCAGGCTGAAAGGAATACAAATCTATCCTTATTTGGATGATTGCCTGATTCTGGCTCAAGGAAGGGACGAGCTCCTTCGTCATTTGGAATATGTGATAGCAGTGCTAAGATGCCTGGGTATTCTGTGAATGAAATAAAGTCCAGTCTAGTACCCTCTCAAGACATGTGCTTTCTGGGTGTAAGACTGAATACAGCATCCCAGATGGCCTTTCTAACCCCGGACAAACAAAAGAATCTTTCCCTTTACTTCCATCATCTATCTCTTCAGTCCGGGCTGACTGCAAGGACAGTCCTTCAAGCCTTAGGGTTCATGGCATCTTGTATTCTGGTGCTTCCCAATGCCAAACTGCATATGAGGAAGTTGCAATGGTATCTCAAAAATGTATGGACACAGCACTGCCAGGATCTGGACACTGTCATTCCAATAATACCTTGCATTCAAAAGGAATTTTTGTGGTGGGCTCAGGAATGTCACCTAAACAAGGGACTCTCTGTGACCCGGCCAGAGGCGAGTCAAATTTTAACGACAGATGCCTCGGACAAAGCTCTGGGAGCTCATCTAAACGGAAAGTGGATACAAGACAAGTGGCCTGTCAGACTACAGCATCTACATATCAACTTGAAGGAGATGTTAGCAGTCCAGTTTGCATTAATAGCTTTCAAGGATTTACTTCTTCCAGGGCAGGTGTTGATTCTAACAGACAACACAACTGTCATGTGGTACATCAACAAGCAAGGGGAACACATTCTTATCCTCTATGCAGGCAAGCAATGATTTTGTGGGAGACTGCTCTCAGTTTACAACTAAGTCTTCAGGCAAGGTTTCTGCCGGGAGCACAGAACTCCTTAGCAGATGTGTTAAGCAGACAAATCATGGATCCCCACGAGTGGAAACTGGATCTTCATGTATTTTAGAAATTGACAGTGTCCTGGGGAACTCCAGACATAGATCTGTTCGCTTCTCCACTAAACCACCAGCTGCCAAAGTTTTGCACAAAGAGGTTTCATCCCACAGCTTGGAAAGTGGATGCTCTTTCTTTCAGTTGGAAAAATCTTCATGTGTATGCCTTTCCACCTCTGCCTCTCCTCCCAAAGGTACTTCTGAAGGTCAGACAGGACAAGCCAAGGATGATTTTGATAGCTCCAGATTGGCCTCGACAGCACTGGTACCCATTACTGAGAAGTCTAGTACGGAAGCCTCCATGGCCTTTGCCTTTGATTCCACATCTGTTGTCCCAGGAGGACAGTCATTTGCTCAATGTCAAACTTCACTCTCTTCACCTAACAGCCTGGCATATTCTGTTTTAAATCATAGAGGGTCTCAACTTCCACAACAAGTTTTGAATGTGATTTTGGAAGCTAGAAGGCCTAGTACAAGGAAAGTGTACGCAGATAAATGGAAGAGATTTTTGTTTTGGAGTGCAGCTAAGGATTTGGATGTTTCTGAGCCTGACTTAAGTGTGGCTCTTCAATATCTTACTGAGTTGTTAGACAAAGGTTTGTCCTTCTCTTCTATTAAGATTCATGCTGCAGCAATTTCAGCTCACTACGACTGTGACCCACCATTGTTTTCTCATCCTTTGTTCAAGCAATTTCTTAGAGGGGCAAAGAATATAAGACCCCCACGAAGGGCTCCTACTCCTGCTTGGGATCTCAATTTTGTGTTGGAGAAACTCACTCTACAACCTTTTGAGCCTGCAGCTACTGCTGAGTTGAAATATTTGTCATGGAAGACTGCTTTTTGTTGGCCATTACCTCTGCAAGAAGGGTTTCTGAATTGCAGGCCCTTATGGCAGTTGAGCCTTTCTTAATTTTCCATAAGGATAGGGTATCTTTACGTACTAATCCTTCCTTTATGCCTAAAGTGGTTTCTAGTGTGGCTTTAAACCAAACTATTCATTTGCCTACTTTTTATGCAAATCCCCAAAATAAAGGGGAAAAGATTTTGCACACTTTAGATGTACACAGGCAGTTGCGATATTATTTGGACAGAACTAAAGGGATCAGACAATCTCAGCAGTTATTAGTTTCTTTTGCTTTGTGCTCTCAGGGCAAGCCCGTGTCAAAACAAACTATTTCTAAGTGGATTGGATTTTGCATTGCTTTCTGTTATTCCCATCATGGCAAAGAGATTCCAGCTGGGATTAGGCCTCATTCCACTAGGGCTACTGCCACTTCAACAGCTTTTTTGAGGGGGGTGGCAACTAAGGATATTTTGGAGGCAGCCACTTGGAGTTCAGTGCATACCTTCTCTAGGCATTACCACCTTCCATTGTACTCTAAATCCAGGGCTGGTTTTGCCACTGCTGTGTTGCAGGGCATTTTGGCAGCTCCTGCTTCATTATAGTTTAGCCATCCTCCCTTACCTCTGCATTGGGATTCTACCCAAGTGTTAGGACTGCAGCAATGTGAGATGAAGAACATAGTACAGTTTTGTACCTACCATAAATGTAGATGTTCAAGATCCACATTGCTGTAGTCCAATTACCCTCCCTCCTTCCCTCTGTAGTTTGAGGTGGTTGTGTGGGTTGGGTTATCCATCTGAGGTATATTGTGTATATTGTATATATTGTATATATTGTACATATTTTTGGTGTTAGGCTGGTTGGTTGTTTAGTTGTTGTCTATGGGTTTTGACCTTTCTTTTTAGGGTCTTCTGACATCTGGGGCAAGAAAAGACTGAGGATATGACGTCGGTCATGCGCATTTGTACCCTGACGTTCTGATGTCAGTCAAATGCGCCTTGACCGACGTCAGCCTTATACTCTGATATTCGGGCCGACCGAGGGACAGCGGACTACCCAAGTGTTAGGACTGCAGCAATGTGGATCTTCGAACATCTACATTTATGGTAGGTACAAAACTGTACTTTATCATGGTTCATTTAGTAGGAAATCTACCTCTTCACCTGTAGGCTTTAGTCCTCCAAAAGCAATATCTTATATCCTTAAAATCAAACAACTGAAAAAGATCTATGAGGAAAGAGAATGTTGTGGTACCTTTCAGGTAGGGTTTTTTCCAGTATTTCTGCTCTTCATTTGTGCTTTAATGCCTGCCTAGTTTATCATTGGTGATGTACCTTGTTCTGTTAGCACCACTTCCAGTGGAAGGGGTAACCCACAGATAGCAGATAACAAGGCTTATGATGGCAAGTGTAATATCCAAAGGATAGTACTGGAAGGTGTCTAGTATAACTGAGGGATTTTCTTTTTTCTGCAATGTGAACTGCAGTCGTGAGGGATTAGAACACCAGGAATAAAATTCTACACCCCCTCCTGCATACACACATGCATCAAGGAAGGGAGCATCTATGATTTTTCAGCTGATCTTTTTACAATCAGTGACCCACATTTTGCTGTGGATGCAGTAACAGACTGGGACATGAAATTAAACATTAAACTGAGTTATTTCTATTTATGTGGCTGCTGTGCTAGCTAGTGGACATTCATGGATGTTTCTTAAGATGGAATGGTGCTTCTTCCAGTCTCCTGGTTAATTTCTCACTGAAAAGATTGGCAGTTGCATTTTCTGATTTAGTTTCAGCAGGATTTTCTGTGTATAACCTTCCTCAACACACACACAGAGCAGCCTAAAAGCAACAATTTCCAGAAGGTACTCTTAGTTTAAAATATGTAAAAATCAATAGCATTTCAAAGCTCCCCTGTCTGAAAACAATAGTTACATTATGTTGTTCCTAGTTTAAGATCAACTAAACTTAATAAAGAAATTTAAAAAAGATTACAAAGCACTCCTCAGCACTGACCTAGTTTTCAGTTGTTGAAGAAAGAGTAGGTGTTGCAACGTAGCTTTGTATTTTTTTCCAAGCTACATTCCATTCTTTCAAATATGAGACATCAAGGCCATTTAATCTATGCAATGTTTTCAAGCTTAAACCTGTGATAAAATTCCTTTCTTTCTTTTGAAATTAACAGCTAGAATGTAGTTAACTTTTCTTTAAGTGAATATCACAACATATTTCAATATTAGAATCTATTTTAAAATTAAAACACAGTTTTGCACTCTTAGAATTTCTGTCCTCTGGAAGAAGTAACTTGTATTAGATCCACACCTTATCTTTTGCCTCCACCAGATCACTATTCAGTTGTGAACATCCTTCTCTTTGCTTACATATTTACATGTAAATTACCCCTCCCCGTGGAATGCAATGGTAAGTTGGCTTCTGCACTTGGATGTAATCGAACATAAATCCACTTCAAGAAGTGTTGTTATCTATGCCTGGTTCATTTCTTTCTAAATTCTTTTAGTGCTTCAAATATTGGGAGAATAAGCTGAGATTAAGCTGCTAGTGTTTAATACTGATTTGTTTGCGTGGGTTTCCTCTGGGTGCTCTGGTTTCCGCCAACATTACAAAAACATGTAGTAGGTGGATTGGACACTCCAAATTGGCCATAGGTGTGCATGTGAGTGTGGGGTAAGGAAGAACAGGCGGCGCCCTGTGTGGCAATGGTTGCTTCGGCTTATCAGAGAAATGTGCATTGTTTGTGTAATTCTGCATCTAAAGCAAGTAAAACAACCGAATCAGGGACAAAAACATATGAAAAGCTAACGGGCAGTAAGGAGAGACTTCAGAAAATTCATCTACAAAGCTCGATGTGCAGTAGGTTTGATGGACTGCTGGCTGCATGGCCTGTAAGGCCTAATACACTCCACGAGCTACTGGAACTAATAATTATACTGAAATACAATCCAGACTGCACAAATAAGGTGGAATCAGTGCTTATTACTCAGGGAAGGAGAAGGAAAAGAAAGACGTGTGAAAGAACTGGTAAGCGAGGATCCATGTCTGGAAACATCACAAGGTTAAAAGTTAACCCCCTTCAGGCCTGCACTGCCATCCATTCTACTGGCTAATGTTCACTCCCTGGAAAACAAAATAGACTACATAAGGCTAGAACTAACTAACCACAGCAAGGTGAGAAACTCTTGTGTATTTATCTTCACTGAGACTTGGCTGAGCTCTAGCATAAATGACAGTGCAGTTCATGTGGAGGGGCTATCATTATTTTGTGCAAATAGAATACAGTCTCTAAGTGGGAAAGCAAAGGGGGGTGGTGTCTGCATCTACATCAATAACAATTGGTGCACCAGCTGTGAGGTGGTAAAAACACACTGCTCTGAGGACCTAGAGTTTATGTCGCTGAAATGCAGACCTTTCTACCTACCAAGGGAATATAACAGTGTCAGCATCACAACAGTATACATACCTCCCAGTGCCAACACAAACAAAGCACTAGTTAAACTATATTGTTCTATAAATGATTTGCAAAATCAAAATCCTGACAGAGTACATATAACAGCAGATCAGGCAAACCTGAAAACAGTCATACCTCAATACTGCCAGTATGTAGACTTTGCAACCAGAGGGAAAAATACACTGGACAAAGTCTATACAAATATAAGCTAGCATTTAAGGCAGTACCTCATCCCCACTTGGGTAACTCAGATCACCTTACCATTATGCTGCTACCATCGTAGAGACCACTGTTGGCTAGGGGGAAACCGTCAGTGAAGCAAGTAAGAGTATGGTCAGAGGGACCAGTCTCAGCAATACAAGACTGTTTTGAGAGTAGCTTTGTATTTGGAACATCTTCAAGGAGGCAGCCACAGTAAAACAACACATCAAGCTGGAGGAGCACACTGAATCAGTGATGGGTTACATCTCAAAATGTGTTGACGATGTGACACTCACCAAAAACATCATTACAAGAGCCAACCAGTAACCCTGGCTAACAAGTGAAGTGTATGAGATCCTGAAAGCAAGGAATGCAGCATTCAAGTCTGATGATAAAGAGACTGTCAGACTGGCTAGATCTCAGTTAAACCAAGGGGTGAGGGAGGCCAAACACAAATATGGTCAAAAGACTATGAGCTATTTCTCAAAAAAAAAGGACCCCAGGCACCTGTGGCAGGGCATCCAGTCTGTAACAGATTACAGGTCCCTGTCTTAACAGTGTGATGATGATACAGAATTCCTAAACAAGCTCAACATCTACTTCAGTAGGTTTGAGGAAGGGAACAAGATAGTAGCAGAGAAAATCGCCACAACAAGTGTGAGGAAGAACTCAGCCTCAACCCTGCTGATTTTAGAGGAACCCTGTGAAGAGTTAACCCCAGGAAAGCAGTTGGACCTGATAACATTCTTGGAAGAGTGCCCAGAGACTGTGCGAACCAACTAACAAATGTACTCACAGACATTTTCAACAACTCACTGAGTCAAGCCATTGTGCCCAAATGTTTCAAGTACACAAACATTATACCACTGCCAAAAAAGTCACCACGCGCGAGCCTAAATGACTATCGTCCTGTAGCTCTTACCTCCACTGTGATGAAATGCTTTTCGAGACTGGTCAGAGATGTAATAACTTCCAAACTACCTGCAGACTTTCATCCACTTCAGTTTGCATACAGACCCAATCGCTCCACAGGAGATGCTATTTTTTTGACACTCCACATATTGCTGGACCACCTGGACAACAAGAATAGCTATGCGATGCTACTTTTCATCGACTTCAGTTCAGCTTTCAATACAGAAAGCTGGTTCAACTGGGTATCAGCACTCCACTATGCAACTGGATTCTGGACTTTCTTCTAGATAGACCCCAGAAAGTGTGCATAGGCAAGAATACATCAGAGAGCATCACCCTGAACACTGGAGTCTCACAGGGATGTGTCCTAAGCCCCCTGCTTTTCACCATACTAACCCACGACTGTACTTCCAAGCACAGCTCAAACAATATAAAATTTGCAGATGATACGACAGTTGAGCCTCATCAGGAATGATGATGAGACAGCCTACGGAGAGGAGGTGAATCAATTCATAAGCTGCTGTTATAGCAATAATCTTGCACTAAATGTCAACAAGACCAAAGAAATAATTGTGGACTACAGGAAGAGCAGAGAACACTTTCCACTTCCAATCAATGGAGAAACAGTTGAGAGAGTAAAAAGCACACAATGTCTGGGGGTTCACATTGCAGAAGACTTGACGTGATCATCCAACACAAATGTCATTATTAAGTAGGGTCACCAACAGCTTCACTTCTTGCGAAGGTTGAGGAGAGCAAACCTACCATCAATGGCTCTCATAACCTTCTACAGGAGTAACCATCAAAATTATACTAGCAAACAGCTTTACAGTATAGTATGGAAGCTACTCTGCTTCCAAGCACCAGTCCCTCCAGAGGGTAGTGAAAGTGGCTGACAGGATTATCAGGAACTCCCTCCCATCCACACAAAACCTGCACATGTCCAGATGTCTCAGCAGGGCAAGGAGAATAACCAGGGATAGCACTCATCCTGCTTACAAGCTGTTATCACATTTAACATCAGGAAGGTGCTTTTGATGCATACACTGCAAAACCACGAGATTTATAAACAGCTTCTTTTCACTAGCCATCAGGTTACTAAACTCTAGGAACAGTACCCTGCACACTGGGCATTAAGGCAGTAATCCAACAGTACTGAAAAGTCTCTATAGTGCAATATCTAACAAGGTCTTACCCGCACCCAGACAGCAAAGTCAGCAGTAATCAAACTGAACCGTCTTACTGTGCAGTATAAATGTAGGCCTTAAATCAATTGCTTAAGTGCAATTTTTCCAGTGAAAATAAGCTAATAACCTAGTAATGAGTGACAGTCTGTTAAATCAGTGCAATAATGCAAGTATTTATTATTGTTGTTTGTCTGTGTGTATAGAATTTTGTGTATTATTGTTACGTTGACTGTAGTCTATGTATTGTATGCACATCGAGTCTGAAAAACATAATTTTGCTCGGTTCGCACTTGTATGAATCGAAATGATAATAAAGTTTACTTTGACTTTTGACTGTCAGTATTGAAGTGACTCCCTGTCCCCATGTGTAAAAATGGGAAAAGGGGCTGTGGATGGATGGTTTACCACTGATGAGTATATTTTGTGTATACAATGCCTTTTTCATTTTATGCCTTGCTGCTGCAGTACTGCCAGTGGCCACACAGTAGTGCTAGGGCTACATTCAGTGCAGTAGTCCTGATGGAAGACATTGTCCTGGATACTGGATCCTCTTTGTGTGGTGGTTATATTCATTCTTAAATCATCACCAGCTACAAAAGGCAGTTGTATCATTTTCATTCCTTCAGATACTTGGCATACCGGGATGCTTCCTGCTCCTGCTATGAGGACATCCCAATGCATATATTACAAAGACCAGTGCCTTATCAGGCAGTCTGCTTTATAGGATCTGCAGTAAACCATCAACTTATTAATATGTGAGGTGGCTAGGTGCTGATTTTTTTTCTCATTTATTTCTAATTCCTAAGGCTAAAAACAATACCTGTCTTGAAAATGTACCTGCTCCATATTTACTGTGTTCTAAAAGTCTCCCTTTTTTGTTCATTTTATGCATCAGTAGTTTTTCTGTTATTTATAGTACATATATTTTGTCCTTTCTCCATGAAGGGATATTGAGTTCATCCACCCCATCTCCCTTACCTCCTTCCCTAGTGACAACTTTCATCTGGGATTTGACTGTCCAAGTCCTTTTGGGAATTAACTAGCATCTCCATCCCATATTCTTAATTGTTACATAGTTGCATAGATGTCTTTGTGTTCCCTTCATCCTAAATTACATGTCTTTAGTATCCACCCAATTGACCCAAACTTTACCTGAGCCAGATAGGAACAAAAAGCAATTTTCTTTATAAGTCTGTACCATTCCTTTTGCAAACACAATTAAAAAACATTGAAGACTTTGGCACTCCACTGCTTAGTAAGTTTGTTTCTCAGCATTCTAATGTCAGACTCACCAAATGCTTTTGATCAGACTGCCATTTCCATCTTTAACATCATCATTTGAGTCCTGTGCATGTCTTTTAATTTTTCTACCAATTTCTTTTGAGGCGTAGTGTCACAGACCTTGCTGTATTCCAGGCTCTGTTAGCCACCTCGATGGTGGCCCACTCATAGAAATGGATCACATTGGATCGACAAGATATCTGCTGTGTGGAGCCATAATGTTGTCCCTCACACAGAGAATTACCATACCTGTTTACTACTCAGGCTCCCACATCCATGCCTTCTGTGGAATGAACATGAGATGAGTAAGTCAAAATGAACATGAGATGAATAGACCTAAAGTCACTTCCTTCTTAGACTCGCCTGTTTTGCAAGAGAGCTAATGTCCCCAGCTGCAGTATTATTGCACTACTTCAGTTACTAAAGCAGGAATGTGAAACTGGGCCAGCTATTCGTGAATAAATGCAGTAAAGTAGCATCCTAGGAGACAGCAAACGTTCTAATGCTGCATGTTTCTGAAATCATTCGGGAGATATACTATGGTGGCTCAGTTACCATTAAACCACACATGCTAATCAAAGAGTTTTGGACTTCACTGTCTTCTGGTGGGGATTTTATCCAACATATTCTCCATGCATGGAAAGGCCCCTTGCATGCCACTTACTTATAAATGACAAAAAGGTCACAAAATCTTTGAGAGAGTTATTTCTGAAGTCCCAAAGCACTGCCCACTTGGCTGGGCTTTTAAAAGACAAATGAATGCCTTCTCAAGTTCCTCCCTTACTTTTTTCATAGTTACTGTGAAAATAATTTACTAGCAGTTATGTTTGTAATATCCGAAAACTTCATGTTAGTATGAAGTATCTGTAGAAGTAATGTGGGTATTTTTGCCACAAGACTGATACTAACACCAAACATCCCATTTTCCTCCTGTGCACTATGCTTATCTGTATGTTACTGTATATTTAAATTTATGCAGTCCTCGTTATTCAAATATTTTTCTGACTGAAGACATCACAGATCTATGTTGATTAAAAGATGGAGACGCTTCACTTCATAATCCTCTGCTACACCATGCAAAGTTCAAACATTAAATTTAAGTGCTCAAAAACCTAAGCAGTAGATAGTTCAATATAAATGCATCGGGTCTGCTACACATGATCGAAATTTCATATGACTGAAATTCATTTGACTGAGACCAGAACATCAAAAATTCAAAACACTGAAAACTTATTTAACTGAAACTCATAACACTGACACATTAAAGTAAAGGGCATATGCCCTTTTCCCCACTATAGTGCGATCCTGGAGTTAGTATATGTAGTTGGGGGGGCACAGCCTCCCACATTGGGGGGTGTGGGGGCGTAGCCTCCCTCATAGTTTAGGTATATTGTCTTCTGCAAAGAGTTATTCATTGCAATTATAAGTATCCATCTGTATGTTTTAAAATGTATAACGTATGTGGGGGGCTGCGTCCCCCACAGCCCCCCCTAACTATATAGAGAGTTCCATAGGTATATACTAGGCTAACAACCACCAGGGCCTTTATAAACCTAGCTGCAATAATACCCAATTGGGTAGGTGTTATTGGGAAAATAACAGACCCATGTAAGATCCATTATTTCTCCTATAATATCCACCCCTGCAGAGTATTATGACATTTAGATAATGGGTTATCTGTTACACTGTTTTTTATTTTTTCCTTAGTATATACTGTAAGTGTTTATTTTATATGTTTGATGTAAAATAGTTCCTCCGCCTAATGTTTCAGACTTGCTGCAACATCTGTAATTGATTTTGGAGGAAGCATGTTGCATCTAAAATGTATCTGGTAACTGCTGCTGCTTTCTTGATTAAATAAACTTTGTGTGTCATTGTGATCAAATGAATTATAAAATTAAAAAAGTCATGCAGTGTAAGGTATTTCAATCCCCCTTCCATGCCTCCCAACTGTCCCTAATTTTGATCTGTCCCCAGAAAAATGATTTTCTGTTAAATCACTGAAGATTACTGTCAGTCAATGAAGGCAGATAACCTATTGTTCTGAAACCCCCCCCCCCCATTGGCTCTATCTTGAAATTTTCAGCAGAGAAGTTAGTTGAACAGTCTCTTGTCTGTCTTTTGATATTGGCTTTATCCTGAATTTTTTGAGCAAAGAAGTTGATCAGTTTTTCTATTTGTGTGTCTCATGCATGCACTCACACACACACACACACACACAAATATTCTCACTCTGTCATGCAAGCACACAGACACATTCACGCACACAGACACATTCACACACACGAACAAGCATTACCTTTTTTTTTTACACACACTCACTAAGTAGCTAAGCTGTGTTTACTTAGTGTAACAAATGGTGCCCATTTTGTTTTGTTTTTTTTCTGTGCAAGCTTTGTGCCAGGTAACTAACTATACTGCTATGAAGCAGCAGACAAGTTTTTTTTTTAACCTACTTATATCTGTACTTCAGTGCCCTGTGGCAGAACGTTTGCTGTCCAGTGGAGTATTAGTATATGATTAGCCCATTACATAGTATATACAGACACACACAACTTCAAAGATAACTCTAAACTGTACACAGATCATTTCTGTTTCCTGTATGGCAAAATCTCTTATTTTATATACTTGCAGCTTAATCAAATTAAATACATAATTTAAAGAAAATCTGTTGGTCTTGTAGTTTTCAATAATAGTTAATATTTAACTTTGTGTTCTAATTTGTATAAATTGCATATATAGTGATAGAGTAATAATTTCACAAACTTCTGTGGTGGTGCAGCGGTAGCGTTGTTGCCTCACAGCAAGAGGTTCTCCAGTTCGATTCTCGGCTGGAGTACGGGGAGTGCCTTCTGTGTGGAGTCTGCATGTCCTCCCCGAGGTTGGGTGGGCGGGCATTCGAAAGACATGCATAAATGGGCGTGCCTTCATTGAAGGTTGAACGTCGAGCTGGCACCTCGGCGTTTGTGAAAATCTACTGCCAATCATTAGCGGACCGGAGTTCCGCTGTGGCGACCCCTACCGGGAAAAGCCAAAAGACAACAGCATCATGCCAAGCATATATATCAATATTTTAAATAAGTGAATTGCTTAATTGACAAAGGAAGACAACTTTTTGAACTATCTAGCAACCATAGATGTTCTTCCATATCACTGTTGTGATACTCCTTACAAAAGGCATATACTGCCAAGGATAGCCATACATCTGGCCAGCATACAAAAGCCTTGGGCTGTTCCAAGCACTGTATGTCATACATATGTCCCACATACCTATATATGTCTCTTCTATAGTTATGTAAAGAATCTCCACGGCAATACCCAGATTTGCTCTGCGGTACTGCACGATGTTACCTACTGTAACGAGCCAACAGATATTGCCAATATACTGGCCAACAAATTCATTGCCAACTTTGCCCCCCCCCCCAAGGACCAATCACAATACCAGTAAATTGCCAGGCACCCAATATTACTGCTGCACAGATTGAAACAGCACTGTCCAAGGCCAAGAATACAGCTTCTATGGGACCTGACAATATCCCTGGCTGTGTTCAACATGAACTGCAGAGTGAAATTGGCACCTCATCTGTGTGCCCTGTTCAATCACAGCCTCACCTCAGGCTTTGTCCCTACCAAATGGCACACTGCTACAATCATCCCTGTCCGCAAAGGAGGAGCGACTACAGACCCTGGGAACTATCTCCCCATTTGCCTGACGAGTCTGATATGCAAAGCTATGGAATGCATCATCATGGACCTAATAAACAAGGATATAGGGAATCTCCAAACTCTGGATCCCACACAGTTTGGTTTTGTGAAGGGTAGATCATGCCTGCTCAACTTGGTTGACTTCTTTGAGTCAGTCACCAGAACTGTGGATGAAGGCAAGGTGATTCATACAGCCTACCTTGAACTGGCCAAGGCCTTTGATACCATTCCCCAGTCAGGAATCATAGAAATACTCATTAAGCTAGGCATCAACCCCTATATCACCAGGGAGGTTGCAAACTGGCTCATAGATAGAACCCACAGTGTGAAAGTAGCTGCCTCCAAGTCAGACTGCTGATCAGTCATGAGTGGAGTCCCACAGGGTTCATTCCTGGGTTCTCTCCTGTTTGGTATCTACTTCTCTGAAGTCCAGGCCGACACGAAGGGACTCTGGCTGACAAAGTTCGCAGCTGATTGCAAGTTGGGAGTTATTATTAACTCCCCAAGTGATGTTGACATCCTACAGAAAGGTCTCACTGAGACCAACGACTCATGTCAGAACCATGGCCTTAATCTCAATGCCAAAAATGTGTCGTCATCCCCTTTGTGAAAAAACTGGTTCCCGTGAATTACCACATCGATGGTAGTCCATTGAACACAGAAGGCGTTATGAGAGATCTGGGAACACAGGTTGACAGCAACCTCTCTTTTGACCACCACATTGCCACTGTGGTCAGAAAGTCCTTCTGTGTGGCACATCTCATTACTAAGGGTTTTGCATCTAGAAAGAAAGAGGTCATTGTCTCTGCTCTTCCCTCATTAGGCCAATCATAGAGTACAGTGCCCATTTGTCATGTACCTCACTAGACACCTGCAACAACTGGAGAGGCTGCAAAAGTACCTCACAAAGAGGATCCTAGGTCTTAAACACTTGTCCTATATGGACAGACTCAAAAAACTCCCAACTATTCTCTGTCTCATATCACCTACTTAGAGGCAATCTCTGCTTGACTTACAAAGCCATGTCTGACCCAGCTCTGTTAGAAATGCTACATCTAAAGGAATCCCAATCCCTCTGCACTACATGCTGCAGAGACCTCAACCTCATTACCACAATCAACCGAACGTGCTGGAGGGACAGGTTCATAACACAGAGACTGCCCATGATATGGAATAGACTTCCCATACATGTCAAACAGAGCACCTCACTGGTCCTCTTCAAAAGAAATTTTGATGAGTGGATGGGAAATAGAAACTTCACCCCGGGGATCACTTCATTGGCATCTACTGTTATGGTACATTTTTACTTATATGAAGGGGTGCTGATAAGTTCTAAGCCTGACCAACTTTCTAAATTCTGAGTGTTATTTTGCCTCTGTAGCTGAAAAGAGGGTTATTTCATCTTGTAAAGGGCAGAATCATAATGCTGTATTTTGACATTGTTTCAGATCATTGATTGAACCATGTTAAAGCAAAGTGTGGAATTTTCAAGTGTGGCACTCCGAGCTGTCATGACGTTCCTATTCCTGTAGAAGTAAACTCCAAAGAAAATCCATGAATGTATGATGCAAACATTGAGTGACAAGTGCCCTTCTTACTCAACTTTGAAGAAGTTGTGTGCAAACTTTCAGCATGGAGATTTCAAGACCAATGTTGCAGCAAGGTCTGGGAGGGCTCAGACAGTGTCAACTCCTGAAGTTGTTGACCATGCCCATGACCTGATTTTGGCAAATCAGCGAATATCAACTAAAACAATTGCTGAGACACTACAGATATCCAGGGAATGTGTTGGGTTTATAATCCATGAGCAGCTGGGTATGCAGAAGCTGTCAGCCAAGTGGGTGTGCAGATGTTTGAATGCCGATGAGAAAAGACATCAAGTGGACACTTCCAAGTTGATTTTGCTGTGTTTTCATCAAGCTGGTGCCACCTTTTTGGAACGGCTTGTTACTGTTGATGAAACATGGTTACACCACTGTGATCCTGAGACAAAACAAAAGACCATGCAATGACAGCATTCAGGTTCACCAAGGCCAAAGTTGTTCAAGATCCAAAAGTCAGCAGGAAAGCTGTGCCAATTAAAGGAGGCATTGAAAGAAAAAAATAGAGGGTGGGTGTGGAAAGGAGTTCTCTTTTTGCAAGACAATGCACCTGTTCACAAGGCTGGCAAAATGATGGATGTTTTGACAAAATTGGGGTTTGAGTGTATAGATCATCTACTCTTCTCACCACATCTTGCTCCATCTATTTCCTGTATCCAAACTTTAAAAGGAGTTTGAAAGGGTGGCAATTTACGAGTAATTTGGAGGTGATTGCAGCAGTGGAGCAGTATTTCAGTGACCAGACGTCAGACTTTTTTGGCAGGGTTACAGAAAGTTCAGACACTATATGCCAAGTGTGTTGAGCTCTGAGATGAAAATGTTGAATAACTTGTAAGTTTCATGACTCCAAGTCATTCCCTTCTAGGTCAGGCTTAGAACATTTTAGCACCCCTTTATGAATAAAGTAATATGTCTGCACCACTACAACAGATGTATTTGGAAAAAAGAGTTTTTGGACTTCACCTACTGAACTGTTTTAATCAGTATTACATTACCTAAACAATTTATATGAAATGAGTGATATATTTTTGAATTAAAGAATAATCTTCTAGAAAAACTTTAGTTAACATGAACACTGGTATTTCTTCAGGAAGTGCTGTATTAAACAGAGAAGCAGTCAGAAATGTAACTTTTTTGTGGAAACTGTTTTATTTTCTTCTCTAAAACTTGCTTATTTTGGCAACATTATTCGTTAAGTGTCAAGATTAGCCTGTGTTTACTCAATGTTATGTCTTTTAGATGTTATTAAAATCCTTAGTTTGTAGAATGGAAAACATCACCGCTGAATACTTAAGTAACCTTTATCTGAAATCGCAGTGAACTTCCACAGTTTCCTGTATTACGAGTCTGTGCTGACAATGTATCCCTGTATTCTTCTAATGTTCGAAGAGTAATGTCATTCATGTAAAAAGACCAACATAGATTTCCTAAGGATTGCATGTTATTTTTGAAGTAAATTAGCCTTCATTTCCATTACCATATATTCTTCTTTATCCTAGCAAAGAGGTACAATACCCACCTCCCCCTCAAAAAAAAAACTTCTCCATCTTTTAGGAATGCTTTATTTGCTCATCTTAACCTAACTTTTAGCCATTACCCCGATAATGAGAATCAGTCTTAGTTTTTTACTGCGCCGAGATGTATCATACATTTTAATTTTTTATTAAAAATATTTAAGTTGTATTTATTTATTTAACATTTGTTTACTGGGAAAGTCCGACTTGGAATGAAGCCAATTTTCAGCACAGGCCTGAGGAGACATGCTCCAGACGTATGTCTTTGTAACGTGGGAGGAAACCGAAGCACCGTTAGGAAACACACACGAACACAGGGGGGACATACAGACTCCACACAGAAGGCACCCCAGCCGAAAATCGAACCAGAGAGCCTCTTGCTCTGAGGCGACAATGCTACTGGTGTACCACTGTGCCATCCATTTGTCCTTTTAGTTTCTGATTTTTATTTTAGACTTATATTATTCAAATATTGATGCCTTATTAAAATATCTGACTGATTTCTACTACATGTACTCTATTTATCTTTGTTTATGATATATCCACACTGCAAAATTTGTCTGCCTTTGACCTGGGTCATAGCTAGAATACTTCCCATGAACCAGCCCACCCAGTTAACAAACAAGTATATAATTTTTTTAAGGAGAGTTTAACCTTCTTTAAAGCTAGGATAATAAGAATCTACCTTAAAAACTCATGTCACGATAAAATAATAAATATTCTTTGCATAAAAGACATGTAGGACAGTTTTCTTACTCCTTATTGAACTTTGACTGAACAAGACTTCAACTTGGCAAATTTTTGAAGTGTGCATTGGCAATAATTCCTTTTTTTCCTGGGAAATTTCACCCTTTTACATGTTTAGCTAATAATGGAGTTGCTATCTATAAGTTCAGGGGGCATAGGAAGGTTGCTCATCCATATTTAAGGGTGCAGGGAGTCTTGTCCAGCTGCAGAAAGTACTTTGTTTTAACTTTTTAAAGACATGGTTACAACCAGTTGTTTTTGTCTGGTTGTAAACTTCTCCAGATGAAGATTATTGGTCATACTAGAATCTTCAAGAACACCAACTTAAGTCATAAATATTACAATGACGAATTAATAATGCTTAGTTATACATTGTCACACACCTTGTTATGGAAATTTTTATTTTGGGTGACTTGTCTCCTAAAGATTATATGAAGGACTAGAGTAGCTTCTATAGATTTATTTCTATTTACATGACAGCTAAATATGAAAAGAATGATTTTAATGTTCTTGTATGGAGATGTACAGTGAAACTGTAGGTTATACTAAGAAAACATATCACCAAATGAGTTTAACTATTGTTTTACAGCAAAACTGGAAAATGTAATATTAATTTGCTCATGTACCGATCATGGATATTACACTGCCTTTCACTGCATGATTACTTTTTTGTTATATTATTTTATTTGATGCTGGTATCTGTAACATATGTAATTTATGCTACTGGAATACAAGTTGTTATTGTATAATTTACGTTTTTAACCAGCAAATTATGCATCATTCAGTCTGATGAGAGATATATTACATTACTGATTTATTGGCAATTATTTTGGTAATGCTTCCTGGGCCCCCTCCCAGAGGTAACCTAGCACTGTCTGGGAATCTACTTAGAAGCTATTATTTACTGGAACAGTGACCCTACACACACACACACACACACACACACACACACACACACACACACACACACACACACACACACACCTTCTGTGTTCTGGTAAGTCATTTATCATAATAGTAGATCTTTTTTTTGCAACAATTTCTAACCATTCCGAGGATAGCATATTTTCATATTTGTTATGTTACATTTTATTAGAACTTTAAGTGGTACAGAAACTCTGGGCTTCAAAACAAGCTTTGTACTATAAGAATGGAGGACTGCAGTGATTATCCCACTTCAGAAGAGTGAACCATCAAATGACCCTAGAAACTACAGATATATTAGTCTGACTTGTGTAATATGCAAAGCCATGAAATGAATTATCATGGAAATGATCAACAAAGACATAGGCAACCTTCATCCACTGAACCCAATGCAATTTGGCTTTGTCAAGGGAAGGTCATGCTTACTAAACCTGGTGGACTTCTTTGAAAAGGTCACCAAGGCAATGGATGAGGGGAAAATGATGCATGCTGCATACCTAGACCTCAGTAAACTGTTTGATACAATGCCTCACTTAGGTATAGTTGACAAACTTATCGATCTGGGTGTAAACGCCTACATAATTCACTGGCTTGCCAGCTTGCTCGCACACAGGACCCAGGACATTTGCATTGGTGAGACCACCTCCACTAAGAGACTGGTCACCAGTGGGGTACCTCAGGATTTCATGCTGGCATCTGTTTCTCTGAGGTAAAGGCTAATGTCAGTGGCCTTTGGCTGACCAGGTTTGCAGATGGCTGCAAATTGAGAACTATCATAAATTCATCCCCATGACACAAACATCTTACAAGATAGTCTAACAGTGACAAATGACTGGTGACAAAGTCTCAGATTAAAACTCAATGTCAAGAAATGAGTTATTGTACCTATAGGGAAAACTGCCACCCAGGCTGATTACTCCATCATTAAGACACCCATAAGAGTTGATGTGATAGTCAAAGATCTGGGAATATATGTAGACAGTAATCTGGCCTTTGACCAACATGTGGCCAAGGTAGTAAGAAAATCATTCTATGTCACCTAACTTATAAGTAAGGGCATGGCATCCATCATTGAGGATAGTGCACCCTTCAGCGTGTACCTGACCAGACATATGCAGCAGTTGTAACACCCGCAAAGGTTCCTTACCAGGATAATCCATGGTATAAACACATTGTCCTATGTGGAACATCTTAAAGCCCTATTTCTATACTTTGTCCCCAACAGGTTACTGAAAGGTGACCTATGCCTGGCATATAAGACATCCTCGGATCCAGCTCTGATGGATTTTTTGCACATCTGCAAAATGAACAGTATCAGAACCACTAGATCCAAGGAAATGAATTTCACTTGTGACCATAAATAAGGCATATTGGAGAGACAGGTGTGTCTCAGAGGTTTCCCATGCTCTGGAACAGGCTCCCCATCCACGTGAAGCAAAGTACATCCCTAGCCGTATTTACGTGTAATACTGATCAGTGGATGGGAAATTGGAATTTCACCCCAGGTGTGGCCCCCATGTCTCTGATAGACAAAGACAGGCAGTAATGCCCAAACTAACATACCCCCGCACATAACTAGAAACTTTCTAACATACCCCCTCTTAATAAATGCCCATGATACATATTGGGTTGGATTGCACAGCAAGGCGAATAAAGGCTCTGATCATCGTTAGCCTAGTATATACCTGTAGACCTATGAGATCTACTAAGCAATCCTTTCTACAAAGTCACAACATTTTTTTGGGTGTTGTTCAGTATATGTTGCACATTTAGATTTGCTTTGCAGTTTGTTTTCCCAGAAGCACAGTTCTTCATGGAGATAGGCTCAAAGAGCCAACAATAATGAAGACGATTGCAAGACATCTAAGTGAATCTCACTCCTCCTTTGTCAGTATCTAGTTAGCTCCTCACAGGACAGATAACTACTATTTGGACATGGTAAGCAGAACACAGAAGGTGGATAAAGGGTCTGAATGGAGAGATAAGTCAGCAAGCAAAGGAGGGTAGTATTGCTGGAAATGAATTAATCCTCAAGTCTTGGTGAATACCTTCAGGAGGGTGGGCCCTGTTTTTCACAAAATCTCACCAAGATGACACTATGTACCCTGTATTTTATATAGCAAATATCATGGACAGAAGTAGGTTAAAAATAAAAAAAAGATAGTTGGGTGCACAAGACCCAGGATAAAAAAGTGCCCAGTCTGGGTAGGCACACTGGTGCCAGGACTGGAAAAAATGGCAGTGTAGAATCCTCAAGGCACGGAAACATTCCTACAATGTGGCTAGGCCAGGCCCAGAGGGAGCATGCCCCCCCGCCCCGTTGTAGAAGGAAGTAGCAGTCCACAAAAATCATAAAAACTGATGGGCTAAAAAAGAGCCATAAAGATGATAGAGTGGACTATTAAGGATAAGATAGAAATTATGTATTGTTTCTATTATGCAAGAAGCTCATAATTTCCAGACAGAAGATATACAAAAAGATTGAGAGAAATTAGAGGAAAGAAAAGTACTTTGAAAAGAAAAAGTGTCAGAAGCTTCAAATAAAAAAATTATGTTTGTTAATGCAACAGATTTATGAAAAACATTATATAGACCAAGAAACCTTTGTCATTTAGAAAAAGAAGCAACTGAGGAAGTGTGAAAGTATAAAGAGCAAAATCTAGAGACTTTTTAAAGGTATAAAAAAGAAATATGGACATGGGAAAGAAAGAAAGATCTGATATGGTATAATGTCTATGCAAAGGAGAAAGTCAAATTAATCAACACAAAAAAGGCAACCCCAAAGATATTTGAAGAGAAATATAGGCAAAGCAATCCAAATATGGAAAATTTCACAATAAAAAAAATAAGATCACGAAGAGGAAATGTAGAACAGAAGATTAGTAAAGTAGAAGGTAAAAAAAATAGAAGTTGATGTTCTGGAATACTTGGGAAGTGAAGGACTTCATGTAGAAAGTCTAATACAGGTTACATCACAGCATGATGGAACAATGAGCCCACAAAGTAAGGAGAAATTGGGGGGGGGGGGATCAGGAGACGTCTGAAGAAGAAATGTGGACATGGGAAAGAAAAAGAAATTTAATATGGTGTAATATTTATGCAAAGGAGAAAGGAAATCTAATCAGTACAAAAAGAGCAGCACCAAATAAAAACGAAGCCATCTGGACATGGAAAATGTTACAATGCAAAAAGTATGAAAACAAAGAGGAAAAGTAATGGAGAAGTTAAAGAAATAGAGACTGCGGTTATGGATTACCTGCAAAGTGAAGGATTTAATGTAGAAAATCTAACTCGGAAAACATCCCAGCAGGATACAGTAATGGATCCCCAAATTAAGGTGAAACCAGTGGAGCGTGAAACATCTAATCAGTTGTCATATGAAGATACTTTGGAGCCTTACATAGGAAACCAGTACAAACATTCAGTTGGAGTTGCAGAGCAAGAGGAGAAGCAGGAAACTGTGACAACTCTGAAGCAGTCAGTGTTGTGGAGTGATAGGCCAGTGAGTTCCCATACGAAAGTGCAATAGATGGCACAGGAGGATACTCTGGAACATTCTGTAGAGTGCCCACAGGAAAAGAACAAAGAATGTGCCCTCAGTTTAGAAGAAAATGATCTAAGAGTAGAGTTTCTTGATTTAATAGCAATGGACAGATATATGAAGATCACTTGAAAGAAATATACTACAGAAAATCAATAAAACCCTAAAAGTTAGAAATTTGATAAAACAAATGACACGGTAATTAGGAATGTCCATAGAGATTCATGTGATATAACAGAGGTAATTAGGATGTATTCCTGTGCAGCTAAATTAATAACAGATAACATCTTACCCCAAAAACTCATGGTAGTAATGGAAAGAAAGGGGAAAAATCAAATGCCATCATGAAAGTATCAAATAGGGAAAACTATAAAGCAATTAAGAAAAGAAAGTGTCACTGTTAGAAGAGTATAGAAGAGGGAACAGAGCAACAAAAATACTCAGAAAGATAGAAGTAATAAAAACCATGCTCAGTATCAGAACAGATCAGGATCTATCATGCCCTATTGCAAATAATAAAATAAAAATATCAGCACAGTCAGAAACACTTAGAAGATGTGCAGATAAATGTAAAAGAAAAGTTCAAAATAAGCAATTTATTGATGACCCAAAAAAGTTTTATACAGAATTGGGAAACAAGGCAAAAGGAATTGAAACATCACCAAAAAAAGAAGAAACAGATTCATTTTGGAGAAATATCTATGAAGATGCTGTGGAACATAAAGATGCTAAATGGATAGAAGTAAAAGAAAGAATAAGAAGTTCAAATGTACAGGATATGAAATAGGATGAAATAACAGACAGAGAGATTGAAACAAAGTGAAGAAAAGCTCCTAACTGGAAATCCCGAGGTCCAGGTGCAATACCTAACTTCTGGCTAAAAGTATTAACATCTTTACATGAAGATTTAGCCATGAGTAAGAACTATTTGTATGCAAACCCAGAACAGACACCATCATGTAGGAAAAACAATACTCCTACTTAAGAGTGAACTTGCAAACTATCCCAAAAACTATAGACCAATAACTTGCCTTCCAACGATGTATAAACCATACACTGGAATTGATGCCAACAGAATTTACAGTCATTTAGAAGAAAACTCAGTTATGGTAATAGAACAAAAGGGTAATAAAAGAAAATCATATGGAACAAATTATAATTTGTTAAATAAAGGCATAATGGAGAACTGTAAAAAGGGGAGGAATCTTAGTATGGCATGGATAGACTACTAAAAAGCATTTGACAGTATACCACATTCATGGATTAAAGAGGGCTTAAAAATGTATAAGATACACCCTACGCTAAATGATTAAATTACAGCGACCATGAAACCGTGACAAACCACTTTGCAGTTAAGCCATGATAAAGGAGAAATTATTATTCCTGGGATAAAAATTCAAAGGGGGATATTCCAGGGGTGATTTTTGTCACTGCTGCTCTTTTGTCTTGCCCTTAACCCATTAAGTTGACTGCTTAACAGATTGGGTCATGGCTACAATTTGGCTCCCAGAAAACATCAAAGTGTAAAGACTTCTCATCTTTTTGTAGATGGTTTAAAACTGTATAGTTCATCAGATGAGGAACTGAAAGCACAACTGCAAGTTATCAAAACCTTTTCAGATGATATAAGAATGTCAGTAGGTCTGGATAAATGTGCAAAAGCAACCTTTAAAGCAGGAAAACTGTAGCACCAAGAAAACAGCAGTTTAGGACAGAAATTTGATATAAAAGAACTTCAGCAAGAGGGAGTGTTTAAATATTTCAGAACTGATAAAGGATCCACAGTAAAACATGAACAAATGTGAAGAAAACTTAGTAGGGAATATTTTAGAAGACAAATTAATATTGAAACAGTGTTGACATCTAGGAACAAAGTCCAAGCTGTAAACCAATTTGCTATTTCTGTCTATGAAGATAGGTGAAGGTTGTCAGCCTAGCCAGATAGAATTCTGTAGATAATTCTGACATATGTAAATAATGTAAGCCACAGGCTTGTTCTTTTAAATGTGAAAAGACTGCATTGGATATTGAACTGAAAAACGGTAACAACAGTGCACTCTGCTGTAAGAAAGCTAAGTCAAGCATTTTATGACTGTCTTTGATGTAAAAATCCGGAGCCGATATGTCTAGAGGGAGGCATCCTGCTTATTGTTTTAAGGCCAGAGTTAATGGCTAGAATTTGCATGCATAAATGTCCTTTATTGCTCTACACCTGGTCAGAAACCAAAGAATGTAAAAGTAGATCTGAAGTAGGAGATTCATTTGTCTGCAACCTGTGGGTTATGGATCCGATCCGGCATGGTTTACCAGCTATGGATCCAAGCTCTCAGCTCCTCCCCTCACCCACAATGCCCTGCTCTACCCTCATGACCTCAGATCTCGTTTGCCGCGCATGGTGACCAGATTGTGTTTTTCAAAGCTCTCCAGCTAAGTGAAATTTATAGTCTTTAAGTGCTTTTTTGAAAGTTTTGTGTGAAAGTTGTGTGAAAGTGTAGGTTTCCCCTTATATTATTATACTTTTAGTCTCTTAAAATTTAATTTTACTTATCCCTCCCCTCGCTGGTAGCGTAGTGTGTGTTTGGGCCTGTTGAGTGGTTTTGTTACTTTACTTTAACTAGTTTTAGTAACTTTGTTTTTTGCTTTTGGGATGTCTGAGCAGCCCAAAGCTGTATTTTCCAAGTGCTCCGAGTGTGGCCATAAGCTTTCCCCAGCTGATGGCCACACTCGGTGTGTTAGATGCCTGGGGGTTGAACACCTCACATCTGGATGTTCCATTTGTGCAGGGTTCAACCCCAGGGCATTGAAGGAGCGGAGGTCCAAGCTTGTCTTGGCGGGTCTTTTGCCGCCGGACTCGGCTCCGGCCTCCCCTCCTTCGGGGGTAACCATCCCCACGGTTGTCCCCTCTCCGGCTCCCCCGCCTCCTCCTGGGACTCAACCTCCCTGTCGTGGTTCGGAGGAGAGGGAAGCTAGGAAGAAGGACCGGAGGGAGAAGCACCATAAGCGGCGGGCTGAGATCTCTGTTTCGGCCCCACCAGCCAAGCGGGCTTCTCCTCCGGCCTCCTTGTCTGCTGGCTCTCCCCCTCCTCGGCTCCGGTCTCCAGTGTGTTTTTCACCGGGACCTGAGGAGGAGGAGACCCGATCTCCGGCGAGGCTATCGAGGAGGCACTCAAGGCCTACCTCGGTAGCCTCGTCGAGATCAACTTATAGCTTGTCAGACGCTGATCTGGACCGGATGATGAGAAGGTTCATCCAGGCCCAGATGCAGATGGGAGTGCTCTTGCCTCCCGGGGAGCTCGACCCCTTTTTTCAAGCCAATTGCTCCTTCTCCGACCCGCTACCCGGGTTCGGAGCAGTTGGAGCCGAGCAGCTTCGGAGCCGGGGGTGGGTCGGCGCCGATAGTACTTGGTACTTCGGATCCGACCCTGCCCTCGAGTGCATCGGATCCGACCTCTCGGAGCCTGGATCCGAGCTTCGGATCCGGGGGGATCAGTGCTCCTTCGGCGCCGTCTGTGTCGGAGCGCACTGTCCCTTCGGATCCGAGCGCTTCGGCGCCGGCTCCGATCCACTCCTCGGATCCTTTGGTCGAGGTCGGCTCCCCTTCGGCTTTTGATGTAGTGGAGAGGGCCCTGTTGAGGGTCTCCGGACCCCCGGCACTTGCTTCGGCTCCGTCCCGCGCTCCCTCTGCACTGGGTCAGGCTTCCACCATCCGGCCCTTGAGACAGCCCACTCCTGTGCCCCAAGCTGTTCCCCTGGAACAGGTTACTGTTTGCGAGGAGTTCTCTGACAGCCCCCCAGAGGATGTTCCTCGCAAGCATACATGCAAAAGGAGGCACATTGACTCCCCCGAGTCTCTCACGGAAGACACGGATTTGGAGGAAGGGGAAGGCTCCCCACGGTCACCCCCTGAGGATATCTCATTTGGAGACATCATGGAAATGCTCCGCATAAGGGGGGGTGGTCTGCCCCCAAGTCTTCCTCGGACGAGTCCGTGTTCTTGGAGGCATTTGAAGCGGGCCCGTCTACCTCTTGGGTGTCCCCTCCTGCCGACCCCCTGGTGGACCTCATTACCACCAGGGCGTGGAAGGAACCGGACACCGTGGAGCCAATCCCTAAAAGGCCCGACCGGATTCTCAGTCCCCCGGCTGACCGTGCCCATTGGAGTAAGGGGCCTCCGGTAGATGCCATGTTGACGGCGGCGGCCACCAAGAGGGAACTTGCTCAGGAGAGTCCCTCAGTCCATCCCCCGAGCAAGGAGTCTCGGATGATGGATCGCTTGGGGAAGCGGATGTTTAGTTCAGCGACCTTCTCGGTAAGGGCGCTGAACTATCTGGCACATGTCATTAGGATGCAGCGCGATCTTATTAAAGAATACGCTGCATTCCCCCCAGAGTCCATGTCAGAGGAGGACAAAGTGCTGCACTCCACCCGCATGGCCACTCTCAGGTCCGTTACCAATACCTCTATGCGGCTACTCTCCCATGCTACGGAAGGCGCCGCTAGAGCCGCAGGGGCAGGTCTAGTTACTAGACGTCAGGCCTGGCTCCGTCATTGCGATTTCTCAGAGCCCTTCAAAGTGTCATTTGCGAACGCCCCCTTCGATGGTTCTGCCCTCTTTGGCAAAACTGTTCGCGACACTTTGACCCAGAGCGAGAAGGACGGGAAGACGCTGTCTGCCGTCGGAATCCGCTTCTCTGCACCCCAGAGGCCCTATTCTAGGAACCAAAAGGGTCAGAAGAAGATGTGGTTCCGGAAGTCGCAGCAATCCCAGCCTGCTCCGGACAACCAGTCCTTCCGTGGCAGAGGAGGACAGGGAGGACGCCGCCCTAGAGGCAGAGGGGCTCCCAGGAACTTCGGGTCCAGAGAACCCTTCTCTGAACGGTCCGCACAGCAACCCTGAGGGGTTGCCCGGCTGCTCCACTCTGGAGGCAGTCGGGGGACGTTTTTCAGAGCACCTAGCAGCATGGGAGTGCATAACATCAGACCGCTGGGTTCTCCAGATCATATCCAGAGGATACCGTATCCCCTTTCGTCACTTGCCAAAATTGAAGTCCCTCCCCGACGTTCCACCCGGTCAGTGAGAGGCCGCTTTAGCAGAAATTGGCCATCTGCTAAAGAAAAGAGCCATCCAGCCCGTCCCCCCAGACCAGATTGGATCAGGGTTCTACTCCAGGTTCTTTTTAGTGCCAAAAAAGACGGGGGATCTAAGACCAATTTTAGACCTTTCTCTCTTGAACCTGGCAGTTCCCAAGGAGAAGTTTCGAATGGTCACTCTGCAGTCTATTCTCCCCCTTCTGGGAGAAAATCACTGGATGTGCTCCATAGACCTCAAGGATGCGTACTACCATATACTAATGGACAGACGCTCCAGGAGGTTTCTCCACTTCCGGCTGGGAGCCAGTCACTACCAGTTCTGGGTCCTTCCCTTGGTCTCACCACAACCCCCAGGGTGTTCACCAAAGTATTAGCAGTGGTAGCAGCCCACCTGAGGCTTCAGGGGGTACAGGTCTTTCCCTACCTGGACGACTGGCTCCTTACCGCCCCAACAAGGCATCTACTACTATTGGCGCGAGACTCCTTTCTCCATCTTGCTCCCCATCTGGGCATCACTATAAACACAAAAAAATCCAACCTAGCACCCACGCAGTTCATAGATTTTATAGGTGCCAGGTTAGACACAAGGACTTTAAAAGCCTTCCTCACTGCGGACAGAGTCCAAAATCTGCAACTCCAGGTGCGGGCCATTCTCCACTCAAGCTCAGTTCCGGCGGAGTTGGTCCTGAGGGCTCTAGGGTCCATGGCGGCTGCTATAGCACTTCTCCCTCTCGCCAGGTTCAATATGCGCATCCTCCAGTGGACACTCCTAGTACAGTGGTCGTATCTTGCTCTTCCTATGCATCATCCCATTGCGATCAGCAAGGCTTGCAAGCGGTCCCTCCTGTGGTGGCTTCACTCTCCAGATCTCCACGGAGGCCGCCCATTTTGTGCTTCTCCCCCTCTCGCCACGGTGACCACGGACGCCTCCCGCCTCGCGTGGGGGGGCATTTGCAGGCCGGACCGTCCAAGGCACGTGGAACGATTCAGAGACCTTACTGCATATCAACGTTCTAGAGATGAGAGCAGTGCTCTTAGCGTTGCTAGCACTTCAGGCCTTTCTTCCCTTGGGAACTATTGCGATTCAATCGGACAACATGTCCGTTGTCTGGTATATCAACAAGCAGGGAGGAACCAGGTCTTACCCTCTTTGTCGAGAAGCCATGAGAGTTTGGGAATGGGCAATCTCCACCAACCGCTTTCTCATAGCAACGCACATTCCGGGTCGGTCCAACATCCTGGCGGACAAGCTCAGTCGCACCATTCTCACCCCTTACGAGTGGTCTCTCAATACTCAAGTAGCGGAACGCATATTCGTATGGTGGGGAACTCCTTCTTGCGATCTTTTTGCCTCTCCCTCAAACACCAAGTGCGACAGTTTTTTCGCTCTGATACCTCCTCCCGGAGGTTCCCCAAGAGACGCTCTGGTGCATGCTTGGCCACCCGGTCTTCTTTATGCTTATCCCCCCTTGCCTTTGATGCTCCAAGTTCTTCAGAAAGCCTCTTGGTTGGGGTGCAGAATGATTCTCATTGCTCCGTTTTGGCCTCGACAGATCTGGTTCCCCTTCCTAAGGTCTCACTCTGTGAATCCTCCTTGGATTCTAGATCCCATTCCGGATCTGATATCTCATCCATCCCGTTTATCTCCTCCGAACCTGGACAACCTGAAGCTGACCGCTTGGCTGCTCCAGTTCCACTCTTGATCAGGACTCCCGGTATTTCGTCCCCTGTTAAGGCAATCCTGGTGGCAGCTCATAAGCCATCCACTAGGAAAGTCTACCGCAGCAAGTGGAAATGGTTTTCGTTGTGGGCGGAGCAGCAAGGCTTAAACCCCTTCACAGTTCCTCTCCCTTTGGTGCTTGATTTCTTAACCACTCTTTTTAACGATGGTGCCAGCAGTTCCACGGTCAAAGTACAACTTGCGGCAATTTCACATTATCACATTGGTCATGACTCCTATCCACTGATGTCGGCCAAGTTGTGTAAGATTTTCCTTAAAGGTACTTTTCTTCTCAGGCCCCCTGTAAAACAAGCGGTTCCTCCTTGGGACCTTTCCTTAGTTCTCCAGGCCTTGACCGCCTTCGAACCGCGGCTACGGTAGATCTGAAATTCTTGTCGTTCAAGACTGCCTTCTTAGTAGCAAGAGAGTTTCAGAGCTTCAAGCATTATCAGCTAAACCTCCTTACTTGGTCTTTCATCCGGACCGTGTTTACCTCAGGACCAACCCGTCCTTTCTTCCTAAGGTAGCTTCTGAAGCAAACATTAATCAATCCATTAACCTCCCTGTCTTCTTTCCTAAATATGAAAACAAAGGTGAATACAAGCTTCACTCCTTAGATGTTCACAGGCAACTTAGATTTTATCTAAACAGGACGGCTGGTCATAGGCAATCCGACCAGTTGTTAATTTCCTTTGCTAAATTTAATTTGGGCAAACCAATTTCTAAAGTCTCACTATCTCGCTGGATTTCACAATGTATCTTATTGGCTTATCAAGCTTCAGGAAGGCCCGCACCGGAGGGTGTACATGCCCATTCAACCCGGTCAGTCTCTACCTCGGCAGCCTTTAAGGCTAGGATTCCTCTAGATGATATTTGTGCAGCAGCCACGTGGGCTTCATCTCATACTTTTATTTCCCACTACAAGTTGGATCTTGCATCTAGGGTAGAGCATCCTTTGGCTCCGCGGTGCTCCGGAATATCCTTCCATGATGGCCGCCCAAGATTCAGGTAGCTGGGGACTCTGTCCCACAGGTTGCAGACAAATGAATCTCCTACTTCAGATTTAGAAGTTATGTACTCACCATAACGTTCCATCTGAGTAGGTGTATTCATTTGTCTGCAACCATCCCGCCCTCCTATCCTCCTGGCCTTTCAGTTTCCTGCATATGTCGTGTTACCCTTTTCAGGGTTTTCTTGCTGTTGGCAAACTCGATCTGAGGTCATGAGGGTAGAGCAGGGCATTGTGGGTGAGGGGAGGAGCTGAGAGCTTGGATCCATAGCTGGTAAACCATGCCGGTTCGGATCCAATATCGGATCCATAACCCACAGGTTGCAGACAAATGAATACACCTACTCAGATGGAACGTTATGGTGAGTACATAACTTCTAATTTCTGTTAGCCTGGGAACTCTAGAGAAGTGTGAGGAATGATGTCATGTGAAGCAGCTCTATGTTATCAATTTAAAGAGAGAGAATCAGAGAGCTCAGAGCATTTTGTCTTGAGAACATCCAACATCACCAGCACTGCCTGTTTCTATATGTTTAGAACTGTGTTTTGTCTTAGATATAGCTAGGAAATAGGAAGATTAGACTAGTTTGTTTTTCTGTGATGTCAGAACTTTTGCTACTGTATTATTTTAAGTATTTCTCTGTTATCTCTGAACTCTTGACTAGCACTGTGTAGTAAGAAGTATTGTCTTGCATTTTTATTATTTATTATTAAATATTTTTAAACCTTTCAACTGTGGCTGTTTTGTGTAGAGATAATTTAAGCTCTAAAGAGTACATTGCATGTATATAGTGATGCTGTACCAAGTCACTCCAAGTAAGTCTCGACTGTTAGGTCACACATACCATTTGGATAATAATATTGCACAGTAATAATTGGACACCCTTTTAAGGGCCTTTGAGTAGCTGATAAATATTAGTAGGTGGTGGTAGCTAGTACTACATTTTAGACTGGGCAGAAAAGGGACATGGCTGGAGAACCTGTGCCGGCCTTACCCAGGAGTGTTTATGTGGTTGTATCAACTCTTATCCCAAAGTGTGTGTGTGTGTCAGCTACTTGGGCAGGGACACTGGTTGGAGAAAGAGGGTGCTGGAGGTTTTAGCTTGTCCACTAGGCTAGATCTGGACCCTATAGCTGTGCCAGTGAGGAGTCTTATTGGGGACCTGGAGAGAAAGGGAGAAACCATTCCCAGACTGACTGTAATCTCTGTATGGTCTTAAGGGAAATTATACTTTACTGTGTGTGTGTGTTTACTATCCTTTCCTTATATGGGTGCCCCTCACTGGTGTTAGTGGTGAGGATTGAGGCTTCTTAATTGCTGGGCCAGGGCATGGGCGTCACACTGTCCATACTTATAGTTTTGGAGTAATTGGCTGGCCCCAAAAGGTGCTAGATAGGTTGGACAGGAAAACAAGGATGTTTCACGCTCATCAAATAATTTATAAAAATCAGTGTATATCATGATTATATATTCCCCGTTCTGAAGGAAGTATGGTCCTCCTCATAATTAATTACATGTATATATCTGCAGTCGTGGGATTGCATACATATCTGCTGATCTCACAAGACCCAAACATAGTGAAAGTTTTGAAACATGAGGAGAAAGTCTGAGATGTCTTCCCTGCTTAGTGTAGCAGAAGCATATTGATATCAAGCAGGAATGGAAATCGAGCCACAAGTAGATAAAAATCAGGCAGCAGCTGAATGTACTGAAAAACAAAAGAAACAATATAAGGTGAAGGACCAGATGAGAAGGCAAGAAATGTGGAAAATGCATAAATATAGTTGCAAGTATAGAAAGCTCTTGAAACAACCTCATGTTGGTCAGGACTGAATGCAGGAATGGTTAAGGAGAGGTGAATTTAAACCAAAAGCGGAAAGGTTAATCTTGGCGGCCCAAGATAGTGGACTACATACACGGTTTACAAAGTCCATTGAACATGTGGGAGAAACAGACAAATGTAGGTTTTGTAAAACAGAACTGGAAACAGTTGCACATCTTGTTGCAGGTTATGATATACTAATGGCAGAAGGACTGTATACTGAAAGGCATAATGGGGATTGTGCAAACATGGTACTGAAGTGGCTGAAAAACACTGGAAACCTGAGCCACAAAGCATTACAGAAAATGGTGAACTTTATATCACATGGGATCACACATTATCAACAGTTAAAAAAAATAGATGTGAGAAAATAAGATATAGTAGTCCAGGAAAAGAAGAGAAAAGTAGCATTGACCATTCAAAGTCATAAAATACCAGAATTTGCAGGCAGAAATGAGGGCAATGTGGATGAAGGATACCCAGACAGTTCCAATAGTAGTAGGAGCAATGGAGCTTTTAAAAAAGAATTTGCAATCGTACTTGTATATGTTACCAGTACATGTAACTCTATAGAAAATTGCAAAAGGAGTCATTACTGGGCACATTGCAGGTGCTGCGAAGAGCATTTCTGGCTAACATCAAAGATTGAAACAATACTAATTTTATGTACTTTAATCATACTTTGACTTAGGAATGGGGTCCATTCCTGTCATGGTATTAGAAATCCAAAAGACTTGGAGAAATTAGAAAATGCGGATAAACCAAAATGTTATGATTTACTGACACCGTTACCTCTCCTCAAAGATTTACTGCTATGCTTAAGTCCCTTAGACAAGTATACATGTTTGCAGCTCCTGTGCTTCATTAGGACGAAGAATCATTTTAGCACTTTTGTTCTCACGTGTAGGTGAGATTGCTGAGGAATTTGATGTTCATTCAGGAAACTGCTCTCATCTCTGCAGCTACCATCAGTTGATTTGTGATATATTTAAGTACTAGTCGGACCGAAAATGTAGTACAAAGTTTCTAAGGTTTTCATACTACTGCCTTGTTTCCTCCTGTATCTTGGATTGTATTTGATTCAGTAGTCAATAGTTTAATATATGTGTATAGCTTTAGGATATTTGGGTCCAATAGCATGTGTCAGAAATGGAGATGCATGCCATGGGGTTTGGAATCCTGAACTTACTGGACATTCTGAAATACATGCTGATGGAGCTGTTGTTTGTTGCATCATTTTTGTCCATCCTTAATACTACAATTGTTATGTGGTGTTAACAAGTTGCCTTGTGTTTCATTTCATAACTGGTTTGGCCACCTGTAAACCGTACTTTTTAGGGTGATTTGTCTGAGAACTAAAAATTATCGACTGCAGAAATTGATTTATTCTTTACAGCAAGGCGAACATCTGAGAAGCCAGAACAGAAAAAGTATGCTGTGTTCCTTTATATCGCAAGTGGGGTAACCCTGAAAGTTTACAGTGCATTTGAGTTTCAAAAGGGAAAGAGTGAAAGTATTGCATTCATGAGACAAGAAGGCAAATCATTTGCTAATGAGTTAAGATATTTTATGGAATACCAAAAGAAGTATACGTAGACAGGAAAACAGCTACTTGCTGCTGTGTGTGGATTTAAAAAGTTCCATGACTGTTGTTATGGGAGAGTCATGGAGCCTTTTACATCCACACATTATGACAAGACACAGGATTCCTGATGTGGTAAGGGTAGAGCAATTTAATTTCTTGACAGTTGACTTGCTTTTCCGATAAGGTACATTCAGATTGGGGTAGCGTCTATAAGGAGGGAACTTTTGAGTCTTCTGAAAGTCCAACTCTTGCTATTTCCTGTCCGGAAAGAAAGGCAAACAGTGCAGAAGTGGAACCCATATGTACACGGGGGTAGGGCAGTAAAACAAGAAGACATTATTAGAGATTTATATTTATAAATACTATAAAAATCTTTTATAGAAGTGGATGTCCAGCATGTTAATTGTTTATGTTCCAGAATGAGAGCTTTATTTGTGCTGATGGGTAAAGGCTAGTTTAGCCTTTATCTTTGTGAAAGACATAATGGTACGATAACTTACTTTCCTGACGTTTGATTGGCTTTTCCAATTAAACTTTTTCAGACTGACAAGCTTCCATAAGGTCAGAATTTCAGAGGGTACTTTCTGAACAACTGTGGTTGTTTCCTGTCTGGAAAGAACAGTGAACAGTTCAGAAGCACAACACACTGCCATGCTAAGTTAAAGAAAACAAACACATTGCTTAACTATTTTTTTGTATTCACTCATTTTTTTTGCTTCTTTCCATTAAGTTTTAATTCTTTCAAATTGGTTACTTAATCTGCGTCCAGACTGATTTCACAGGGTCTGTCTTAAATAGTTCTTCCAGTTATTCACATATTAGCATGCTGTTACTTTTAGTTTGGATGTTTTTATGAAATTTTCACTAAAGCAGTCTTATTTCTGTAAACTTTTGAAATGAAAGTGTATTACATAACTTAGAGAGGTCCTTTCACAAAGGTAAAACTATGTATTCACTAGTAGTGCAGTTTTCTAAAATGGATTTTTAAACAAGAAGGATCTTTAGGTGTGGAGGCACTATACAAGCTGATTTTTAAAGACTTGATAGATGATAGTTATCTCAGATAAAAAAGCTTGCAGAAAATACACTTTTTAGTGGCAAGACCTTAAGTATCTGTGAAAACTGTGAGTGTATAAAGAGTACTAAAGCTAAGCTGTTGGTACCAATGTCCCCTGAACATGCACATATACTTACCAGTGCTGAAGAATATGGAGGCAAGCATCTCACCTTTATCTTAAGAAGTCATAAACTCGACAAAACAAAAGCCTTACACATGGTACACATTACACAGCCCTCCTCGGCACCACAGTAAATTGCACATATAGAATTACTACAGCAAGGCAACAGGGAGGCCAGACTTTGTGCTACAGAGAGATGAAGCCATGACTGTGGCACCAGGTAACTCAAGATTGATTAGCAGCCTTGGCACTGGGGGATCCCGGCAGGGAGGAAGAGAAGCAAATGAATGTTTCCTGCTCGATTCACGGGGGGGAGGGGGGGGTAGTACAAACCCAGAGGCACATGAAGGCAGTGTCATTTCCCTGGTTGAGACCAGGGAAACCACCGTCATGGTTTCTAGGGAGGACTGGGGCTTTTTAGAGGGAACAGCCCTTATGAAAGTGAGGAGATATCCTCTGTCATCAGTCCATTGCATGCTACTCCACCCACCCACTGTGTACAGAGTGAGAGAGCATACAAAAAATTAATAAATAAGCAAGCCACTCCTGACGTCAGACTAATTGATGGCCTCTCCTGGGTAAGTCTCACCCCACTGATGGTGAATGAATGGTCAGGACGGAGCTGATGATCTGTAGGGGCAAAAGAAGCAACAAGGAGAAACCATAATAACAAAATAACTGCGGTTAATTCTGAACCAAGCTAGACTCAAAAGTAGATAAAGCAAGCACTGCTACTTGGCAATCCCCAAAACATCATAATCATTGACGAGTGTGATGTTTCCACAAAGACATGCACCTTGCTTGAGTTTAAAAGGAGTTGTGACAGTGTTGTGTCTACATGAGTCCAAAATTAGGGCCACTTAAAATGGATTAAGGACAGTTATGACATGGTCATTGTTCATATTGTAGTGAACATTCTGAGGAGGTCATTCTTCTTAGATGTGCAACAGGATATGGCAGGTCTATTTCAGCAAACATGAGGATAATGTATCTGCTTAACAAAATTCTCCCATCAGCTCAGTGGCATTTACATATCAAGGCAAAATTTTTGCATTCAGTCATCGGCAAAAAATGTGGTGTTATAAAAAAGGGATTCAGACCCTATCGATATGGAATAAGATGTGCAACCAGATAGAATTCTTTGCACCTGATAGGCTGCACCGTTCTCTCTAAGTAGTATAAGTACTGAAAAGGAAGTGCTTCATCATTTATTTTTAGTAAAAAGAAATAAAGAAAATTAATTAATTAATTAATTAATTAATTAATTAATTAAAATAATGCAAGTATCCAAACTTTAAATGAATAAATTCAGTCCAAAATCAAACTCATTCAGACAACAGCAGAGTCACACAGCACTTCAGCTGGATTATAATGCAGCTAAATAAGAAATCCTATGTCCCAGTTCCTTCCACTAATTAGCTAGATTGGATTCCTTTTTAACAGTGAATGGAAAAGGAATTATTTTCTAACTTTCTATATAGCCATGAGCTTTTATAACTCCAAGAAGAAGAAAAAACTTTGAGATAAAACAAAATTAAAAATAAATTGTTATATAACAGCAAAAATAAAAAAATGTGAATAAATCCAATCCAAAATCAAATGCAGTAAATCGATAGCAGAGTCGTACGTCACTTCAACTCAAGTTACCATACACTCTGTGTCAACATGGTTGTAATGTGGTACACAAGCTGGGAAGAACTAATTGAGAAACAGTGAGGTTACCTGAATTGGCTAAGCCTTCCAATTGCCTTTTGATACCTATTCATGTCCTGGAAGAAGCCACTATAACAGACAGCCTCAGCTGTTACCATACAAGTGGTTATTCAGACTATCTGTAGCTTGGAAGCCTTTCTGTCAATAATGGTGGTCTTGCTGTGATCTGTTTGCATCCCCGACCAGTGCTAAATGCAGCAACTTCTACTCCATGATCCCCTCTCCAAGTAAGTGTCTTAGGTGTTTACTCTCATTCAGCCATGGTCTCCATGTCTTCTTTATGCTTTACCTCAATTTTCCTTGGTATCCACTTTCTTACAGAAAGCAAAACATAATAATCCTAAAGTCATTCTTGAAAACCACATGTAGCCTACGTGTATCTAGTTCCCTATGGTTTAGCCCCATTTTCTGGAGAAGCCTGTCAGACTGAGATTCTTCAGAACCTTTACTGACTTACCTGTTAGCAGTTCTCATCCAGACCTCCAATCTGTCAGTTCACCACATGGTCTCTCCACTTCTTTTGATGGCTAGGAATGCTGCTTAGTCTCCCAGGGTCATCCAAATTCTCACTTCTGCCCACACACCCAATGTCAGAAAAAAGTAGGAGAGTAAGCAGATACATTTTTCAATTTGGGCCAGCTTAAATGGACTATGTCCCATCTCTGCTGCTGTATCAGAAATCCTGGACTATCTTTCTTAAATTTTTGATGCAGGCCTTGGTTAAGGTTTATTCATCAGCAATCTCAAACTCGTCAAGGATTACATAAGTCATTGAAAGCATGTAAGGCATTTCTCATATGTGCGATTTTAATCAGATTTCCATTAAAATAGGTGGTGATTCTCTCTCTCTCTCTCTTGCACTTCAAGTTGGGAAATTAACTCTCCTTTTTTTTTTAAATAACTTCTTGGTCAGAAGTGAAATACCTATGTTGAATGACTGTTGCTGTTAGCCATCATCTCTGGAAAGAAGATTTCAGAAATTTTTGCCTTCAATGTCTATCCTGTATGCCTGGTCTTCCATAAACAGAGTGATTTTATTACCAAATCCTATATTTATGCCAAAAATAGCCAATGAATCAAACATGAATCGGTCCATCAGTATTGCTTGTTCTTTTCTAATCATATTATTCTAATAAATTGTTCTCTTTACTGTACTGTATGGATTTATGTAGGCAACTGAGATTTTATTAGAACTGAACAAAGTCAATCAAAAATGATTTACAGTTGTTTTATCAGCTGTACCACCCACAGTATGGTCAACAAAATATTTATGATCACTCCTTTAAGTTAACTGCTACAGCATCATAAGATTTGCTGTACTAAATATGACAAGAGGTTATCAAATCTACCTAGAACGTGCTCTGTATACAGTGGATAGTGGCTTTATTCCAAGCATTCTTTAGGAACACATGCTTGAATGACACATGTATGGCTGCAACATAGGACTGTCTAAATATTTTTAAAAAAGGCAGTATAAACTGGATGTGGTCTGAGTGTACAGGTTTTCCTTTGATGCCATGGTCATATAAGGAATTTCTTTCTGATTCTATGTAGGACAACCAGATGCCGATTCTTTTTTAATAGTTTAAGGAGAATGAACCAGAGCACAACGGATACAAAAATTATCAACTAACTCTAATGATAGATCAGCATGCTCAAGGTTCATCCTGTTTAACACACCCAACCACCTTCTTCTGACCTGGAAGAGTGTGGATGAAAGGGTATCTGGGCTGTTGTTTTGCCTTGTTCTAGTTAGTGTGTGCTCTTAAGCAACACACTTCAAGTATAACAAGGAGTGCAGGGCATTATGGGCAGGTGGGTGGAGTTAGGAGCTGGGAAGCTTGTTCTTTGCTGAGATAATTAAGACCTGAAGTATCGGTCCTAATGGTTTGAAGAAGGGGGCACATGACCATTCAGATCTACCACAATAATAACTACATTTTTTTATTTATGTTTTGTTTTTTTATAGATTACTCCAAGATAGCATCTGTTGATCTATAGAACAATGTCTAGGCCAGTTTTTCTTGCAATTATATTCTTGGAATATAACACTGGTGGACCTAAAACTGAGTCAGGAAATTTGATACAAAAATAGATATCAGTAGTACAAAAATGTGATGGCTATACTGCACACTGCCTTCCTAGATTTTGGAACAGGCTTCCCCTTACAATCAGAAATAGTCATTTAACATAATTCAAAAATAGTCTTCATATGCATATATCAAGTAGAAAACCTGTTATGGTTATAGCTTTAAAGTTTCCTGAAGGCCAGTAGGTCATAGACTCATCAGTCAAACCTACATACTTATAAGCCTTTGTTAAGGCAACATTTGTGGATGTCCCATTCTAGAGACCTTAGCAGTTCAGGACAGAAACTAATAGGAAATTATGCACCAAACATTTCTGTAGGTGTGAATGCTAACTTTCCACAGTACTCCTTTGCAAGTCTAAGGAGGACCCAGTGGAGAGGCTGTGCCTCTAGGAACCTAGAAGTCCATAGCAAGATCAGTGACATGACAAGTGGTCTGTACTTGTAGGTAGTAGCAAGGATACTGGGCTGATCCAGAGAACTTGATTATGTCAGAGAACTAAAGATAGCCCTTTCAGAGTTACTTATGGTAGTCCAGACTCCAAGACTGGTCTTTCCTGTCCAGCACTAGACAAGAGATAGAATCTCCCTCCATGCATGGGACTGACAAAGTATCATAGATGCCTACATCAGGGAGTTAGTGGCAAATGTCTTTCTTTTAAATTATTTTTGCATCAGTGCTTCCCCCAACCATATGTCCTGTTCCATTTGTCAGACTTTTGTCCCAAAGACTCTCCATAATCAGCTTTCCTCTTTGGCCTTGTATTTAGAGAACCAATGTCTTAAGCTGTTAGTGAAAGACACTATGGAGGGAACTTCCCACTCTGAGGGTCAGCCATCCATGAAGAAAAAGGCCAAGAAGTCTCAGTTGGATTCTTCCACTGTATAACCTCCACCAGACGTCTCTCCTTAGACTACTGAAAGTCAGAGGATCACCTGGTTCCTCCACTGGATTACTCTGTTGTGACCCCTTCACAGCCCGGCATGGATCTGAACTCACGCACATCCCTGGAGGCTTCGCAGACATCTTCTTTAGATGATCAGGGGGAATCATGACTGATTATTACTGAAGGCCCTAGGGGTGTTCCTCAGATTCTGGTTAGGGAGGAAGTTACGACTATGATTGTAGAATGTCGTCTGGCATCTGAACCTTCTATGTTTTTCAGGGCAGATGTGCCTTTGAAAAAGAAACAAAAATCAAAACATGTTTCTCCTCCTCCTAAGGACCCTCATAGTGAATGGCAGAATTTCACTCAGAGTTTCTTTAATGCCTTTTTGGCTTTGAAACCTCCTCAAGGAGTTTCTGTTCCTGCTCCAACTTGGTCCTCAACTCGTCTTAAAAGACCTAGGAAGCAGATTTCCTCTGAGGAAGAGGTGGAGTCAGATGAGGAATCCCTTTGTTATTCATCCCAGATTTCTTCCCCTTTAGACTATGGTTTTGAGGAAGAGGAGTGTACTAGTCCTGACATTCCTTTTGAGATTTCCTTTGGCACACAGTTTTGCAGGATGATGATTTTTTAAATGGGATTGTGCTCAGGTTTCTGAGTTGCAGAACTGGTATTATGAGCTTCTGCAAATGGACCCTTCCATACCTTCTGTTGCCCCTCCTGTTTTGGCTGCCTTGCTGAATACCTTTTCTACTGCATCTCAGGCTCGAGATTCTCAGCCTCCTGCCCACAAAAAACGTGATAGGTTTTACAGGGTGTTTGAGGATTGTAAATTCCTTTATAGATGTCCTTCCGCTGACCACTTTTAGGTGTCTGTGGCATTTGACAAGCCATCTCAGGTACTGCCTTTTACAAAGCTTCCTTCTGATAAAGACAGTAGGACTTTGGAAAGGCTAGTTAAGGTTTATACCTCTGCTACCTTGGCTTTTAGGGCTGTTAATTACCAGATCCATATGTCCAGATATATTTTCACTCTTCTATCTCAGGCCTATCAGGTTATCTCTGACCTTCCTGATTCTGAAGGGAAGACTTTGTCTCTCTCTCCTTGTTGGGGGTGACTTCTCATGTG
Organism: Protopterus annectens; assembly: GCF_019279795.1. NCBI lineage: Eukaryota > Metazoa > Chordata > Ceratodontiformes > Protopteridae > Protopterus > Protopterus annectens. The sequence continues at coordinate 95,347,763 of NC_056747.1, forward strand.
GCTTGCCATTATATTAAGTGTAGTTACTATGCAGCAAATGCTTCTTTCAGAGCTGTTTCTTTTGGCTGTGTAATGAGGAGATATTCTTGACTTCAGCTTCAACCTTTGCCTGATGATATTAAAGCTAAGTTGATGGATGCTCCTCTGGGTAACAAACACTTATTTGGTGCAGCTGCTGCTGATTTGTTTAAGTCTCTTCAGGATAAGGACAAGACCTTGCTGGAACTTAAACATGTTTTTGTTTCTCCTGTGCCTAAATTTCAAATAATTTACCCTAGTAAGCCAGCCTTTGTTCATAGGCAGTCTCACCGTCCTCCCAAGGGTAAGAAGGGGAGGGTTTAAAGGGCTCCTCCTGATAAAGCTACCCAGATTCCAGTGACCCAGAAATCTCCTTTTCCTGACAAACCAGGTGCTGTCTGACTATCCTAGTCTTCTCACCCACATTCCTCATTCTCTTTATCTTTCCCTATCTCTTCCAGTTTGGTTAAAGATTACTTAGGATTCCTGAGCTGTTTCCATTATCTGTCTAGGTTATTACATGGTCTGGAAATCTCTTCACCCTTTAAGGGCATTCCTCAGCCCCCTCAGGAACAGTTGGCTATTCTTTCCCGGGGTGCTTCAGGATCTTTTGACTCAGAGAACTATTCAGGAGGTTCCTGTTTCTCAAAGGCGGGAGGGTTTTTACTCCTGAATGTTTTTGGTTCCCAGGAAAGAGGGGACTTGGAGACCCATTCTAAACCTCTCTCATTTGAGCACCCTTCTGAAGGTCCCTTCCTTTTGTTTGTTGTCTTTCAGACTTTGTTCTCTATGCTGCTTCCTCAGGCTTTTCTAGTGTCTCTGGACCTCAAAGATGCTTATCTTTGCATTCCTATTCATCCCTTTTCAGGAAGTTTTTATGTTTCTCTGTTGCTACTGGCATTTTCAGTTCTCTGCTTTGCCCTTTAGCCTTTCTGCTGCCCTAAGGGTATTCACCAAATGCCTCACTCCTTTGATTGCATTTTACAGGCAAAGGGGGATACAAGTCTTTCCTTACTTAGTTAGTCTCCTGCTTCAGGCATCCTCTCCAGAGATTCTACTGCAGCATCTTCACTTTGCCATTTCCCTTCTGCAAACCCTGGGGTTCACTATACATTTCCAAAAGTCCTTTCTGACTCCTTCACAGGATCATGTAATTCTGGGGTGCAGGATCCAGACTATTCCAATGTTGACATCCCTGCCTGTTTCCAAAGCCTTGACTCACATTTCTTTCTTTCAGTCCTTCCTCTCACCTTAGTCATAGCAAGGGAGCTCCTGAGAGCTGTAGGTTTTATGACTGCCATCATTCCTATGCTCCCTTTTGCAAAGGTCACATGAGAAAATTTCAGTGGTTTCTAAAGTCAATTTAGCTTCAGCATTCTCATCCCCTGGACTTAGTTCCTCTTCATCCATCCCTCAAGCTGGAATTTCAGTGGTGGATTCAGCAGTTGACTCTCAGTCCAAGGCTCCCTTTTCAATCCCCTCTTCCCTCTCAGGAGCTGCTCACAGATGCTTCAGACATGGGATGGGGGTCATCCTTTGGCTCTCTAAAGGTGCAGTGTCCTTGGTCACCGCAACAAAGGAGAGTTCACATCAATGTTAAGGAGATGAGAGCTCTTCTGCTGGCTCTTCAAGCTTTTCACCCTCTATTCTCCCCAGGACTTTTCAAGGTATTTACAGACAATGCCACAGTGATGTGGTATGTCAACAAGCAAGGGGGTATGAGATCTTACCTCCTTTGCCGGTTGTCTCTTCTAGTGTGGGAACTAGATATCCAGTACCCTGTGACTCTTCAGGCAGTTTATATTCCCTCATGTCAGAACATTGTGGTAGATTCTGAGCAGGTCCTTACAATCCCTTGAGTGGATATGTCACAATGATGTTTCTGGACATTGTCCACCAGTGAGGTACCTCTTTCAGTAGATCTTTCTGTCTCCGCTCTGAACAGACAACGTCCTCTTTTTTCTTGCAGAGTCCCAGGTCCTCTGGTCTGGAAGATGGATGCACTCTCTTTTTCTTGAAAGGGGATGTTTCTCTATGCCTTTCATCCCCTTCCCCTCATTCCAAAAGTCCTGTTCAAAATACAACAGAATGCTACCAAAATCTTGCTGGTGACTCACCTTTGGCCCAGACAGCACTGGTTGCATTTAGCCAAGGGCAATCATCACAATTTACCTCACAGGTTGGATCTACTCACACAAGACAAGGGATCTCTCATCCATCTTAACCACTCCTCTTTTCAGCTGACACTGTGGGTGATAGGATTTTGATTCTCTACAGAAACCTTTTTTCTGAGGACATGCTTAGGGTCCTGCAGGAGGCCAGGAAGCCCACAACTAGGAAATCCTACTTATCCAAATGGAAGAGATTTTTCTATTTGGTGTCTTTCTTGTAACCTGGATCCACTTTCTATGGATATTCCTTTGGTTGTATTTCATCTGTTTGAACTGCTAAATGCTGGGTTTGCTTATTCTGTTAAGGCCCACTTATCAGCATTTATCACCTCTTTTAGCTTCTAAATTTGACGGTAAGCAATTCGTTAAAGGCGTCCTTTATATTAGGCCTCCCAGGAGGCCTGCCCCTCCTCCCTGGGATCTTAGTTTTATTTTAGAAAAAATGACCCAGGCTCCTTTTGAGCCTGCAGTCGTAGCTTCCTTACAGCATTGTTCTTGGAAGATTGTAATTTTGTTAGCCCTTACTTCTGCCAGATGGGTGTTTAAGCTTCAAGCCCTTATGATCTGTTCTCGTGTTTTAGTTTTCTTTAAGGACAGGGTGTCCCTTCATAATAATCCTTTTTTTATGCCCAAGGTGGTGAATGAGTTGTCCCTTAGTCAGTCTATTACTTTGCCCACATTTTTCCTCTTCTCCACATTCTGCTAGTGAAAAGGTGCTGCACACCTTGGATGTGCATAGACAACTCAGATTTTATTTGGATAAGACTTTTCATAAATCTGATCATCTCATTTCCTTTCATCCTAGATTCTTAGGTTTGGTTGTTTCCAAGCAAACTATTTCTTCTTGGATTTCAAAAGCCATTTCTTTTTGTTATGCCTTCCATGGCAGGAACATTTTACTAGGGCTGTGGCTTCTTCTGGTACTTTTTTCAAGGGTTTGGATACTAACTATTCTTGAGGCTGATACCTGGTCTTCTCTGTATACGTTTACCAAGCACTGTAAGTTGGATGTGATATCCAGTGATAGAGCTGGCTTTGCTAGGGCCAGTTCCATGGGTTCCTAGAGAGCTCTGCTATTCCAGCCTCCTCCCTTTCTTCTTCTTCCTGAGCTATTGCACTCTCCCTATTGTAATGAATACTGCAATAGTGAAATGGAAGGACACAGTACAGTCGTGCAAGATCGTACCATAATGGTAGATGTCCTTCTCTTCACTGTTGCAGTACTCACTCCCTCTCTCCCTCCTTCCCTCTGGTTCTTTTCTCTTCTGAAATGTTCTGCTTACCTCTTTTTTTTCCCTTGGACTGGTGTTCCTACTGGAGCTCTCAGTTCTGAGGATGGTATGGCTGGATGTCATCTTTATGCCCTATGCTTTACGTGTGGAGCATACATCTGACGTCTGGTGTACCTTAAAGTAACCTAAAGGCTTTGATGTACTGGCCAGATGTCAGGCCACCCTTGGCAGGGGATCCCTATTGTAAAGAATACTGCAACAGTGAAGAGAAGGTCATCTACCATTATGGTAAGATCTTACACAACTGTACTTTATGTATCACAGGACCTCAGGAATCAGGATCTCACTGAAGTAGAAGACATTACACTTTGATACAGACATACTGAAGAAATACAGGACACCTGGTAATGGCTTTTATTTTATTTATCTTTTATTGATGGGTTTAGCCCCACTGGGCTACTGGCCTCTTTTAGTGGAGACCAAAGTTGGTAATTATATTAGGAAAATCTGGCCAGAGTATCAATTAGCTTCCCCTACTCTTTTTGATAAGTGATATGGGATTTTTAACATCCACCTGAGTTACAACCAACTCAAGCAGATGAGACCTTATTTAAAGTCTTTGAAAGGACTGCACAATGGAGTGTCCATGATGTATTGCAGTATCAGTATTAGAAAAATTAATCCAAGTACCTGCTGTGGGAATAGAACTCACAGCACTTTGATCTTCCTGTATAAAAGGTGAGTGTGTTACCTACTGAGCCACTGACACTGTATGTACCTTTGCACTTTACTGAACACCCATAGTTAAGGTTAGCAACAAAGATAGGAGCAACTAGTAGATGTAGGTGAGGTAAAACAACTCAAGAGCATGACTGCTACATGTCCAATTTTGTGTGTGTGTGTTTGGGAGGACTGTGACAGAGAACACATAACAAGGACATGGCAGCTACCTGCTCAGCTGTGGGAGGAACACTGTGGCAGGGAACACAGCATAAGGATATGACAGCTGCATGTCCAGCTGTGGGGGAAGACTATGGCAGAGAACATAGCACAAGGGCATTTTAATTATGTCCAGCTGTGAGAAGCAGCAGCAGACTGTTATGTGTGTGCCGAGGGCAAGACATGGTACAATGGACACGATGATACCTATATATAGGTAAAGGTAGGGCTATGCATAGAAAAGGAGTGGAGAGGTAAAGAAAGTGCTCAGCAATACATGCAGTCAATTTAGTGATGCAGGACTGTGGCCAGTGATAGCATGTCTGTTAGTACAGAAGGAGAGGGTGATCTCAGCATGACAACAAACAAGTATACTGACACCAAGTAGTGAGAGAACAGCATTGCAGGTACATTTGGGCCAGCCAAAGACAGTCATGTGTACACACACTCACTTATATAACTCACTGATATACATTTCTTGTAGTGGACTCATGAGAGACAGTAGTGTTCCTGAAGTGCTTATGCACACTTGGCATGTACATCCAAGGCAAAGATAAAATGGACAAGGCATTCTAGAAGCAGGTATTGCAAGGAGCGGTGCAGACCTTCAGTGCTGTGGATGGCCATGACAAAATCATAGTGAAGGTGCAGAGAAACAGAACCATGCTTCTCTCTTCAACGGGTGAACTCAGCTCTTAAAGTGTAGAGCAAAAAATAAATAAATAATTTAAAAACAATACAAAAAAAATCCATTCCCCCAGGTCATCTCTATTCCACACCACTGCCTCCTCAACTCTAAGTTGTAGAGCAAAAAAAAAAAAGTCCCCTCCCCCGACTCTCTGTGTCCAACACAGACACTGGCTCCGAAAGTGGCCCCTCAAACTTGTTGCTTTGCTATAGCTGCTTCTATTGCTACCATTGTAATGCACATTTACTCTTCTTCACTGAAGATTCCTGGCATTCAGAATGGATGAACAACACAATGCATACCACCTTAATATGTCTGTGAATCACTCTGCCATGTTTCTTTTTATTTGCACATGATGTAAGGTTCATTTACATATAGACTCTCATTTGCATGATATTATGCAGTTATTTCCATTCCGTGCCTACAGTTCTAGTTCTCTCATAGCATGAGCCAGAGTATATAGCCAGCTGTTCTTGTGCCTTGTGCTGTTCCTTGTTACAGCATCCCATAAACTTCAAATTGAGGATGAAAAAAAAAGTCCTCTTGTACTTGAATTTTAAACTGCAGATGTGACAGGAAGGGAACAGAGGAAAAGATGGGGAGAATTAAAGTAATTATAAAACTATAAGATAGTTTGTTACACCTTGTACCACACTTGAAGTGCTGAAGTCTAGATCACAAAAGTAATATTGGCATTAATTTCAGAATGCTGGTACAGAAATGAATGTTGGCACTGTCTGACCAGTGATCGATTAGTATCTGCCAATCACCCCCCACACTTACACCTTGTGCCCCTTTGTCCCACCCTAGCTACACCTCTTGCATAACTATACCATTCATTCTCTGAATTACCTCTACACTGCATGTTGCCACTCCTTACATGCAAGTGTACTATTAAACAACAAGGGCTGTAGACAAATTACACATTACATAGATTACCTAACCAGTCGTGCTGTCAGTACCTCTAGATTATGAATGGTGTACTATGAATACTTAAACTTAGATGAAGTGGCTTAATATAGTAAGTATTTATGTGTTAATTAGCCAAGGATGTTGGAAGGAAATAAATAGAGCAGGATACTAGCAAACTGTAGTAGCAATCATTAATGGAAAACACTACGCACCTTACGGACAAAAAGGCAAGAAAAAAGTAAGACATCACTGGGACTATTAAGAGAATACACTGTGGAAATTATCAGTCTCGCACTCAGTCAAAGTTTTGTTTGCAAGACTTGAACTGTACTATTAATTTTGTATAAGTAATTATATATAAAGGGAAGACGTATATGAGAGATGGGTGTGCTATTCATTGGCATACTGTGTGATCAGAAAAAAGGGCAGGATGGGGAGAAGATAATACAAGAAAACTAGCACTATGCTCTATAGGCAAGCAAATGAATATCTGAGACTAGAGCAGGCAGGGTAAGATGTGAGAGAAGGAAGATACTGCTATACTACAGAACGAGACTACAATTAATAAAGGTAGCAAAGAAATAGTAATAGCAGAGTATTAAGTTGTATATTACTAGACATACAGCTTTATCAGTTAGAGGAAGCAGAGCCTGATATAGTAGGAGGCTGTTGTACTGGGGAAGGAAGCAATGAGTAGCTGTAAGAAATGAATGACTGTCACTATCACTATGCTGAAGCACAGTTGCAGTAGCTTAGTAACCATCTCTGGATAAAGCAGTTGGTGCCATCTAGAGGCATGGATGAAAATAACTTTCTCATCAAAAGTAATAACTGACTGTATTAATGATGTCTTGCAAAGAGAAATTAAGTAACCAGTAGCTATGTATTTAAACCAACATTGCTAATTTATACATTGCCCTGCATCAGTTTTGCTAATGATGTCAAAAGCTTAAATTGTTTAGTATTACTAGTAACAGATACTGTAATATATCAAAGCAGTGGCACAGATGGGTCTATATTAGAACATCGAAGTCTTGAAACTTCGAATGTTCTAATATCGACCCCTATTCAGTGAACGCTGAAAATAGCTAAGCTGCTGAACACCAAATTTTTTCCTAGGGAAAGAATTTGGTTGGCCATTTCTGTCGCTTTGCTATTTTCAGCACTGTGGTGGAAAGTTACGGGTCGGGTTCAGGTAAGTGTGCGATTGTGTGGACATGAGGGTTAAGACACGGGTTAGGTGAGTTAAGTTTAGGGCGTGGGTCAGGTAAATGTGCAATTGTGATGGACGTTAGGGTTAGGGTGCGGGTGAGGTGAGTGTGCGATAGTGATGGACCTTAGGGTTAGGGTTTGGGTTAAGGTAAGTGGATAGATAGTAGTGTATGTACAGTTTAGTGTAGGGTTAGATTTAAGATTTTAAGTGTATGTGTGTGGATTGCTGTTTTTTTGGTGTGATTGTGTTGTGTGTATGTGTTTCGGAACAGCAAATTTTTCCCTGGGAAAAAATTTGCTGTTCTGCATGTTCGCTGAATAGGGATCAGTATTACAACATTCAAAGTTTTAAGACTTCGGTGTTCTAATATAGACCTGCATAGATAATCTAAAATCCATCAGAAGCAACAGTTAACTTTCTCAGAAGTCTTTTCAATGTGTGCAGCCAGCACATCAATGAAGCTAAAACTTGTGGTTTAACACACAATGCATAGTAACAACAGTGGGTAGGGGAGAATGGGTGTGGCATATAGTTAGTAGGGGAGAATGGGTGTGGCATATGGTTATTAGTGGAGAATGGGTGTGGCATATGGTTAGTAGGGGAGAATGGGTGTGGCATATGGTTACCTGGGTGGATGCATGCCGTAGAAACAGGCTTTATGTTGAAGATAGTTTTCCCACACAGTAAGAGGTGGGACACACTACTGAAATAGAGGCCCAAGAGGTATGTGTCTGTCATTGTGCTATTAAACTGAGGTGGAGTAGAAACAAGGAAGAAAATAGAGAAAACGGGGGAATAAACACAAAGAATGCTCAGTAAGGTAGGAAGGAAGAATATGAGAAGGAGCAGCAAAAATGTGGATGAAAGGTGATGATATGCAACGTAAGTTTCTTAGGAAAATATGAGGAGATTGCAGGCTAGCTTGGAATCTGACAAGTGGGCATTGACAGCATCCCAGGAACTTAGAGAAATAATAAAACAGGGGTGACTATAAGATCGTTTGTGAGATGTTGAAAGAAGGCAACAGGATAGAATGGAAGTGTGAAAAAAATAAGTACAATGGCAGTAAAACTGCAGACAGACATCTACCACTGTGTCAACAAATCATTGGAGGAGGGCAGTTTGTTGCTGTTCAGGTGAAGGGCTTGAGGTAGAAAGTGTCAAGGGATAGTGATGGGATATCCGAGTCTCCCAGCTGTACACTGGTTAGTTCCTATATCCGGAGCAGAAAAATGAATGTTTATGACAAAAGCTGTGGATCAAGATGAATTTCTTCAGTTGTTTCACAAGACACAAAACTACATTCTAGACTTGATCCTCACCAGGTTGTGTGAAGATCACAGTGTGGAAATGAGAGCACCACAAGCCAACAGTCGCCATGATATAATATGGTTCATCTTAGGCTGAGATATAAACTAAGACACAAAGACAGATCTGTGGAACGACGAAAGGGTAGAAATGGGAGAAGAGGTAGAGAAGGAAGTAGGGCAATGCAGGTATTCTGTTTAACATGTTGGTGTATGCCTGCCAGCAGGCAAAAATTGTTTCCGTTGCCAAATGATTCCCTGCTTTTTGGATTCCAGGACTGGATTTGGATATATTTAACTTGAGTTTTTATATGTTTTTCAGTACTTTTGGCTTTACTATGTCCTTATTGAATCTGATGGATTTGTAATGATTACTAGTCCATGCTCTGTTGTACTAGTCTTTTGTCAGTAACTCTGTTACAGAGTTCCTATTGTTAAATCACTAGCAAACTCAACTTACATTTTGCTCACTAGTTTTGAATATATTATGACAATGTTAGATTTTTACAATATTGGACCAACTGTTATTTGATCCCAGATACTGATTTGGACCCAAAATTGTTCCTTGTGTTTGTGCTTGTCTACTTTGTCATGAGTTAGATATATGATTTTATTAGATTGGCTGGATGTTGCTTTTGACTTGTGGACCATGAAGCTGGTTGTCATCCTTCTCCAAGTTTTGCTGCCTTTTATCTAGTATTGCTTTATGTGTTTTTTTTTTTTTACCTCTTCTGGAAGTTTCAGAATTGTACTATCATTCTCTCAGCTTTACAAATAATATTTTATTTGACTCTGGGCACTTAGGTCCATCTGCAGATTATTTGTACAACAGGCGTCAAAGTCTTTTATTTTAGAGTCTTCTGAAAACTAAGATATGGCACTTTGAACTTCTGTACCCAATAATATTTTAATCATTTTCTATTGTTAATGTTCTGATATAAGTTTGTTTGCATTCATTTTATGGGGTATTTTTCTTTACTCAGAGCATATTCTGTATTGTATTTTATTGCATTTATCTTCTAATGTATGGTTGTGGATACGGTTTTTGATTTTATATATCCTTCTTACTATATCTATAAACTGCATAGGTTTAATCACTCAAATCAAATTGAGATGAGGCAATGAGGAGAAAGTGTGTGCGTGTAGGGGGGCATGTGGATAAGATCTGGGGATAACATTGTAAAATATCTAGGTTCATAGGTTAGTACTAAGCTAACTGCCATTTAAAGCCTAGCCAGTTACCCCATGTGAACCTTGTGTCTATCAGGTAAACACATTACCAGTTATGCCAACCTCCTACCCTACCACAACATGCTAATGTTACATGTGAGGGTAAATGACTAGAGATGCAAAACCCTGAGAGATGTGCAGAAGCATGTCAGAATGTTCCATGCATGTTACAAATGCAGGTAAGGCTAGGCCTGAGTGGAATCCTTGTTCCACTTTAAATAATGCCTAGATACAAACATGCCTGACTTCAATAATTGGTTAAATAGCTGGTGTCATTCCAAGAGGATCCACTATGTGACAGCACAAGACAAGATGCTCAACAGCCTTGCTCACTTCACAAAGGATGACCTGCACCTCTCATTTCAAAGATTTATTATAGGAGCTTAAACCTTGATTGCCACCTACTGCCTTTTTTTTAGGTAGAGTCCAGTATAGCTAACATTTCAGTCCCCAAACCAGGTTACAATAAGGTCGCTGTCCTCAATACTAAAAGTCTAAATGATAAAAATGCCTGCTCTTAAGGAAGGTCTACACTCGGAAAGCATCCATGTCTGTGTAGTTACTTAAACTTGGTTTACAACAGGATTTTGCACTTTTCAAGCCTTCAGACCCAATGGCAACTGCGTTGGAGTCTCCATATTTGTCAAGGAACATATTAACCCCAGGCAAATCCCTACGGACTTAACAAATTTAACTTAATTAATCTTATCTAGAGAGATCTGAAGTTCATTAAGTACTAATTGCTTGTTTATACAACACCTTCTTTGTCTTCTGATGACCATGCAAGATCCCTCAGAGTTCTAAATGATCTCCCTATTAACAAAAGCTTCCTCATTCTGGGTGACATTAACTACTTTTCAATAAATTGGGACACCTACACCTCCAACGTAGGATATGCATAAAAATTCCTAGACTTAAACAACAAATACTCTTGGGCAGTTTATAAACAATCCTATTATGCGGCAGAGCACTTGACCTGATTCTTACAGATACAAGTGCCTCTTGCGGTACTCCACTGGTATCTCTTTCTTCAGTGAAGTCTAACCTTGAACTAGTGACCTTCTCCTTGAAACTTCCCTCAACAAAGCCACAGAATATAAGGACTGCAAACATGCCTATCATAAGCTACTCTGTGACAAACTGTCAAAATTCACTTACGACTGCACTTCCTCTAAACTTACTAGAGCAGCAAACCACTAAGGAATTAGATACCCATTTAGAAAAAAAGGAGGCTAGCAGTCCGCACAAGAACCAAGTATGACAAGAAATTCAGAAGCAAGCCATCTTGGTGGTCTACCACCATCAGCAAATTACACAAAAAAGAAACTCCTTACATTATGTATTGGATACAAAACACCTGTTATCAAGGGTAATATGAAAAGCATTACAAAAATGCCACTACTAAGGTCCACTAAAGAAGCCCATGCCTCTGAAACCAAAGATTATAAATCCTTTTTTAGCTGTTAGAAAAGTAAAAATATAAATGCTCTATACTGCTCAGAACTAATTCAAAATGTCACCTCCAATTCTGACCCAATAAACATTCCTGATATCACTGCAAATAAATTTTGTGCTAACTTCACCCCCGAGACTTCCAATCAAAGCCCCGAAATGTCTGACTATCTTATTCCACCAGTTACCTCAAAAGATCATTTAAGAAAGTACTAACCAAGACCAAAAAATACTAAATCCATAGAACCTGACAATATATTTGGTTGTTTAAGTGTTAGACATGCTCTTGGACAGAGACTCCTCACTGATGTTCTTCGTGTTTCACTGTTGCAGTCATTACATTTGGGTAATCTGCTGGCAGGTTGCCCTCAGTCAGCCTGAATTCCAAAGTCTTGGGTCCTGCGTCAGTTGCTGTCTTCTCTTCCATGACGTCAGGTCATCAGGGCTTTAAAACATGCAGCCGACGCCATTTTCTTTAGTCTTTCTTATCGCGTGGTGCCCGAAGCATAAGCATTTTGCAAGTGCCGGTCAGCCGACTACTGAAATATTCGAGTTTGAGTTTCAGAACCAAAGTCTTCACTAAAGCTAAGTACCCCGTTGGGGAAACTTTTTTCTTGCTTTTTACCGATGTCAGAAAAAGTTAATAATTGTATTACTTGTGAGAAGCAAATACCTCATAAGGATTTCCATTTATACTGTATTCCTTGCCTAGGCCCTGATCACAACGTGCCTGGCTGTCGGTTTTGTGCTAGATTTAGCCAACGCACTATTAAGCGTCGGTATATTTTTGCATCAAAGCATTTTGGAAACAGATTTAACTATCCAGAAATGTCGTCAGATAGCAATCCGACTACCGGAGTTCATAAAAAACGCAAAGAAAAGGACAGAGAAAGGCAGTCGAGATCCAAAACCGATGAAGAAGCTTCTCCTAAGCCAGTCGGCAGTTCGCCGGTACTCAGTGAGGCGCCTTCGCAGCCCCTGATACCCGCTACCTTCGAGTCGCAGGCCTCTACCGACACCCATGTGGAGTCCGGCATGCCGCAAGATACTCAAGGTATTGGACCGACAGATGTATCTCCCTCAGATGGGTTCGGAGCCGCTGAGCAGGCACCGGCTTCTGAGGGTGTATTCAGACCTCAACATTTGTACATCAAACCGACGACAGCTACAAAACCAAAGACAAAAGCAACTTTTAAACCTAAAAAAATGGTGCATGAGCCATGTGCACAGGCCTCTATGCCTAAAAAAACAGATGATCAAAATGGCTGAAGACCTTATTACCTTGATCAGGGGTACCCATCCCCCTCCAGATAAAAGGCCTAGACAAGACACTGATTATGAATCTTCATATCAGGTTTCTATTTCTTCTGATCATGAATTATCTATACCTCCCTATGAGGATTCTGATGCTGAGGAGTCTATTCCATCTGCATCTCCTCCTGAGGATTATTCATTTGGAGAAACCTTGCATACTTTGAGGGAGCATTTTTACTGCGAGAGTCAAGACTTCTCAGAATCAAAAAAGAGGCTCAGGGATTTCCTTCTTCTCCCTCAGCACTTTAGCCATTCCCCCTGTTTTAGACATTGTGGATGATGTGTTTTCGGAGTCAAGCTTGACCCCTGACTCCTTACCTCCGGCTCCCAGTAAGCCTGACAGATATTACAGAGTCCCCAACTCACATAAATTTTTATTTAGAAACCCTGCTGCTGATCCTGAAACTATTTCATAGGGTCCAAAGAGTTAAGGCCTCAACAGCAAAAAACCCTACCCCCTCTGACAGAGATTCCAGGGCACTGGACAGATGGGGAAAAAAGGTTTATACATCTGCAACCTTGGCAATCAGGGCCTTAAATTGTCAATTTCATATGCTTAAGTACCAACAACATGTTATGGGATTGCTGAAACAGAAAATTATGTTGATTTCAGAATGTGCAGAAAATAAAGAATTGCAGGAATTATTGCATGCAGCTGAACAAGTTGAAAAGCATTCTTTGCAATGTGTTTTTTATTCTTTAGAGGCCTCCTGCAGGGCCGCAGTTACTGGATCTATGATTAGGAGGCATGCCTGGTTAAAGGAACAAAATTTACCTGATTATGTTAAAGCTAAATTGCTAGATGCACCTTTACAGCATGATTCTCTGTTTGGTATTAAGGCAGAAGAGGTTTTAAAGAAAATGGAAGTCAGAGCTAAGTCTATGCAAACTGTTAAAGATTTCTTACAAGTGCAGCCACCAAGATTCAGTAGACACTGGCCTACAAAAAATTGGTCCTTTCCTGTGTCAGACAAAGCTCAAAGGGGCAAATCCAGACACCCTAAGGGTTCCAGGCACTAGGCTCAAGACTCATACAGGTCAAAGCAATGGGGCGCATCCACCTCCAAATCTGGAGGAGATAAAGTGCAGACCTACAGAAAGCAATCTCAATGACTTCCCTCTGCCTACACCAAGCAATTATCTTTTGGTAGCACCCATAGGGGGAAAATTAGCACGTTTTGCTCAAAATTGGCAGTTAGTAATCCAGGACAAGTGGGTACTAAACATTGTTTCACAGGGATACAGATTCCATTTCCACACTCTGCCAATGACAAATGGTTGGCCAGATCTGCCAAAAAATCAATGGGCAGAGGCACAGAAACAGGTTACGTCCCTCATGGATATGGGGGCCATTCAGACAGTACCAGAACAGGAAAAAGGACAAGGTTTTTACTCATGACTGTTCTTGGTACCCAGAAAGGACGAGGCCTGGCGGCCAATACTGGATTTATCGATTTTGAACACATACCTGGACATTCCAGAATTCAAAATGCTCACTTTGCAGCAGCTTCTGCTCATGCTAGGCAAGAATGCTTGCCTGGTGACTTTAGACATAAAAGAGGCATACCTGCATGTCCCAATAAGACAGTCGTGCAGAAGATACCTCAGATTCAAGGCTGGCTTAATGCATTACCAATTCTCTGCACTGCCCTTTGGCTTATCTACTGCGCTCAGGGTCTTTACAAAGTGCCTGACACCAGTAATTGCATTTTGCAGATAAAGAAGTATACAGATATATCCTTACTTGGACGACTGTCTCATTCAAGCAGAGAACAAGGACACTCTTCTGCGACACCTGGCATTTGTGAAAAGGCTTCTGACATGCCTAGGGTACACAATAAATGAAAGGAAATCACAACTGGTACCCTCTCAAAAGATAACATTCCTGGGTGCAAGCTTGAATACAACTGCCCAGATGGCTTACCTCACGCCAGACAAACAAAGGCAACTGACTACTTACTTCAAACTGATGGCAACAAAAACCCAGTTTTCTGCAAGACAAATTCTGCAGGCTGTGGGCTTCATGGCATCCTGCTTCCTACTAATTTCATATGCAAGACTGCATATGAGGAAACTTCAATAGTACCTAAAAAGATTATGGAGACAACATTCACACAGTCTTGAAACAGTGACTCCTCTCATTCCCTGCCTGCAACAGGAGTTTCTATGGTGGGCAAAGGCCTGTCACCAAAACATGGGACGGCCCTTCACTCTACCCCCTGCCAGCCAAACCTTAACAACAGACACATCAGATTATGCCTGGGGGCCCACATGGTAGGAAGATGCATTCAGGGCATATGGGCACCAAACCAAATGCATCTACATATCAACCAGAAAGAGATGCTAGCTGTTCAAAATGCCCTAACAGCCTTCAAGGACTTACTTCATCCAGGACAACTACTGATAACCACAGTCATGTGGTATATAAACAAGCAAGGGGGCACACACTCATACCCCCTTTGCAGATTAACCATGGCACTGTGGGACACAGCTTTGACCTACCAAATACATCTTCAAGCTCAATTCCTGCCAGGAAAACAAAACACACTGGCAGACGGTTTAAGCAGAAACCTTATGGATCCTCACGAGTGGAAACTAAATCCACAAGTCTTCAGCATGATAACAGAGAAATGGGGGAGCCCAGACATAGATCTATTTGCCTCTCCTCAAAATTATCAGCTGAAAAGATTCTGCACAAGGACTTATCACAGATAAGCATGGAAAGTGGATGCCCTATCCTTCAGTTGGAAAAACCTATCAGTTTACGCCTTTCCTCCTCTGCCTCTTCTACCCAAGGTCCTCCTAAAAGTCAGACAAGAGAAGCAAAAGATGATATTAATTGCCCCGGACTGGCCCCGCCAATACTGGTACCCAATCCTAAGGAACTTGTCTCAATACCCAGCTTGGACCTTGCCTCAAAAACCACAACTACTGTCCCAGCAAAACAATCAGATCCTGTACAATCAATTACAGACTCTGAACCTGGCAGCATGGCTAATCCTGTAATCATACAAATGACACCTCTCAGTAAAGCTGTGATGGATGTCATTTTGGAAGCCAGAAGGCCTAGTACTAGAAAATCTTATGCTGACAAATGGAAGAGATTCTGTGCTTGGAATCAAGCACAAGGAACTGATACGGCAGAACAACATATTCCTCAGATATTACAATACTTAACTGAGATGCTTGACTAAGGCCTATCTTTCTCATCAATCAAAATCCATGCCTCTGCCATTTCGGCTCATTACAATACAGAGCCACCAATCTTTTCTCACCCTTTACTAAAGCAGTATCTTAGAGGAGCCAAAAATTTAAGGCCTCCTAGAAGATCACCATTACCTGCATGGGACCTCAATTATGTGTTGGAAAAGCTCACCCTGCCTCCATTTAAACCAGCTGCTACTGCTGATATAAAGCTCTTATCATGGAAGACAGCTCTGCTACTAGCAATTACTTCAGCAAGAAGAGTTTCAGAGCTACAGGACTTATGGCTGTATAGCTTTTTATCATATTTTACCCAGACAGGGTGTCTCTGAGGACAAATCCTACTTTTATACCTAAGGTAATTTCCAGTGCGGCTCTTAACCAAACAATTCATCTGCCAACTTTTTATCCAAATCCGCAGAACAAAGGGGAGAGAATTCTGCATTCCTTAGACTTACACACACAGCTAAGATTCTACTTGAGCAGGACTAAAGCTCTAAGAAAAACTGAGCAATTACTGGTGTCATATGCTGCAGGATCAGAAGGAAAGGCTATTTCAAGCTGCGGTAGCATTGTCACCTCACAGTAAGACGCTGACTGGTTCGACTCTCAGCTAGAGCATCTTCTGCGTGGAGACATGCGTGAATGGGCGTACCTTTGTTGAAGGTTGTGCATTAGGGCTGGCAACTCAGCACGTAAAAATCAACTGCCAGTCATTAGCGGACCAGAGTTCCGCTGTGGCGACCCCTAATCGGGAAAAAGCTGAAAGACACAACAATAACAACAGTTTCTAAGTGGATAAGCCATTGCATCCATTTCTGCTACTTACACCATGGCAATCCTGTGCCCAAGGGCATTAGGTCTCACTCCACCAGAGCTGCAGCTACTTCGGCAGCCTTTCTCAGAGGAGTACCATCCAAGGACATTCTCGAGGCTGCTACTTAGAGTTCTGTTCACATCTTTACAAAGCATTACCATTTGCCTCTCTACTCTAAGTCCAGGGCAGGCTTTGCCACTGCAGTGCTGCATGGCCTTATAGCCTCACCTAATGCTGTTTAGCTCCAGCCTCCCAACCATAGCTTTGGGATTCTTCCCAAATGTAATGACTGCAACAGTGAAACATGAAGAACATAGTACAGTGGTGTACACTTACCATAAGTGTAGATGTTCGAGTGTATTCACTGTTGCAGTACAGGTTACCCTCCCGCCATCCCCCTGTCATTCTACAGTTTATCTTTCCTTCTTTATCTTCTGCAACCTATGTGGTGTATTTGCTTGTAGATGAAGGTAAAGTTTATATTGATGCATGTATATATATAAATGTATATAATACTGCTACCTTTTGGGGGGCACATGACATCGGGGGCAAGAAAAACTAAAGAAAATGGCGTTGGCTGCATGTGTTATACCCCTGACAACCTGACGTCATGGAAGAGAAGACAGCAACCGACGCAGGACCCAAGACTTTGGAATTCAGGCCAACTGAGGGCAACCTGCCAGCAGATTACCCAAATGTAATGACTGCAACAGTGAATACACTCGAACATCTACATTTATGGTAAGTGTGCACACCCGTACTTTCCTTGTCTTGTCCCGGAGAAGTGGTTGTGCTCAGCCATAAGGGTTGCTTTACAACTGATCCAGTTAATTACAGTCTTATCAGCCTTACTAAGTGTAATCTATGAAGCCATGGAGAGAATAACAACTAACCTCAAACAGTGATACCAAGGTTCTTGCTAGGCTTGATTCCCAAAAGTTTGGTTTGTAAAGAGTAGGTCCTGTCTTATCTGATAAACGTTTTTTAAATGTTTACACAGGCTGTAGATTTTGTCCTTGCAGTGGATGTGGCATGCCTGGACCTGTAGAAGGAATCCAACACCATTCTCCATGCTGACATCAAATAAAAGCAAAATGCTTTAGAAAGTCCTGTATCTGCTAAGATAGATAGCAAACTGGTTGAAAGATAAAAAAAACACACAGTGAGAGCTGTAGGTGCCTCACAAAAATGTGTAAAAGTAACCAGTGGTGTCCCAGAGGGCTTGGTGATAGGAGTTTTCCTTTTTGAGGCTATACTTATCCGCTCTCCAAGCAAACATCTAAATCCTCTGACTAACAAAGTTTGCAGACAACTACAATCTGAGGGCTGTTGTTAAGTCATCTTATGATACCCAAACCATCAGAATTAACTCTTCCTAATAAACTTCTGGTATACTAAAAATGGGGTCAAACTAAATGCTGAACATTATAGTGTCATTACAGTTGTTAGATAAGCTCTTTCCTCAACATAATGTATAGATGACACACAACTACAAAATGAAAATGTAGTCAGGGACTTACTTAGGTATGTGGGTAACAGCTCCCTCTCTTTTGGCAATCATTTGGCAACAGGTGTCAGGGAATCCTTTTATTTAGCCCAGGTAATTGCCAAAGGAATATCATCAAGGTCTAATGAGCTAATTGTTCCCTTATAATAAGCTTTAATCAGAAGAATTATAGAGTATTATGCTCCATTTGGGATGTATCTCAATAAAATATCGATCAATTAAAAAGATCCCAAATGATTCTAATCAAAAGATCACATGCCTAAAGTCCCAGAACTACCAAGTGAGACTGGAAGTGCTAGCCTTTATTCAGAGTCTTGCAGACTTTTGAGGAGAGATTTCTGTATTGCTTACTGAGCCATTAGAGACCCAATTGTCTTGAACCTCTCATTTCTTGACAAGTCCAATACCACCCTCAACCCCCCCAGTTTTAGAACTAGGAATTTAAATCTTCACCAACAAATAGAGTGGAGGGACAGAATTACAACTGAGTGCCTCCAAAACTTCTGGAATAAATTTCTCATGCACATTAAGTACTGTGACTCATTATCTTCTTTAGCACAAACTACATGACTGGATGGGTAGCCACACATTCACTCAGGCACTGACTAGTATGGCCCTCCTGAAGAAAAGAGGTGCAGCCAGAGTGATGGTGCTGGCAAGGCGTAAATGTCCTAAGGCTCTGTGGCTTTGGAATATCTATGAACCTATAAAAGAGGAAATAGTCCAAGTTTACATACATATACACTTTCTTTTTCATCATCTCCTTTTATCAATGTTTTGCCATTTCCCTCAAAATGTGCTACCAAAAAAACAAGGGAAATTAAAGTGGGCACAAGGAAAGGACAAAGCTATGCACTTTGTTTTCTTTCTACTGGTAAAAGAGGTGCTGCTAAGTAATTTTCAAGAGAGGTCGCATAGCTCGGTTAAGGGAAAAAGGATGATTTTGAAAAAAAAAAAAACTTTTTGCCAAGACCTATTTTCTGCTTCCAGATTATACTCAAGAAACTCCATGAGGTATTTACTATTTCCAGAGAATATGGGATGCAGGACTTTGATTCTGTCTCAAGAAGACTCTGGTAAACCAATGGACGTAACTACCTTACTGGATCTGGAACTATTTGTCCTTCAGGACAGGGGCAGATCACTTGTGTGTATGAATTTACCGAAATTTAAGGGATGCAGTTGATAAAACCTGGCAACGAGTTGAAAAGGTCATGTGTATGCTGAACAAGTTGTGATCAAAGTAGAGCACCACCGAGCAGAGTTAAGTAGCATTAGAATGATTCTTCTCCCGCAACTATTTTGCAGTTCCATAGTATAACATATGATATGCATTTACTAGATGGTGATACGTTGTTGTTGTTTGTCTTTCGGCTTTTCCTGGTAAGGAGTCGCCGCAGTGGAACTCCGGTCTGCTAATGATTAGCAGTAGATTTTTACGAAACGCCGAGGTGCCAGCTCGACGCCCAACCTGCAACGAAGGCACGCCCATTTACGCACGCATGTCTTTTGAACGCTACCCAACCACGGGGAGGACATGCAGACTCCACACAGAAGGCACTCCCAATCCTAGCCGAGAATCTAACGGGAGAACCTCTTGCTGTGAGATAACAATGCTACAGCTATACCACCATATCCGAGAAAGTATGTTTTAATGTGCCTGCTTATATACAAAAAGAAAAAGTGCTAACATCTTAAGGGGTCTATGTTATTTCGCTGAATGGCTATTCAGCGAATAGCCATTTGTTGAACATCTATTTAGTGAAGCCGCTCTTCATCAAACAGAAAATTTTAAGTAGGGCAAACAAGCAGTTAGCCAACTGAGCAACTGGAAAAAAAAAGTTAAAACCTGCCATTGTGGGGGGGCTGCACCCACCACACACCCCCTAACTAAATATACCAACTAAAAAAATCACACTATAGTGGAGAAAATGGCAAATTCCAAACTGTGGCCAACTGCTGGTTTGTCCTAGTTAAAATTCATCATTCGATGAAGAGCGGCTTCACTAAATAGGTGTTCGATGAATAGCCATTTGACAAAATAATATAGACCCCATCTTAAGACCTGAAAAATATATTTATGGCACCAGAATATTTCACTCTGTACCTTAGCTTCTTCCTTTTTCTGTCACTGTGGCTAATACCATGAAATGTAATTTTTACACTGCTTATCTTTCACGTAAAATGTTGCAGACCTACTGTGTGTGTTTTTACCATACCTGATCTTTTTAATGATTTGTTATTTAATTGCGCTCCTTTAACAAAATATACTGACCTACAACACAGTATGGGCCTAGAAACTGGGCTCAGTGTTATAACAGGTCACTTCTGGTTATTAGAAAACAATTTCATGCATATAAGTGCACATTACTTAACATAGCGTAATTAATATTAAGAAAAATAATTCCTGACTTTCTGTTAACAGGCACCACATTTTAAGTCAGTTATACACTCTACGATCAATCATCTTGGAACAAAAATGAATGGTTTATGTTCCTTACCTGAGTTGGTGATCGTCTGGCTATGAAAAGAATGTTCATTTGCTTGAGCGTCTAACATACGCATCTGTGCAGAAGCTGCCTTTTTTTGCCATCTTAGCTTTTCTCTCAGAGGACACTTCCATCATCCTTAATACTTTCACTAAGATCATCAAATCCAAAATATTTTATTCTATAGTCGGAGCTTCCAGATGTTCTGGAAGCCCCCTCATCACCCCCCCCCCCCCCCATCATTTTCATCCAACCCAAAAAAGCCAGCTTGATGTCCTTTTTAGATTTTGGCTTGCCAGGATGGAATCTTGTTGTTATCTTAGAAGTAGCTAATTCTACTTTTTTTTTTTTTTGGAGCCATCCAGCCTCTCCAAGATATGCACAGAATCTGCCCAGAACAAGGAATGCAACTCTCAGGAGAGCAATGTGGCTGAACCGCTTGGTTAAGGCAGCATGCAGAAATAAGAAGCAAATACTCAAATGGGGGAAAAGAAGCAGGAGATGAGGTAGAGAAGCAGGTCTATATCAAGATCAGGGGTGCTAACTAAACAGGTGATTAAGAACAAGGCATGATTGGAGAGGAAATAGACTAGGAGATAAACTAGGGCAGGAAACAAATTTTCAACTACATTTCAGAGAGGAAGGCAGTTATAGGCAGCATGAATATTGTGTAAATACTGAACAAAATCTTTTGTCTCAGTATACACAAAAGAAAAATATAGAAGGGTAGCATGTTGGGAAGATAAATTGGAAAGTAGGGTGAAAAAGGGTTGGCTGAGCCACAGGGAGTGGAAGGCTAGAAAAGGAAAGCTAACATGATAACAAAAAAGGGCGCTACTTAAACACAACACACACACAGAATAACATAATCATTAAAACAGATATTTAAAAATATATCTGTCCACAAGGCCACACAAGAAGTACCACATTATTGGAAAACAGCCTGGGTTGTCATCGTGTTCAAGGGCAGTGTTGAAAACTTTGTAAAATACTGAATAAAACAAGAAATATTTTTCAGTGAAAATATCACAAAACGTAAAATGTGAAAAACTTTACAAAATATGGTACTGCAGTTGTGACACTTTTTTGTGATATATGCGTCAGAATGCTTAGCATGACACATTTTATGTGGGTAAGGCAACCAGAAGACTTAGTTCTAGAGTATACCAACACTGTCATGCCATCAAGAAGAAAAATATTAAAAATAATCTATGCACACCACCAAATGTATTAATTTTCAACATTTTATTTTTTAAGTGTTGGATCTTGTTACACCTGATATTAGCAGTGGTGATACAAAGAATTTAATGTATAGTAAAAAATATGAATGACAGGTAAGATTAAATGCTCTTAAAATGTTTGGTTTGAGTGACCATATCAGTTACAAGTGTGTATTGGACAAACAAAGGTTAAAGACTCAGTGGACAAATTAAATAATTATTATATTTATTTATATGTTGATTATTTTTATCAGTTGATGTGTTATGAGGTCATCTTGATTTTCTTGTATAGTGAGTCAGCGTTGTATTTATGAACAGAGTTCAACGAAGTCTGTTAACAGTTTAGATGAAAGCACTTATTCTGAATTTTTGAATTTTATTAATAGAGTTGTTTGGAGCTACAAACCATTGTTTTTATGATTTGTGTTTCATTTTTGTTTGTAGGTATAGCCACTTTCACATATTTTGTTTATTTTTAAAACATCTAATTGTTTTATTCTAAACTGCAGCAAAATGAGAAAATAAAAAAATGTACAGCAGTTGTAATTGTTTTTCTTTTTTCCCTGTAGGGAAAGCAGCAGTGTCTGTTTGCAGTTGGACACACACACACAAAACAGGGCTTTGGACTTCGTATCAGCCACTATTATCTTAAAAGCTGTGAATTTTCCAGAAGATCTGTAGTTTAGAATATGAATTTGGAGTTTATAGAAAGAAGGCACAGAGCTTGTGACCTCATATGGGAGAGGGGGACAGGGAGTTCCAAAAAAGGACTGTGCTGACATTTTATCTCTTAGTTTTAACTCAGTCCAGTACACGTCTCCATAGATCAGGTGTGAAGAATTATATGCACATCTTCTGTTTGTTTCTTGCTGTTGCTTGCATTTACATGCATGCATATCACAGTTTACTTAACTATTTATTGTAATCAACTAGTCTTATTACTGTATTGTACTGACTACAATAAATACACGAAGATAACTGTTTCAATTAATACGCTTTACTATCACATTTTTCTTTACAGATCTACAAGCATGTAACACAGATGCTGTCAGCTTTCTATGGCAAATACCCAGAGCTTATTTATGCACAGTCATATTTATAACAAAAGGTCTGATATTTTTCACAAAGTCTGATGTAAAACAGTTCTTTCTTTGTATAACAGTTTTTCTTTGTTCTTCTAATGTATGATTTGTCCTTGATTTAAGTTTGGTAGTCCAAGGAAACGCAGTTATTTGAAACGTGGTGTTCCAGCATTATCTGACGTTCCAACTTTATCTTGCTTGATGTTACATCTCTTTACTTCGTTGATGTCCTTCCGGCTGCCATCTGTGCAGTTATTTTTACAGACTTTGTTGCTCAATAACATACTCCTTTACATGGATGCCAAAAATCTAACTAAGCTATATATGCTTGCCAGCACAATTACTATTTTTCTGCATTTTATACTACTTCTAAATTAACCCTTTATATTTCATATCATTCTTGCAGCTTTTATTCAAGCTAATAATCATGTTAGCAATAGTTTGAAAAGACAGTGTATACTAAATAGAACAGAGTATTATTTTAATTCCCCGTTTTTTTTTTATTTGTTTGAGGAACGGACTAAACCTCAGTTAAAGAAAAGACTGCATTTGTTTTGTTAGCATTATCATTTACAGCATTTATGACTTTGCTCATATTTACAATCATAACTTGTTGAGTTATTGCAACTCTCCTTAATCTGCAGCATATTAAACAATTCCAAATTGTCATTATTATTATGACTCCTAAGACTGCCAACACCGGATGTATTAACCAATTTAACAATTTGGTTCCAGATGATGACCACCCTGTGAATATATTCCACCAATTATGGGCAGTGTCGGCTTCTGTTTTTTTCAGCCAACTTTACCAATTTGTCTTTTACTATTATACTATTTACTTCATGCCATAATATGCTGCGGTTACGATGATCCAAGTAAGCTTTAAAATCATCTGTGTCTGGTATTATTTTTCTTAACTTGTCTAAAGACAAAGTAATGGTAGGAAACTGAATCATTTCATATGTCCACTGAAATTTTGCCATTTTTTTAGTACTGGTAGAAAACACATAAGTCTCATTTTCCCAGGTTAAATGCGTGATATTACTGATGCATCCCACAAAGGGTGTTTGCTTGTATTTTAACACTGGTTTATTTGAAACCACACATACAAATTGTGGTGCCACTTCGACAAACATCATGAAGTTTTAAGGCAATATTGTCCATTTGCACATATTTACAGAATGTTGTAAAAAACATGATTCATAGATGGGAGAATGCTGCCCACATATGAGACCATTCATAGTTTCTGTACAATGTTTTAACATATGCGTTTTGCTATCCATATCTATGTAATTTCCTTCAAGTTGAGTTAACCAAAGTTCAGTATTGTTATAAGTAGACAAGAATATTATGGGCAATACCATGAACTGACACATTATTGTTTGTTTTGTTACATTATAGTACATGACTTTACCAATACAAAAATTGTGCTCATACTGAGTGTGTTATGTGAACAGTCTTACCCAGCTAGTGAATGGAATCCATCTGCTGAATAGTTGTCGCCACATGTGCTCATTTTTAACATCAGCTTTGTTTGGAACTCATTTTGCTGTATTTTAACATACAATGGTTGTAAAGTACATTTTGTCCAATTTGCAAATACAGATATATTGGTGGCAAATTGCAATCTGTCTGTTAATGATACGTTATAATGATTAAAAAAAACATCTTGATACCGTACATTTTGTTTATGTACATACCAAGTAGTGGGCCTCCATTGGGCTTGCAAATGTACAATTTGTGATATGTCGTGTCCTAGTAACTTTAACTTGTTTTCTAAAATTTCAGTATCCACAACATTTAGAGTTCCCACTGCTGCTCCTACTCCCCCTAACAGTGTGTCATACCAGGCTCTTTTAAATCTACATTTTGTCTGTTTAAAACTTGGAAATGTAATGTTGAAGTGCAATATTGTTTTTTGGTATAGTTGTCCTATCATAGTACAAGTGGATGGTATTTTTACCGCTTGATCTGTATGAACTACTGGTTTTATTACCCAGAATGGTAAGTATTCCGACCCAAGGTCCTTTACCTTCTGTTACTGTGTTGTTTATACAAATAAACAGAGTATTAGTAGAAATTATACCTGTTCTTTCCCCTGTCAAATTTATTATTATTTTTGTGTTGTTATTATTAACACACTGTGACATTTTTTGTATGATGTCTTTTCTTGTCAGAATTGTTACATCTTCAGGGGGTAATGTACATCATCTAATAGAGACTGAGCTGTTTACTAAAATGTTTATGTCAGTCTTTGACTCTTCTTCTGCTTTTATGTATGCCTGACCCTGTTTAGCTAACCATGCTGTTATACACTTTGTTTGCATTTTATAACTGAAATTGTCTTGTAATCTATTTTGTGTAGCATTTTCCCAACTTAGTGTTATTTGTGAAATGTTGTAATCAATGACCTTAATTCCCTCTGTTTGGCAATCTTCAAAAAGGAGTCCAGTGAGCACAATACATACAATAATCACGTTTTTCATGTTTATTAAAGCTTGTTTGTCCTATCAACCTTTTTGGGAGTACTTTCAACAAACTTTGCACAATGCTTGGCATTCAGTCTTGTACATTGTTTTTAAAAAACAGAAACAGAAACTTTATTGAGCATCTGCTCTCCCTTCTTTTAAAGGCGATGCATTTTGCAGCTGATCTCTGCAAACAATGACTCTTATTTGATCTCTGTGAACTAGCAAGGTCTTGTTTTTCATGCTTTTTTTGACTTTATAGACTAAAGGTCCTATTTGTTCCATTACTTTAAAAGGTCCATCTAACTGCGGTGGTGGTGCTGCGGTAGCGTTGTCGCCTCACAGTAAGACATTGTCCTGTTCGATTCTCAGCTAAAGCATCTTCTGTGTGGAGACATGCGTGAATGGGCATACCTTCGTTGAAGGTTGTGCATCAGGGCTGGCAACTCGGTAGGTAAAAATCTACTGCCAATCATTAGCGGACCGGAGTTCGGCTGTGGCAACCCCTAACCGGGAAAAAACGAACGTTACAACAACTTTAAAAGGTCCATCTGAAACATTTTAATTAATACCTTTGTTCCAGAGAGAAGGTATTGTTCCTGTGGCATTATGGGGACCTTTTTCCATAAATGAAATGCTTGCTCCCTTGCCAAGTATTCACACTGCTCTGTGATGTCTTTTAACCATGCTTGATGTTGTGCTACCTCTAACAAAGGTCTGTTATGCCCAATCTCTGGATCGAAAGGTAGTTGTGTGGGCATTTTCCTGCCTGTTATTCAAATGGTGAAATCCCTGTCTTGCTGTTTGGTGTAGTTCTTACCCCTAATAAAATTCCTGGTAAATGTTGCACCCAATTTCATCCCTTTTCCAACCATGCTTTTTAGTCTCTCTTTAATGGTTCTGTTCATTCTCTCAACTATCTCATTGGACTGTGAATGGTAGGGTACATGAAATCTTTATTGTATTCCTAACAAATTACACATTTGTTTGATTAGCTGACTGACATATTGTGGCCCGTTATCAGACTCGATAACCCATGGACATCTCCAATGACAAAAAATGTTTTCACTGTGTAAATGTGCAGGACCTGTGGAATTTGCAGAGATGCACTGTTCTGCTACTGGATACTGTACAGAATAAGGAGGCAAATGTTTGCACTGGAACTGAACATACTAACTGAATAAAATAAAAATAAATAAAAAAGAAGCTGTAGTTGTCACAATAAGAAACCATTCGGTCTGTCAACTGTGGCTCGTCATTGAAGAATTATATGCACATCTTCTGTTTTTTTCTTGCTGTTGCTTGCATTTACATGCATGCATACCGCAGTTCATTTAACTATTTATTGTAATCAACTAGTCTTATTACTGTATTGTACTGAGTACAATAAATACACAAAGATAACTGTTTCATTTAATAGCTTTACTATCACATTTTTCTTTTTGGATCTACAAGTATGTAACACGGATGCTGTCAGCTCTCTATGGCAAATACCCAGAGCTTGTTTATGCACAGTCATATTTATACCAAAAGGTCTGATATTTTTCACAAAGTCTGATGTAAAACAGTTCTTTCTTTGTAAACAGGTTTTCATTGTTCTTCTAATTTATGATTTGTCCTTGATTTAAGTTCGGTGGTCCAAGGAAACTCAGTTATTGGAAACGTGGTGTTCCAGCACTATCTGATGTTCCAACTTTATCTTGCTTGATGTTACATCTCTTTACTTTGTTGATGTCCTTCCAGCTGCCATCTGCACAGTTATTTTTACAGACTTTGTTTCTCAATAACATACTCCTTTACATGGATTCCAAAAATCTAACTAAGCTGTATATGCTTGCCAGCACACTTACTATTTTTCTGCATTTTATACTACTTCTAAATTAACCCTTTATATTTCATATCATTCTTGCAGCTTTTATTCAAGCTAATAATCATGCTAGCAATAGTTTGAAAAGACAATGTATACTAAATAGAACATAGTATTCTTTAAATGTGCAGTTATATTTCCTAGAAAATCCACCCCAGCAGCCATTTTCTGTTCTCCTGCTTGCTAGATATCTATGCCTAAGGAATGTCTGCTACCCTGCAGAGTGAGTTCATCGCCTTTGACTTTACCTGTTTATATTATACACTTGTTTGTGGTAGACATATTTTTATATTTTAGCTAGAGTTAATGTTACAAATTTGCAGCTAATTTGACTAGTTTTCTGAATGCCATCTGTTTTTTACAGTATTTTTATATTTCCTTGTACAATATTATATATCTTTGTATATTTAATTTTCAAATTTTTTTCCTTAAATTATTTCAGCACTGGGTCTGTATTATTCAGTTTGAAAAGCTTGTGGCTGCTAGCTTATTAATTTACATAAGGGTAAATGCAAAGTATGGGGGAATTGTAACCATACCTCTCAACTGTCCAGATTTTCGCAGAATGTCCAGAATTATTTGGCCAATTGCTCATACATTTTTTGGGTTTCTGGTAAATCACTGAGGATTGAAATAACTAAATAATGTCATACATTTGAGTTTCAGACTTCATTGCTTCAGAAAATGCATGCTACAACAAATACTGTTATTCTAGCAACTTTCTAAGTATCTATAAGAGCAATATTTAAAAATATGTCACTATTTCTGGACCTTTGTCCCTCATTATTTTAGGCTTTGTCCTGATTTCTTATGCTAAGAGGCTGAGAGGTATGATTTTAATGGTTTGACATCTGCCTTTCATAGAGAGAAAGCCTGCTTAGATAAGGTACCATAAGATGCTGTAATACATTTGGCTCATTCATGAGCAGTAATTTGTAATCTTGGTGTACCATTCTAGTATGGCTGGTGTAATTGAATATTGTGAAATAGGAATGAATTGTGGCACTGTAAGGTACTATTAGCCTCTCCTAGAAATTGTTGTGTAGATATATGACTGCAAAGCTAGCAATGTAAGGTTTTGAGCTCAAAGTGAGGTTGGTGAGTTCCTAAGAAGTCAGTGTTTATAATTCTGCTCTGCGGCTGTTTAGTGGGGAATATTACTGGGATGTGGCCAGTGTAGGCCATAACCCTCTTATACTCTTTAGGCCAAACACCTCATATATCTAATTTTTATTTGGTACAGTGGTGTGGACTGAAAGATTGCTGCCCATGTTGCTGACACAGTATTTGATGGCAACGGTATGATTTCAATGATGGACCCTCAAAAGAGGTGAAAGAATTAGTCCAGGCAAATGCATATTTGCCTGAAGTCACGGACAAGGAATATAATGAAATGCATGACACATTTCTAAAGAATAACAAATATCAAACTCAGGACCCAAATTGCAACTGATTAACAGTAGAGCTTGATGAGGGGAGATGTCTGTTTAGACTTCATTAAGGCATTTAAGTCATTACCAAATAAAAAAAAAATGTATAAGCTGATAGAGCTAGGGAAATAGGACCAGGGCAGAAAGGTATGAACTAGGTGAGGCAATGGCTGTGAGGAAGAAATCAAAGGGTTGTTGTAAAAAGCATGCTGTTAGAGTTAAAGGAGTGACCAGTGGAGCTCCACAGATGTAGATGTTGGGGCCCTTATTGTTCAGCATACCCATCTCTTATAACAGATTGAACCAGTTTGCAAACAGTAGAAAACATAGGACCACAGTCTTGGAAGGGAGAAAGCTTAGAAAGAGAGGAGTAAACTGAGGTTCGGTGCAAATAAGTAGAAGGTTCTGCATTTATGAAATGTTAAACTAGGAGAGAGAGAGAGAGAGGCTGAAAGGACTTAGGAGTGACCATTAGCCAAAAATAGAAAGAGTAGCAGCCAACAAAGTGTGGGGTTATATATTTGTATTTCTATAACATCTTGCTAATAGTATAAAAAAATCAGATGCCAAAATACCTTGTTAAAGTTCCTTTCTGTGATCTAAGTCCATAGCTACCACTGTTTCATCAGCACCAACTTTATCCTATTCCCAAAAACACTCATGTAACTCTTCTGTTTGTATACTTATAATGCCTCTTTATCAGTTATTTAGACCATAGTATAGTGAGGTAGAAAGTATCCTGTTTCCTTTTTTAATCAAATCTATAATGAAAACATAAAGTCCCTATGATTGAGACACAGAACATCACAACTGAAGTATCTAAAGTCCAGTATATCTCAAACACATAAATCACAACATAAAACATTTCACAAATACAGTAGACACTGAGCCCACCTGCACCAACAACCATCCACCCTCCTCTGTAAATATAATACATCTTATGTTGCACAAACTCACAAGAAAGGAAGAACATATTTCTCCTTACTCTGAGTTGCCTGACTTAAGAGACAGCAGTTAGCACCACTAACAACAGTCCTACAGTTGGCGTAAATTAAAAGCAGCAATTCATATGTTTGCTTAGTGATATGTGACAGTTGAAATGGGACAGGACAAAGCATGGTGTTTCCTTGTTTTCATTTTTTTTCTGTTTAATCTGCAGTAACCTTGTATAAATATTTGTCATGACTATAAAGTCTTACCATTTTGAGGTAATTCTTTCATTTGATTAAATGTGACACGTTTTTTGATTAAATCCTCTTATAGCTTCTGTGCTTCCCAGTTTACTTAACTTCGTTCCTCCTACTTTGTATGCAGTTGCTATTTATCTCTTTATATCTCTTATTTAACTCACTATTTTCTCCAGACTTCACCTTTTCTTTTCACATGAAACTTCCTTTCCCAAATCTCCCTTCTTCTGTTTAATTTGCCTCTCATTTCCTGTATCTCACTTTTTTGGATTGATACTATCAAACAGATCTTCTTCTGTTTCAGCAATCTGATCATGTCCCATCTACTGACCAACTCTCAATCTAATTTCCTGTTGTATCCCTCTGTTTCTTCCGCTCTTTTCTTATGTTACCTATTTACTTCATTCTTTTTATCTTATTCTTTATATGCTTCAGCTTAACTCCAGTTTCTCTATTTTTTCACCTCTAGTTCTACACTTACAGGTACAAAGTCCAGTCTTCCCTTTGCAAACCACTATTCAGCACTTCAAATCTTTATTATATAAGCTAAGTCATATCTGACTTTTTTAATTGTTTGTTGATGAGAAAAACAAACTGAGATTTCACTTGGTGAAGTAAATCTTCTGACAAGATACTCTAATCCATAGTAATAACATCTGTCTTACTAGTAAATACCTTTTTATACTTATGTTCCTTTAGTTTTGTACCATTTCTTAGTTTTCCATTATTACTCTATATAGATTTTGCCTATGAGTGATTTACATTTAGTATAGAAAAAAGTGAATTTCCAGTTATAACTGGCATAACTGTCTAAAAGGAGTGTGTTTTAGAGCCCATCATGTAGTTTCATTCATTTTATCAGCATGATCTAGGAGAAAATTTTCCAGCTGTTGCATTGATTGCATGTCAATTTCTGAAAGATCTGTTGCACACAGAGTGCATATCTAGATGTCATTACAAAACCCTGACTTTCTCCTTATAGGAGTCATACATCTGTTTTTTTATTTACTACTGTATAACACTCTCATACAGTTCTGTGGTATCTGTTTAACAGTTAATTTAACTTTTACATTTGTAATGTTACAACCCCCACTGTGGTAGGGCAGTGGATAATGTTTTACTCTACTGATTTCCAATTATTCCTGTACAGTCTCTCAGCAAGAGGTTCTCCTGTTCGATTCACGGGTGGAGTACCTTCTGTGTGGAGTCTGTATGTCCTCCCCACGCTCAAGTGGCCTCCGAAAGACATGCGTGAATGGGCGTGCCTATGCTGAAGGTTGGGCGTCAGGCTGGCAACTCGGCACCATAAAAATCGACTGCCAATCATTAGTGGACCGGAGTTCCACTGTGGTGACCCCTAACCAGGAAAAGCCAAAAAGACAAACAAACAGTTAAGAGTAGGAGGAAATCTCTGCCTGTTGTCTCCACACTTGATTATCTACCCCTTGGAATCTAGTTCAGACAGGCATTGCAGTTTTGCAGCAACATCTTAGGTCATCAGTGTCTTATATCGGTCATCTAGAGCTCTGAGTCAATGTTCACTTAGCATTGCAATCACTTTGTGCTATAAAATTACTTCATAAGGGCTCACTGTTCAAATGCCAGCAGTCAACATGCTAAGTGCCAACAAGCTGAAGAAAAAAGGCCAAAACTGCAAGAGAAGACATAATATCAAACGTCACTGTTTTCCTTTAAACATCTTTTTTGCAGGGGGGCAAGCCCACCACTCCCCTCTGGAACTTACATATACCAACTCAGGGATTGCCATACTTTAGAGGAAAGGAAATATTCTGGGAAATGTCCAGCTTATACTTAATATATGTAAATCCATTATCGGCCATTCAGTCTGTGTGTTTTGACACTCACTGTAGCAGGTCCCAGCATTTCAGATGGTTGCCCATCATCCGTCTTTCTATCTACAGCATCACAAATCTAGAGGACATAACCAGTTTGCTCTATGTTCATGACAGGGACGTCAAGAAATTCACCTTGCGGTTAAAGATTTCACTCTTAGAATGAGAACTAGTCCCCTAGAGAATATCCTGAAAAACATTCACATGTCGAGGCATCTTGAGCATTTTGTTCGTCTTCAACACTCATATGTCAGTATTACATTATAGTGCTTGAAGACCACTACCAGGCTGTATCTTTAACATATAGAACAAAATGGAGTACAGCTGTGTATGTTCATGTGTTACTTGGTATTATTGATTTGACAAGTAAATTTATTTATTTTTATTTTATTTATTTTGCATTTGTTGACCAGGATAGCCTGACTGGATACTTGTCCATTTTCAGCGGAGGCCCAGGGAGAAAAGCTCCATACATACAGAAAAACTGTTACATTAATCAAGTTAAAGCAGTGTTACAGATACAATACATAGGTTCATAGGTGTGTACTAGGTTAATGGCCCTGGAGCCTTTACAAGCCTAGCCCATAGGATTACCCTGGCATCGTGCCACCTGACCTTAGTTTCCAGTACCTTTGTCAAGTAGAACCACTGGGGTGTTCCCTGGGGTGAATTTTCTATTTCCCATCCACTCAAGATTTCTCTTGAAGAGGGCCAATGAGGTGCTTCGCTTGACATGTATGGGAAGTCTATTCCATAGCATGGGCAGTCTGTGGGTTATGAACCTGTCCCTCCAGCTTGTTCTATTGTTTGTGGTAATGATGTTGAGGTCTCTGGAGTGTGTAGTGCGGAGGGATTGGGATTTCTTTAGATGTAGCATTTCTAACAGAGTTGGGTCAGACATGGCTTTGTAAATCAAGCAGAGATCACCTCTAAGTAGATGATATGAGACAGAGAATAGTTGTTTTTTTTTGAGTCTGTTCATATAGGACAAGTGTTTAAGGCCTAAGATCCTCTTTGTGAGGTATATTTGCGGCCTCTCCAGTTGTAGGTGTCTAGTGAGATACATGCCAAATGGGGCATTGTACTCGATGATTGGCCTAATGAGGGAAGAGTAGAGGGAGACAATGACCTCTTTCTTCCTGGATGCAAAACCATTAGTAATGAGATGTGCCACATAGAAGGACTTTCTGACCACAGTGGCAATGTGGTGGTCAAAAGAGAGGCTGTTGTCAACCTGCGTTCCCAGATCTCTTATGACACCTTCTGTGTTCAGTGGACTACCATCGATGTGGTAATTCATGGGAACCAGGTTTTTCCCAAATGGGGATGATGACACATTTTTTTGGCATTGAGCTTAAGGCCATGGTTCTGACACCAGTCATTGGTCTCAGTGAGGCCTTTCTGTAGGATGTCAACATCACTTGGGGGGTTAATTATGGTTCCCAGCTTGCAATCATCTGCGAACTTTGTCAGCCAGAGTCCCTTCGTGTTGGCCTGGACTTCAGAGAAGTAGCTACCAAACAGGAGAGGACCCAGGATCGAACCCTGTGGGACTCCACTCGTGACTGGTCAACAGTCTGACTTGGAGTGAGCAACTTTCACACTGTGGGTTCTATCTGTGAGTCAATTTGCAACCCACATAGTGATTTAGGGGTTGATGCCTAGCTTAGTGAGTTTTTCTATGATTCCTGAGTGAGGAATGGTATCAAAGGCCTTGGCTATTTCAAGGTAGGCTGTATGAACCACCTTACCTTCATCCACAGCTCTGGTAACTGACTCAAAGAAGTCGACCAGGTTGTGCAGGCATGATCTACCATTCACAAAACCAAACTGTGTGGGATCCAGAGTTTGGGGGTTCCCTATATCTTTGTTTATTAGGTCCATGATGATGCATTACATAGCTTTGTATATCAGACTTATCAGACTAATGGGGTGATAGTTCCCAGGGTCTGTAGTCACTCCTCCTTTGTGGAGAGGGATGACTGTAGCAGTGCGCCATTCGGTAGGGACAAAGCCTGAGGTGATAAAAGTAATTCATTCTGTCATATATAAAGCTAATTTGTTATAGTATATCAATTAGGAAGCAATGTAGGGGTGGCCAAAAGACCTCTTTAACACGTTTATATTGCCAGAGTTAAAACAGTTTTATAACTCCCCTACAACCAAAAAAAAATCAAGTTTCTACTTTATACTTCATCACTGATAGGCAAAAAATATTTTCATACACACCAACTGGCAATTTACGAGATCACCAATTCATTTAACAGTATGTCTCAGAGATACGGAATGAAACAGAAACACCCTGCAGAACCCCACATGGACACAAAGAGGACATGCAGCCTGCACTTATACTATACATCTTTAATGACTAGCTGATTGCATTATAACTTCCCCTTATAACTTGTCAATTTTTTCCTTTGATCATAGTTTTATAGTTGATCTGTAGGCATGGCAGGATCACTGTTTGTAACAACACAGCTAATTGTTTTTCCTTTCTCTCCTACTGTGGAATTGCACAGTTAGTATGTGTAAGTTAAGAAACTAGGGTCTTATTCTTCCTCCACATGAAGGTGTAGGAATGATTTACCCTCTTACAACAATATTTCATTTTGTACAAGTTAGTTGTAGGTCTATGGTTTTTCAATCAGTTATAATCAGGGATTTTTTTTTCAAAGTAATCATGTCAGTCTTTTATAGAGGAAATGTAACCTCCACATAGAATGCACCCCAGCCAAACCAAGGTGATGAACTAAGACCTGCATTAAGGTCTGACAGCACAGTTAGCACCGTAACTTGTTTTGCTCTTTATTTTGTTATAAGAGCAAAACACAAACTCTTGCAAACACACTGAAATTAATTAACCTTGAAGCAGTAAATTTTGGGTTAGTGTATGATGAATGGTAAGACAGCAATGCTATGTAAAGCTGTACATTGAGTATCTACCGGATAGCTGCGGGTGATTCCAAAAGATTCACAAATGCTGTACAAGAATACATACAGCACTATTACATTTCAAAGCACACTTGTTTGCTCTGTCTGCAGCCTGCTTATAACAACAAGCATTCGCAAATGTGAAATCAACTTTTTAACTGTTGAGCCACCGTAGTGCCAACTGTGCCATTTGATTATCCTTCTATGATACTAAGACTGAAAATGGCTGGTATTGTTATGACTTGAGAAGTCAGTAATGCCACATTTATTCTGAAGACCACAACCCCAGACTCACCCAAATCAC
Source organism: Protopterus annectens (assembly GCF_019279795.1). Classification (NCBI taxonomy): domain Eukaryota; kingdom Metazoa; phylum Chordata; order Ceratodontiformes; family Protopteridae; genus Protopterus; species Protopterus annectens. Next base: position 95,382,598 of record NC_056747.1, read on the forward strand.
TGTGCTTAACTGTACACAAGAAGTAGTTTGGCTGTAGCCAGTAGTGCTGATTTATTATTCCTTTGTTGCTCCCATAAGTGGAAAATGAATGTTTATGAAAAATTAATGGAGAGTGTCATGCAGCAAGTAGTGGAAAGTAATCTGTTGCCAAGTAATCACTCTCTCTATAATTTTCAGATGACAACAAGTGAATGCAAGTGCTGTCTATGACAATGAAGGGAGATTCTTATCTTATTTAGATGCAATTTATACTGGCTTTTGCAACATAGAAAGCAATCCCCCGGTCTCTGGAGCCTTATTCCAAACCTTTTATCTAGGTCCTTGAATGTGGTGGGTTACTTTCTGTTGTAATTCGCACGAGCTTGCCAGAACTACATGCAATAATTTAGCAGGCCAGATTTTTTTTCTTCCAAATATTTCCTTGCAGTTGTGTAATTATATATGTATGCCTTGCAACAATGAGTCCCTCTGTCCCCATTAAGTTTGTTCTTTGTATAGTCTGTGCATTGCCTTCTGATTTTCTACAGCTGGCATTGTAAGAGCACTCTGTATAGTGCCTTACCCTTCCCATGGAGGAAGAGAGCTATGTTTGTCTGTTCTCTGTTTGGTTACTTAGTAATGCAGTTTCATTTCAAAGGCAGGTCAGCAATGCATGCAAACCCGCACTGTTTCTGGTCGGCAGTACTAGCCAGTTCTGTACCGGTTTCTGATGTGGCAGACTGAGTCACAGATTAGAATGCAGAAAATAATAACTTATAAAACCCAAGTCTGACTCCCAATGCAACCCACCCCACTTTGTGTGGCATTAGCCTGAGACTAGTGATATAAGTACCCTGTACATAATGTTTTGCAGTAAACAAAAATATTTAAATATTCTATTCAGTCATAATTTTTGTTTTTAAAATGCACAAGAAAAAAGCCCTTACACAGTGCCACCAAAGTCTTTCAAATGCAAAGTTTAATATACACAAGTCTGCTTTCATTGTTAAGAACCATCCTGTTTGAAAACATTATATGTATGTTTGTGAACACTCATATCTAAATGTAGTTTCATGTTTGTCTTCAAGGTCTCCATTTCCTATCTTTTCCCCTTCCGTTTGCTATGTTACATTCATATTCATGAACCCTCTTCGGGGACTTATTTGCATGTCCTTCCAAAAGTAACCAACTTGCTTATTAGCATGATTTCTTATGGATTAGGTCATGTGCTAAAATGAAAAGTATATGACACTGTGTTAAACAAAAACAAAAGATTTTGTGCAGGACAAAGCCCACCTTCCATACAAGGGACTGTGCATTCTTCACCACCTCCTTGTTATAATCAGTTTTGTGGCTTAGGAAAAATGTGATGTTATCAGAGAGAGAGGACAGCTTCTTGAAAACACATTAATCAAGTGCTGCTTTGCCCAAAAAACAAGTGATCAAAACTGTGATCATTTTGTTTCCTCATGGGTATGGGGGCAAAGCCACCATGGTCTCATGCAGAAGGCTGCACTTTTGAATGCCTGCTAGTGTAATAATCAGCTCTGGGGTTGCTGGTTAAGGCCAAAGCCCCCACCACAATGTCCCGTCTTCATTATCAAGTAACTGGCTTAAGATATCACTACACACAGCTGACTGTTACAAAACCTATTCCTAATTACCCTGTGGCACTAACTACCTTCTAAGAACTAGACTCACTTCACAGTGTGATAAGAATGCAACTGAAGACATTCCATTTGACATGTCTTCCAAGAGTCTTTAAGACACTGAAGCTTTCATGGTGCTAAAACCAAACAAAGCATTTGGACTCCATTTTACATACAGAGAAATACATTCAGACTTCCACACTTATTTACCATTTAAATCAGTTTTATTTGGTTCCTCATTTATATTTTACTGTGTTTTCTCTGAATCTGAAGTTACAGCTATAAACTGATGTCATTTTACTGTTTGTACTGCTTTTTCTGTGCCTAGGTATTTTGAATTAGTTTTGAGTGGGTTCCCTCATTTTTTTTTGCATTTTTATTAATTGTTCTCTGAATCTGAAGCTACAGCTAGAAACTGAATTGACTTTACAATCTGCATTGCTATTTTTTATTAATCAGCATTGCTGCATCTTAGTGCTTTAGTCACTTTTCAAACTTAGAACAAACAGCCAGTTATGGCCAGCAGCTGTGCATGTTATCTAGAGCTTGTGATCTTTACAACCTGTAATGGTGGGGAATATATCTACAGTTCTGGGAAGATAAACACTATTTTTAGTTGTTTCAAGCCTTCATTTCTCCTGGTATTTATATTGCACAGATAGGCAGCCATTATTGTCTAAAACCCAACAAAGCATTTGGACTTCATTTTGCATCCAGTGAAGTACATTTAGCCTTGTTTATTGAACTACCCACCCATTCCCAGTTGTGTTTTTAAACTTGGTGGTTTTTGAGCTGTCCTTCCCTACTGTATATTTGACCTTGGAAGCTCCGCCTAGTTTTGTCTCCTCTGCTCATTTTACTGGCCACTGACAGATTAAATTGGAAAGACTTTCCCCTTAGACTGTTAAAGCATGAGTTTGCCTCTATGTCATACATTTTATGGCTTTTATTACATATTTAATCTGCACTTACAGCTGTCTTCCTTTTTGTACATATGTTTCTGCAGTTTTTTGCTACTTGTCTTATTTTGTATCAAAAGTACAGTTGTTTTTAACTTTAGCCTGGCCTGGTTTCAAAGACTTGTAGTTAGACTCACAGTGCTGGGAATATGATGATTTACTGCATGATATGTTTTCCAAGCAGTATTTTTTTTATCAAAAGTGAAGTTAAAAACATACATTTTCTGGCCTTTAGTACATACTTTAGCTGCATTCATGGTCACCTTCATTTTGATGCATTTGTTTTTGCTTTTTCTGCCTTTGTCACATTTTAACATAAAAGTTAGAGTTGCTTAAATTCTAGCCTGGTCTGGTACCATGGATTTGTAGTTTAGGTTCAAAATAGTGAGAGTATTGTGATTTGCTGGAAGATCTGTATCCCTGAGCACCATTGGTTCAAGCGTTTGCCATTTTTGATTGGTTTAGTTAATTAGCTTGTCGAGTTGCGCTCATTGCACCACTACTGTAGGATTCTGGTCGACTCTAGGTAGTGTGCATAACAGCTTTTTTTTTCCATAAGAAGTCTGCCTAACCTCACTTCAGCATTCTAAACCTGTGGCCACTTTGAACTGTGCTGAATGTAAATAAGGTGCTCTAGGCTGCAGTAAGGTATGCCAAGTATAATAGTCCCCCCGGCCCAAGATAACCAAGGTACCTCCCCACAAGTATTTTTTATTTTATTTTTATTTTACATTTGTTAACCGGGAGTGTCTGACTGAGCTGAAAAGGCTCCTTTTCAGCAGAGGCCCGGGGAGAAAAGCTCGACATAGAAAAATCACAGATACATTTAGATATTTAGACATGCTCGGTATACACATAAATTACAATAGACATGTTTTTACAGTGGTATGCAGCACATCAATAGTTACAGTGGAGAGAACAAACAAGAAAATATTAATTTAAAAATAAAGGTAATTAATAGATTTGTGGGGTACAACTGAAATTTGGAATATATAGGTAGAATACATACATAGTACACAGGTACAGTACATACATTGTACATTAGCCAGTGTTTGTGAGTAAGAGTGAAAACTATTATCAAGTACTCTAAGTTTAGTATGTGTACCTTATCTGCTTTCACTAGCCTGGGGAGCAATCATGGCACTGCCAACTTTGCTTGAGATGCTGCCTAATGAGTTTTTTTTAAAGGAGGCTTTGAACAATGTGTTTTGTATGCTAGTGGAGAGAGAGTTCCATTTTTTAGCCACTGAACTACTATATAGTCTGCCTCCAAAGCTATTGTAGCTGTTGGGACTTCTAGTAGTAGTTTTCTTGATGATGTAAGAGGCCTTTTGGCTGAGTGATGTTATACTAGGTTTTTTGAGGGCAGAACACTTATTGGGGAGGTAATAGATAGACTGACAGAGGCAGAGCTGATTGTAGGTTAGGAGTTCAGTTTTGTTGAGCTTGGTCAGAATGGGAGATGCATAGAGTAGGGTGGATAGAAGTTGGAAGCGAGCAATGGCTGATCTTGTGTTGTTGATAAGAAATGGTTTGATACGGTAGAGTGATCCCAGTTTGGCATGTACTTTTTTAATAGTTAAGTTAAGATGACTATCAAATTTTAGGTGGGAGTCTATGGTTATTCCCAATAGCTTAGCCTGTGCAGTGGAGTGATTGGAGTAGCATTTGTGGAGTAGATAGTGAATTGACTGCTATCAGTGTTTTTGTTAGAACTGGTTATAATCATAAGCTGAGTTTTCTTTGGCTTGAGGATAAGTTGAGCTTTGGTAAGGTAGTTTTCAGTGTCAGAGAATGCTAGTTGAGTTGTTTGCAGAAGGGTGGTAATGTTTTGTACAGCACAGATTAAGGTAGTATCATCTGCATACTGAATGATAGATTCATGCTGTGTGGAGGTATGGAGGTCATTTGTGAAGATTGTATATAGTAGTAGTCCTAAGATAGATCCCTGTGGGACTCCTATAGTTATGGGCAGCTGGGGAGAGAGAGAAGTTTCCCATTTCACAGCTTGGTACCTGTCAGTTAAGTAGCTTTGAAACCAGGTAAGAGTGGAATTTGATATGTGATATTGGTTTAGTTTGTTTAGCAGGATTTGGTGCGAGACTGTGTCAAATGCTTTGGACAGATCCAAAAAAAAAGAGTTGACACCTGCAGGCCTTCGTTTTTGAGACAGTTTACTGTGTCTGTGAAGCAGAGGAGGGCTGTAGTGGTACTATGGGCAGGTCTGAAACCATGCTCAGTAGGTGACAAGATGTTGCTGTCTAGGAGATATTTTAGCACCTGGGTATAGATGCATTTTTTAGGATTTTGGCCAAGGGGGAGAGTAAAGCAATGGGTCTGTAGTTATTAGGTTCAGTGGAGCCTTTATGTATGGGTGTAGCATAGGATATTTTCCAGAGTTTGGGCACATAGTTTTCAACAATTGATCTGTTTATGAGAGCGGAGATTGGGATAGCAATAGCATCTGCTGTGAGTTTGAAGAAATAACTGGGGAGTAGGTTGGCTGCTGTTGATGAGTTTTTTAGTTTGGAAAGCATGCATTTGATTGAAGTGGTAGAAACTGTTTTGAGGGTAAAGCTTGCATTTGTGTTATTTCTGTTGGGGGGGATAGTGAGGTAGGAACTGTCCTGTGATACTAAGGATATAATTGGGTTCACAAAGTGGGAGCTGAATTGTGTTTCAATGGGAACTTTAGTGTCAGGGGTGGTTGGTTTGAAGGTAGCCTTTTGAGTGGATTTTAGTAGCTGGTTTACATTTTTCCAAAATTTGGGGGGTTGTGTTGGTATTTAGTTTGTAATGTCATGTAGTAGATTTTTCATCCAGCCTAGTGCATTTTTTTGCACGGTTGCGCAGTTCTTGGTACTTAGTTAGGCTTTGAGTTTCTTTGTTTTTTTTATAGTAAAGCCAGGCAGTGTCTCTGTACTTCAGGATTTGATTGGTTTCTTTACTGAGCCAGGGGTTTGTAGAGGTTCTAACCTTGATTTTGCGCAATGGAGCAACAGTGTTGAGGTGTTGTAGAAATGTTTTGTTGAAATATGCTACACCCTGGTCAAGTGGGAGGGTTTTTAGGGGGGTCCAGTCACAGTTACAGAGTAAAGTATTGAGGCCCTCAGGAGAGAAGTTTTTTGTGTTTCTAGTGGATTTATAGTTAGTGGTTTTGCGTATGGTTGTTCTACTACATATAAGGTATATGATGATGTGGTCAACATAAGTAAGTAAGTAGTTGCATTAACTTACCTGTCTACCTCTGCTGGTACCATCACCCATGCACCCTAGAATCAAACAGAACTACCACCCCAGTATGTACTAACATCTCTTCCCCTAAAATCAGACCTGTCAAAACCATGGATCAGCACTTTCCCACAATTTCTGTTACCAACCTGATTGAGATGGGAATTTTGAGACAATGTGGGAATTGTCTCATGCTGTCTGACAATCACCTATTACTCAAGCAGCATAATGAAGTATGTGAAAAATTTACATCTATAATGTCACTGGAGGCCAAAATCACACACACAGAAAACATTTATACCAGGATCTTCAGCAGTTCCCCCCAAAACACATCTTCCCAGAGCCCAATAAAACACATCATTTATCATATATTGAGGTTTTAAAGCTTAACTTGCCCAAACTATAAATCCCCTCCAAAATGTAACAAGGGCAGTGTTCTTTGTATTTCACAGTTGCAGTCATCACCTGTGGGTTATCCCTGCTGTGGTAGCCCTCGACCAGACCGAATACCAGAGCCATTGTTTTTCTGCATTGGCTGCTGTCGCTTGCTTACCTGACATCGGGTCAGTGCTATAGAGGAAGGCAGCCGACGCCATGACATCAGTCTTTCTTGCCATGGAACCCATAGCAGAAGCAGTTCACAAGTGTGCCAGTCGGTCGCTACCAGAGTTTGAATTACAGCCTAAAAAGTCTAAAGCTAAGTACCCCGTTGGGGATCCTTTTTTCTTGGACTAACAGATGTCCAAAAAAGTTAACAATTGTCTCACCTGTGGAAAGCAAATACCACACCAAGACTTCCATTCATACTGCATCACTTGTTTAGCCCCAGACAACAATGTCCCCCATTGATGGTTTTGTGCTCTCTTTAACATGAGAACCATTCATCGTAGAGCTCTTGTTGTACCCAGGTATTTTCATCTTCTGTCTTCGCATTCCAAAATGGCATCCATCAGCCAATAATCTGTACACATTCCAAAAAAAGTAAGGATAAAGATAGAGACAGACCACACAAGGCTAAGCCTTCCGACGACTCTACCACTAAGCAGGTAGTCAGTTCTCCGGAATTCAGTGAGGCGCCTTTGCAGCCCATGATGCCCGATTCGATACCTTTGCAGGCCTCTACTGAGATCCTTTCGGAGTCCGGTATGCCTCAGAAATCTTCTTCGTCTTCCGAGCCTTTGGTTGTCTCTGCCTTGGTTGGGTCCAGAGCCGTGACGCAGGCACCAGCTTCCAAGGAGTTTTTTCATGCTACCGAATCTAGACGTCTTCTCTGACTACCATTTCTCTCAGACCGATGGATACTCTTAGGCCTAGAGACAAGGCCACTCCTAGGGAAACTACCTCTAGCCACCATTTTACTCCTGCTCCACCACCCCAACCTCAAATGCTTAAAATGGCGGAGGATCTTATCACCCTTATCAGGGGTAGTCAGGCCACACCTTCTAAAAGGAAAAGAGACCTTTCTCCTGAAATACTGACAGAACAGGATTCTGAGGAGTCTGATTATTCAGATTTTGAAGAGGAACAACAACCTCTGACTGCTTATCAGGATTCATATGCAGAGGAATCCATTCCTTCTGCCTCCCCATTAGAAGATCTTTCTTTTGGAGAAACCCTTCACACCCTCAGGGAACATTTCCTCTGGGAATACCAGGACTTCCCTCTGTCTAAGAAAAGACTAAAAGAGTTTCTAGACCTGCCCCAGCACAGACCCTTGGCCCTCCCTCCAGTCTTAGAGGTGGTTGATGATGTCTTCCATGAATCCAGTTTAACTCCTGACGCTCTCCCAACTGCTCCCAGAAAGCCTGACAAGTATTACACAGTACCGGATTCTTACAAATACCTGTACAGAAATCCTGCTGCAGACCCAAAGGTCATTACACAGGGGACAAAAGGAGCTAAGGCTAGTTCTGCAAAGAATCCTATTCCCTCTGACAAGGACTCCAGAGCTCTGGACAGATGGGGTAAAAAAGTATACACCTCTGCAACCTTAGCTAGCAGAGCACTCAGCTGTCTGTTCCACATGTTAAAATATCAACAACACACTTTGGAACTATTAAACAAAATATTTCAACCTTTCCTGAATGTGCCAATTCAAAAGAGTTAGATTTACTGCACTCTACTTGTCAAGTGGCTAAACACTCATTACACTGTGGATATGATGCCTAGAAGCCTCAAGCAGGGAAGCAGTGTCAGGATCTGTCATTAAGAGACATGCATGGTTGAAGGAACAACCTCTCTCTGATAATGTCAAATCTAAATTCCTTGATGCACCCTTGGATAAGGACCGCTTGTTTGGAGTAAAAGCAGAAGAGGTGCTTAAAAAGGTGGAAGACAAAGCAAAATCTATGCAAACAGTAAAATATTTCCTTCTGTTACAACCTCCTAGGTTCAGCAGGAATTTTCCCTTAAAACACGGGAACTTTCCTGCACCTAGCAGACAGAGGCAAGGTAAGCCCCGCAGGGACAGACCACCCGGACTCCTATCCCAGGGAACAGCAGAGAACCAAACAGTGGACCATTTCCACTCCAAAGGCAGGGAGTTCTAAGTCATCCGTCTATGGCAAAAACTCTCAATGACTTCCTCTCCCTCCTCTGCCCTCTTTTCTGTCAACAAAAACTAGGAGGAAGGCTCTCCCTCTGCAAAGAAATTTGGCTTTCTGTAACAAAGGACCAATGGGTTTTAAAGATATTTTTCAGGGATAAAAAGTCTCCTTCAATGAGCTCCCAGTTCCAAGAGGGTACCCAGACTTGCCTCCAAATCAGTGGGCAGAGGCATTGAAACAAGTCCAAACTCTCATATCCCAAGGGGCAGTAGAACCTGTCCCCTCAGATCAAACAAGCAAAGGCTTTTATTCCAGACTATTCCTTGTTCCCAGGAAAGAGGGAACTTGGCACCCCATCCTGGATCTATCCATTCTGAACACCTTCCTGGTGGTCCCAAAATTCAGAATGCTAACTTTGCAGCAGCTGCTGCTTATGCTGACAAAAAATGCCTGGTTAGTTACCCTAGATCTAAAAGATGCCTACCTCCACTCCTGCAGGAAATTCCTTTGCTTCTGAGCAGGCTCACAGCACTTTCAGTTCTCTGTGCTACCCTTTGGGTTATCTACTGCTGCCAGGGTATTTACCAAATGCTTAGCCCCAGCCATAGCCTTTTGCAGACAGAAAGATACACAAATTTACCCTTATCTGGATGACTGCCTCATTCAGGCAGATTGCAGAGAAAAGCTCCTCAAGGACCTCGTCTTTGTCAAAACCCTCCTAACCTACTTAGGGTACACAATCAACGAGAATAAATCAAGGCAAACACCCTCCAGAAAGATCATTTTCGTGGGAGCACTGCTGGATACCACATACCAAATGGCCGTCCTATCCCCAGAAAAGCAGAGCTTCCTGCATCTCTATTTTACCCAACTGACTTCTAGAAGTCACCTCACTGCGAGGAAGTTCCTGCAAGCCTTGGGGTACATGGCATCTTGCAGCCTTCTAATTCCTCTAGCCAGGCTTCACATGAGAAAACTTTAGTGGTACCTAAAGAACCTTTGGTGTCAGCACTCTCAACCTCTAGAAACCTCTCTACCTCTGCTCCCCTGTATAAGGGCTGAGTTTCTCTGGTGGGCAGGGGCCTATGCCCAGAACAAAGGTCTTTCATTCACCCTCCGCCCAACCGAGCAAACCATTACCACCGATGCCTCAGACATAGCTTGGGGCACTCACCTAGAAGGCAGGTGCACCCAAGGTCTTTGGGATGCCCAGCACCTTCCCTTACACATCAGCCAGAAGGAAATGATGGCAGTGTAAAAAGCTCTGACATCCTTCAAACCAGGGGTTCTCCTTATCAAAACAAACAACACCACAGTAATGTGGTACATCAACAAACAGGGAGGGACCCAGTCTTACCCTCTGTGCAGGCTAGCCATGAACCTCTGGCTGACAGCCTTTTCCATGGGACTACACCTGATAGCCCAATACCTACCAGGGTTCGACATCACCCTGGCAGACCACTTAAGCAGAAACTTAGTGGACCCCCATGAATGGCAGCTACGGAGAAAATTTTTTTACAAATCACTCAGGCATGGGGGACTCTGGAGGTGGATATCTTTGCTTCGCATTTCAACCATCAGCTGAAAAAATTCTGTACCAGGGAGTATCACCACATAACGTGAAAGGTGGATGCCTTGACCTTCCACTGGAACACCCTCATTGCTCCAGATTGACCCAGACAACATTGGTACCCCTTACTGTGCAGCCTGACCTTACAGCCTCCAAGGCAGCTTCCCCTGATCTCAGACCTCTTAACTCAGGTGGGGGGGGGGGGTGCTACACCCAGAATTGCAGACTCTCAAACTATCAGCATGGCTAATACTCTAAAGGCAAACAAGGGGCCCCTGTTAGGCAAATATGTCCTAGACATTATCACAGAGGCCAGAAGGTCCAGCACCAGAAAATCTTACACAGGAAACTGGAAACGATTCTGCTCCTGGAGCCAGTCCAGAGGGGGCAATACCTCACAACCTTCCATTCCTCTTATCCAGGATTGTCTAGTGGAGCTACTTTAGTGGCCTCTGCTTCTCCTCTATTAAAGTTCATGCCTCAGCCATTTCAGCTCATTTTGAGACAGAACAACCCCTGTTCTCCCAATTTCTCAGAGGGGCTTCTAATATCAGACCTCCCAGAAGGCCACCCACTCCAGTCTGGGACCTGAATTATGTTTTGGAAAAACTAACTTAACCACCCTTCGAACCTGTTGCTTCATCAGAACTAAGATACTGCTCCTCGAAGACTGTTTTTCTCCAAGCTATCACCTCAGCCAGAAGGGTTTCAGAACTTCAGGCACTGATGGCCATTGTGCCCTTCATCATCTTCCATGCAGACAGAGTCTCCATAAGGACTAATCACTCCTTTATGCCCAAGGTGGTATCTAATGTTACTCTCAACCAGGCCATACATCTTCCCACCGTCTTTCCTAACCCTCAAAACTAGGGGGAAAGAATTCTGCACTCACTAGACATTGACAGACAGCTCAGATAATATCTGGACCATACTAAACCCTTCAGGAAAACAGAACAACTACTTGTCAGCTTTGCCCCAGGGGCAGAGGGGAAGCCCATTTCCAAATAAACCATTTCCAAATGGATATCACACTGTATCCATTTCTGTTACACATTGCATGGGAAACCCCCCAAAGTCTTTTCAAACCGATTCCACTAGGGCAGCCTCCACATCCACAGCATTCCTCAGAGGAGTTCCCGCCAAGGACATCCTGAAAGCTGCCACCTGGTCTTCTGTCCATATCTTTACCAAGCATTATCACCTACCTGTATTTTCTAAGGATAGGGTATGGTTTGTCTCTGTAGTTCTACAGGGCTTGCGGACTCATTCCTAGGTCTCTTACTAATCCTACCACCCCTCTCCTCAGCTTTGGGAATCCTCCCACAGATGATGACTGCAACAGTGAAACATGAAGAATATAGTACAGTTGTGTACACATACCATAAATGTAGATGTTCAAGTGTATTCATTGTTGCAGTCCTGGTTTCCCACCCTCCTTCCCCCTTTAGCTTCTTTCTTTAGGGAGACATAAGTTTCTAACGGTGGCTTTTAGCCACCAGGACCACTTTACCATATTTAGTTGGGCCTCTTACTGGTTAGGGCAAGAAAAACTGATGTAATGGCATCGGCTGCCTTCCTTTATAGCACTGATGACCTGACGTTAGACAGCAAGCAACAGCAGCGGACGCAGAAAAAACATTGACTCTGGTATTCGGGCCGGCCGAGGGCTACCACAGCAGGGATAACCCACAGGTGATGACTGCAACAGTGACTACACCCGAACATCTACATTTATGGTACGTGTACACAACTGTACTTTCAGCACCCTCAGAGACACTCCAAGTCTGCAAAGCTTGCCACCTCAATGTCAATGTCACAGATGTTAAGCCCTTAAGGCTGACATCTACTCAACCAAATATTCCAATCATAGATGACTCCATTGCAAGACATACTGATCACCATTCACCAGGCTGAGTAAGGGAAGGGTGATGGTCAGTTGGTTGTCTGATGCCACTGTTTGTTAGCTCACGTGCTCAGTCAAGTCTTTGAATAACAAGTACTAGTATGACTCTGTGATAGTACATGTGGGTATAAAGTATTTGAGATGTACCTACCTGGACTATATGAAGAGGGACATGATGGAACTCTTGGACTGTGTGTCCCAGGCAGATATGAGTTTAGCACTGAGTGGCGGCCTATCTTACCCAAAGATGATGCCTCAATACTAGCAAACAATAATTGACTTCAGTAATTGTCTTAGCTACTGGTGTCATTCAAACGGGATGCAATATTCATCAGCCTGGAGGGCATGATCAGCAGGACATACTGCTTTGCCAGGAAAGGTCTGTACCTTTCTCTCAAGGCTTTTGAATATTGGCTAAAACATTGTCCAGCCCCATTGTGCCTTTTATAGGCAGTGCTGACCAGATAAGTCTACCAATATAACAAGACGAGGAAAGGAAAATATAAAGGTGCCACTGATCAGTGCTGGGAGCCTAAACAAGAAACTCCACTCCCTGCAAGCTGTCCTCACCTTGGAGGACATAGATGTCTGTGTAATGACTGAGGCATGGTTTAAATTGGTGGAGAGTATTCTAGCTGTGCAGAGCTATAATGATTTTCACACATTTAGACCAGTTACTATGAAGGAAGGGAAAAAAGGTGGCAATGTCCTACTCTTCACCCAGAAGATACTCACATCAAGGTTGGTAAAGCAGCATGATGCAGTACAGCTTCCTCATGTCCAGCTCAACATCAGCAAAATCCCTTAACATATCCTAGCTAGCTACATGTGACCCAGGAATGACATAGCACCTACTTATATGAACTGGAGTATTCATGGGTGACTTCAGCTAGCTAGCTATAGACTAGGAAACATATACTACCACTAGTATGCACGCCCAGAGATTCCTGGACTGTCTTAAAACAAATGCACTGGACCAACCAATCAGAGTACCCACTGGAGTGAATAACATCCTTGACCTTGTCCTCATCATATGGAGGAATTATGTTCCTTCCCTTGTGTACTGTCCTCTCTTGCCAGGTCCAACCACAAAGCAGACTCCTTTGAAATAAAACTAAAACTGAGATCTCAGCTGCTGCTGGGACTTTTAGAAATGTTTCCAAGGCAAACTTTTTAATTCTAAGTGATACCCTGGCAGGTTTTCAAATACCCACCAACCCAGAAAATGTTACGACTTATGCAGAAAAGTATGCAGCTAACTTATATCAGCATAGAAGCAGCTGTACCCAGCAGAGACAAGTGCAGGGTGAACAGTAAAAACAAACTTACATGGTGGATCCAAAATGTCAATAAACTTTAGAACAAAAAGAAGAAATGTCTGGTCAAATATAAGATGTGCAACACCTAGCATGTTAAAAATCCCATCACTAAATTGAATAAACAACTCAGGAGTCTAATTAAAATCACCAAAGCCAAATTTGAGGCAAAAATTGCCACCTAGACCAAAGACAGTCACAAGGCCTTCTTCAGCTATGTCCATAATCTCAAAAGTTCTATGCACCAGTGTGCTGAGATGATTATAAATGACACCACCTATACTGAAACTGAAGATGTAGCAAACCTGCTGGCCAACAAATTCAGTAATATCAAAAAACAATATGGCCCTACCATCACACAGGACTAAACCCAGAAAGCTCTCTCAGAAGCCAAGAATACTATATCTGTGAGTCCTGACAATATTCCTGGATATATCCTGAATAGCATGAAGCACAACGTATCTAAGCCTCTAACAACACTGTTCAATCTCAGCCTCCAAATAGGCTTCATACCAAGTGAATGGATTACAGCAGTAGTCATAGCCCAACACAAGGAAGTGTCATTAACAAACCCGGGTAACTACTGACCCATAAGTCTGACCAGTCTCATATGAAAAGCCAGAGAAAAACATATCATATAATTAACCAATAAGGATATAGGTAGCCTCCAAGCATTGGACCTATCTCTGTTTGGTTTCATCAAAGGCTGGTCAACCTTTTCTGTAACATCACTGGAACACTTTGGAAGGGCAGATACATATGCCAGAGGATACCACTACACTGAAACATACTCCTCATCTACATGAAACAAAGCTCATTGCTGTCCCTATTCAAATGCATCTTAGATAAATGGATGTGAATAAAGAAATTTACCCCAGGACTGCATCCCATGCTATTAATGACCAGAAGCAACACCTAAATGCCCTAACCTGCAGCAAGGTCCCCTTTCAGTATTCAGTGGTATGACCACAGAAACATTCACTCAAAAATAGGAAGTATAGGAATAAAATTCATGGTAAGGGTAATTTGAACACCTAATGGGATAACATCAAAGTACAGAAAGTCAGCGAAACTGAAACGCCAAATGTACGCTGTCTACTCACACCAATGATCTGTCCAACAAACAAAGATGCCTCAATATATTAAAACTGATTTATTACAAAAAGAGTTAAGCGCTTTCACCCACAACCCATGGGCTTCTTCAGAACTAACATCTAACTGTTCTAAAACATTTAAATATACAACATTGGCACCAAAATCACTTCGGCTTCTAAAAGCTATAGTACATCATTTCACTACTTTTTGTAACCATAAAAACATTTATAATGTAGGCAAGATGCAAGTATGAATACTTCTAATCAGCATCATGCTATTTAAAATGAATACATTCATAACTGTACATTCACTATAAAAATATGAAAAAATAACCAATGAAAAGCATATCACTTCCTTAATTCTAATATAGATTTTACAGAGGTGCATTCATTTAAACCTGGTGGTGTTGTGGCATCTGTTAATAATTAACAGATAATTAATAATAATTACAATAATTAATTAATTAATAACAGATTAATAATTTATGCCTAGCTGTTTCAACCTAATTTAATACCATGAAAATGCTAGTCAATACCCAAGATTGCATTTAGTGATGACTGTTCATATCCAGGGGGTTGTGGGCACTATCCTGGATAAGAATTTATGGTGCTCCATCCACTTGTCCAGGTTCCTTTTGAACAGTCTCATAGAGGTGCTCTGTTTCGCATGAATTGGTAGCCTGTTCCAAAGATGCATCAGTCACTGGGAGATAAATCTGTCCCTTCAGCATGTCCTATTTAAGTCACAGGCCATATTTTGGTCCCTGGAATGGATAACCCTAGTCCTGTTTGATTTACTGATATGCAGCAAGTTCATTAGGTTTGGGTCTTGTGTTCCTCTGTAGGCCAGGCATAAGTCTCCCCTAACAAGTCTGTATGACAAGGAGTATAGTGACAGGGACTTTAGTCAGTCTGTGTAAGGCACATGCTAGAGCCCCTTGATCTTCTTTATTAGAAACATTTGAGGTCCCTGTAGTTGCTGCAGGTGCTTTGTGTTGTACATGCTGAATGGGGCATTATGCTCAATTATAGGCCAGATTAGTGCCAAGTATAGATGGGTTATAACCTCATTTTCTCTGCAGGCGATGCCTTTACTAATCAAGTGTGCTATGGAGAAAGCCTTCCCTACTACAGTAGACATGTAGTGGTCGAAGTTAAGGTCACAGTCAACTTGTGATCCCAGGTCCCTTACCACTTTGTGGGTACTTAGGGTATTATTGTTGATTTGATAGTGTGAAGGGACATTGTTTTTGCTGAAGGAAATAATGATGCATTTGTTTGCATTCAGTTTGAGACTGTGACTAATACCCAAGTTGTTGGTCTGCATGAGATCATCCTGGAGTATACTAACATCATTTGGGTATTCAATGATTGCACCTAGTTTGCACTTGGTCAGCCACAACCCCTTAGCTTTGATCTGAACTTTTGTGAAGTATATACCAAACATTATGGGGCCCAGCACTGACCCCTGTGTTACCCCGCTGGTAACAAGTCTGCTGGGTGATGTGGAGTCACCCACTTTGATAGTGTGTGTCCAGTTTGTGAGCCAGTTGGCAACCCCACCCATGGGGTTTACATTCAGTTTACTAAGCTTATCGGTAATGCCTGAATGTGGGATTGTGTCAAAAGCCTTTGCCAAGTCGAGGTATGCTGTGTGCACAGATTTGCTTGTCAGTGGCCCTGGTCACATTTTCAAAGAAGTCCACCAGATTTAACAGGCAGGATCTGCACTTGACGAAGCTGAATTTGGAAAGATCCAGGGTTTGGAGGTCGCCTGTGTCTTTATTTATGAAGTCCATACTGATATGTTCCATGGCCTCACAGATGAAGCTGGTCAGGCTTATGGTCTGTAATTCCCTAGGTCTGTTGCTAGGCCACCTTTGTGGAGAAGAATAACTGTTGCTGTTCTCTATTCTGCAGGAGAAAGCCTGTGGTTAGGCTATGATTGTACTTAATGGTGATGTTAGTTCATGTTTTAGCCTGTTTAGAAGACAGCCTGGGATGTCGTTTGGTCCCATAGAGGCTGTGTCTTTTGCCTTGGACAAGGCTTTGAGGACCTGCTCCTCAGATATGTAGGATTTGGGAGAAGGCTTGTGATAAGTTAGGTGGGGATAAGGGAGTGAAATTTTCACCAAACCTATCCACTAGCAGGTTTGCTATCTCTGTGAGGTCGGTGTGTGTGATACCGTTGGTCACTAGTTCTGCACATGCTTGAGTCCTACATTTTAGGATATGTATGTAGCTGTAAAATGCCTTATGGTTATCCTTGGCTGTACTTGCTAAGTTTCTCTCAAAAGAGTCCTTAAAGGATTTGACAAGTTGTCTTATTTGTTTGTTGAGGCTGAGGAGAGTGCTTTTCCATTGTTGGGGCCTTGCCTTTGTTTTCTTGGACAGCAATTTTTTTGTGTTTATTGTAAAGTTTATTGATGCTGGATGTCCACCATGGCAGCTTATTTCTACTTGGGGCTCTAGGTTTGATTCTTTCTGGTACAGCCGAGTTTATACACTTATGCAAGTGATTGTAGAGGGCTTTAGAGTAAGCTTCAGCATAGTTACCACTCTTAGCTTGGGGTGGGGCTTGGAATGCATTTATACCTTCACCTACAAAGGTATACTTTGCCTTGGTGGCGTTTTTTAATCAGATTTCACCCTTTATGAGTTCTGATGTTAGTGCCAGCTCAAAGGTGACTGTTTTGTGGTCAGATTTAACTTATGAGTGTCCAACAGTTGCGGCAGTGCATCTGTTTGACATGTTAGCAAGGACCACATCTAGAATGTTTGTTCCTCTTGTTGGGGTATGAACAATTTGTTCCAGGGGATTTGAATTAACAAAGGCAAGGAACTTTTGAGCTAGCGAGTTGGGGCTAGCATAGGTTTCCCAGTTGATGGTGGAATAATTGAAATCCCCCATATGGGATAATTGAAATCCCCCATAACCAGAGTGCTTGGTAAAATTTGGATTGTCTCCAGTTTGGTCAAGTATGCTTCATGGGCATTGTGACCCATGGAGGGGGATCTATAATTGGCTGTGACTTAAATGGGAGCCTTACCCACTGTAACCTGGACTTGCAGTAACTCCATGGAGTTGTCCAGTCTAACTAGATGAGAGGTGACTCTATCTTATTACTTTATCTTCTTTTTCGTTATGAGTTTTCATCTTTTTTTTGGACAGGAAACATCATCCTTTATCTCCCTACCCAGTGACCCACATCAGTTGTCAAGTCTATTAGCCACCTTCTTAACCGGCTATATCAATGTATCAAGCCTGGCTAACTCGAATGTGTAAAAATCTGTTAACCAGTTTACTGTGTAATTTAATTTAATCCTGACTTGTGCTCAGGACTAACTTTAACCTGTGGAACTTGTTTAACTTGCTTACTTATGTAATCTCTGTAAATAATCTGTTTGTAATATGTAATGCTGGTATTATGTAATGCTGTATCTACTTACCCTTGGAGCTTTTCTCCCCGGGCCTCCGCTGAAAATGGACATGCATCCAGTCGGACTATCCTGGTCAACAAATGTAAAATAAATAAAAAAAAATAAAATAAAAATCTCTAATGTAGATAGAAACACCACCTCCTTTGGTGTTCACACATTCATTTTTGGTCTAAAGGTGTGGAAGGAATTGTAGCCTTGCAAGGCATAACATAGTATTACAGCTTGGCTGTTAATATTCATAAACTTGAAAATAACCATAAAGAAATTACACTTTTTCCTTAAATGTACATAAATTACTATTGAGTGTTCATGTAAGTGTTGCTCTGTTTTTGAGCAACAAGCAAAACAAGAGATATACAGCAGAGCTCATCTCCTACTATTTATTTTATTTCAAAATATAATGTGATCTGATAAAAAGAAGTCCATATTCTGTAACCAGCAAGGCTGATATTACAGCCATTAGAACCACTCAACATGTTAGACTTTTGCAGGCTGCCAAGCACCCTCCCCCTTCCCATCATGCACCATTCATGCTTATCTGCCTTGATCTTTGCTGCATTTCATATTCATTAGAAGAAAGTGGCCACAGGATGCATTTAACTTTTTCTGATAAATATTTCTACATTTACAACTCAGAGTGATTTTTTTTCTATGTCTTATTACTTTATCTTCTTTTTCATTATGAGTTTTCATCTTTTGTTTTTTGGACAGGAAACATCATCCTTTATCTCCCTACCCAGTGACCCACATCAGTTGTCAAGTCTATTAGCCACCTTCTTAACCCCTTCGACTAACTCCATAGCATTGGGAGTGATGTGGAACTTGACGGTGTCCTGGGGGGTTGTGTCTGGCTATTCACATCTACTGAGGGGTTTCTATTTTATGTCTTACACCTGTTACTTCCCCCTCCCTTTTAGTCTTTTGTAGAACATCCAAAAGGTAGATGTGCAATGGGGGCATCCAGCATATCTCCCCACCTCTGCAGCAGCTCAGCCTTGTCCCTACTCTCTTCCTCCATTTGGCACTCACCTCCGAACATTACATCCCCAGCCTCTACCAGGGATTGTCACAGCAGAAAGCCACTGAACCACTCACCAGGCATGGTAAAACTCATCCTTCCCTGCTGCTTCATCAGAAGCTAATTGAACCTGGGTTACCTGGTCTGTAGTCAGGGCTGTCTCCCTATGTCACCGAAGTGGCGTTTAACTCCTTTTGATAAACTTTTAGACAAATTTTCACTTTCCATCCAAGATTCCTTGTAGCTATTCAAACTAGCTTGCAGTGTCTCAACAAACCTTCCACAACTGTATTTGTGGTATGGGAATTCTGTTCACCAATAGATGTACAAAGTGCATATTTTGTTTGGTGAGTCTCATGATTCATAAATTTGAATAATCAGGTGACCAAGCAAAATTTCAAAGATGATAAAAACATTTGCTTACTAAGACAATTTTTATCAGATCATCCATATACCTCAGAGGAAGCTTCTGGCTCAATTTCTGAAATAATCCCATTGTCAAAACTCTAAGGCACCAAAACTGTACATAGAGTCTCTTCCCTTTCTGAAACAAAAATTAAAATTTCAGAAACATTTTATGTCCCGGTGTCTACTACTAATTTTCATGTCACAACAGCAGGTTCACCTTTCTCCAAGATTATCATTTAATACACACCAAGCACAAATACTGCCAAAATTCCCACCACAATAATAGCAGAATCCACAGCTGATGAGGTGCAACTAGTCCATTTTAGCCCTCAGATTCCAGAGCACCTACACCAGTGTCTGACCGTCCATGCCACAGATTATCAAAAATTTGGCAGAAGCCTTAATCATGATTTAGTGCAGATATTCCAGTGCCACAACTCCTCTGCTACTAAAGTGGAGAAGTCATGGCAGATATTCCAGTGTCACGATGACTCTTCCACTTTAGCAGCAGAGCTTTGGGAGTCTTTTTTGTATGACCTTTTCTCAGGTACTGGCATCTTTGGTGCTGAAGATTTTATTGTCATTGCCATATGTCTTCAGAAGTAGCATAATTTGTTAGATAGCTGATGCCAAGGACCCATGTGTTGGCTCCAATACCAACAGTTCATGCAGTGCCAGTGTATCTGGTATCATTCCGTCCATCATGCAAACACAGATGATTCTGATACTGATCCTTATTGTATAGCTGTTGTCATTATCTGTGCTGGAATGAGTGTTTCTGGCCATGTTATCAGTGTTGGTATTGCTAGCATCAGCTTCAGCATTGGTGCTGATGCTGGGATTTATACTTTTGACTCCATGACCTGAATTTGGGCCATTTCATCAATACCAGCTATTACGGTGTCAGCAATGCCAGTATCAGTGGCTATGTGTATGCTGTCTGTCATTGATAGCAGGGTTCTTAAGCCAGTATAGAAGTTACCTCAGAAAGAATGGCAATGCCTTTGGCCTTCTGCACTGCATGCTTACAGATCCACTACAAAGCAGGTACCTTCCTCATTTGACCCCCATCTAAAGAAGCCATATAAGGCATTAGCCAAAGCTAAACACATTGAGTCCAGTCTTGGTGTCATCTGTGGAGGACTTGGATAAAGAGGGGTTTTCCATTTCCACAACATCACCCCTAGAAGACCACAAGTTTGGGAAGTATCTCCATTTAATGCAGCATTGTTGGGGCTGGCCTGCTGACTCCAATCCTTCCTTCCTTCAGACTGCAGAAGGTTTGCAGATTCTCTCTCTGTAGTCATTTTGGGTTGCTGTCCTCAGTGGACATCCAGAAAAACGAAACTAGGATTGATTGGGAGAACCCAGATATGATAGACTGTGTTTTCAAGAAAGCTAGACATGTTCTAGCCCCAGGAAGCTGCTGTCTGGACAGAGATTCCAAAACAATATAGCATGTTCTCCACATTGGCACCAAAGATAGCTGGGACCTGGGTGTTTGGAACTGTCTTTTGCCCAGATAAAGAGTCACATGCTATGGACAGATTTGGAAAGCACTTGTTTTGTTCATAGCATTACCTTCATGGTCATTGAAGTATGTGATATACTTATTATTTTCTGCATGACCTAACAGATTAAGTGCAACAGATAGTAGAAGGTTTGGTAGATGTATGCATTATTTTATTTACTTATTTACTTCTATTGTTGACCAGGAAAGTCCAACTCAGTGAAAAATCCCTTTTCAGTAGAGGCCTGAGGATATGTAATTGAAGAACAGTTTGATGGTGCACACCTCAGCTACCTCAAACAACAACAGTTTCTTTGACTGCATGATTATCTAAACAAAACTGAACTAAGCAAAATGGAAGCCTGCTATAACAGAATTGCCCGCTTTGCTGCAAATTGCTCATATAGAACTCATCACTGTACTGCTTTGAGACAGCTCTACTGGCTTGAACTTCCCAACCTCCTAACCTACAGTAAGCTCTGTCTCTGTCATTCTATCTATTACCTCCCCAATAAGTGTCCTGCCCTCAAAAACCTAGCATAACACCACTCAGCCAAAAGGCCTCTTAGATCATCAAGCAAACTACTACTAGAAGTCACCAACAGCTACAATAGCTTTGGAGATGCACTATATAGTAGTTCAGTGGCTAAAAAATGGAACTCTGTCCCTACTAGCATTCAAAACACATAATCCAAAGCCTCCTTTAAAGACCTCATCAGGCAACATCCCAAGCAAAGTTGGCAGTACCATGATTGCTCCCCAGGCTAGTGAAAGTGGATAACATATACATACTAAATCTACAGCATTTGATAATGGTTTTCAATCTTACTCACAAACACTGGCTAATCTACAATGTATGTACTGTACCTGTGTACTATGTATGTATTCTACCTATGTTCCAAATTTCAGCTGTACACCACAAATCTATTAATTACCTTTATTTTTAAAATTAATATTTTTTTGTTTGTTCTCTCCACTGTAACTGTTTATGTGCCGCATACCACTGTAAAAACATGTCTCTTGTAATTTGTGTGTATACTGATCATGTCTAAATAACTAAATGTGTCTGTAATTTTTCTTTGTGGAGCTTTTCTCCCCGGGCCTCTGCTGAAAAAGGGCCTTTTCGGCTCATTCAGACACCCCCGGTTAACAAATGTAAAATAAATAAATAAATGTACATTGTGGCAGAGACAGATACCTGAGCCCCAAGATCAGGGATTCCAATCTGCAACACTCCTGACTTTGCCTTACTGATTTTGCTGAGAACACAGAGATACCCCTTTTTATCCCCCCCCCCCATTTCTGGTACTTAATTGTTCAGAAAAGAAATCAGCAGCACCTAGACACCATGGGGATGAATGGCAAAACCCTGACTGCTGTGGCTGTGAAACTCCACCCACTACAAGATTCTTTTTCTCAAACACAGAGGAGCCAGAGTCACATGGGGTTCTGACATGGCACACAGCATTCACAATTACAAGAGGCTGCTCGTGAAAAAGTAAAACAGCCAAGCTGAATTCTAGGAGGATCACAGTTGCAAAGGCAAGGGCCCTCATTTCTTTCCAGGAAGCTATGGTCTACCTATATGTGGGATGGATATGCTCAAATTTCCTACTCTGAAGGCTGTTGGGGATCACATTTCCTTCTACTTATCTACTTGTACAAATCTATTGGGTGAAGACAGTAGTACCCAGATGGAGCAACATTCCCTTCATAGCCCTAGTCCAACCCCTCAATACAAATGGAAGATGTTCTACCCGTTGGAAACAAATGGATGGCACTTAAGGAGGTATTAAGCTTTTCTCAAAAAAAAAAAAAAAAAAACAGGTGGTTCCACCTCATCAGAAAGGGTTAGGATATTATTAAGCATTCTTTTTGGTGATAAAACAAAACACCTCAAGCAAATACTAGATGTCAGTGGTGTAAATCCCCCCCAAACAAAACCTTCTTATACTCACAGTGTAATCTACCCTTCCATGATTGCCAGAAGGAGATTGGATGTGCTTTTGGATCTGTAAGGCACCTATATTTATATAAAAATCACCAGCACATCATAAGGCATTTGTATAACTGTTTTGGAGTCAGTAACTGTCAGTTTATACTCTACTCTTTGGCCTCACTTCATTTGCCAGGGTCATCAGCAATTGTATGTCTGTTGTAGCAATGTACGAGAGACTGTAGGGCACCAGTATCTCCCATTATTTACTTAATTAGATGACTGCTGTTAGCAGCTCACTCCATGGAACCTCTGGATTGTCAATGACAATCATTTCTTGGATTGATTGATTTCATGGGGATAGCAATGAACCTTGCAAAGTTCCAGTTAACAACAAATCAAACTGTTCTTTTCATTGGCTGTACCCTAGATGCCTTCTTTTGTCATACACACTATTCCTCAGGACAGGTTATAGACCCTGCAATATACAGTAGTTCAAATTGCCTCATGTAAGTCTAGAAACTGAATTCAGTATTCCCAGAATTCTGACCCCCTCTCTTGTCAGAGCAAACTTTACAGGGTTTGCAGATCCCATTTTTTCCTGATGCTTAGAGTCAACCAACATGATATTAGGGAACCTGTCCCAGCATCATTCTTCAAGGATGCAACTGCTATAGGGCTGGTGGGGCATTACAATGGGCAACAGAACATGCTAGGATGCCTGATAATCTTGGGACTTCCATTTTCACCTAACTGTGTTACAAATGAGGGCAGCTCTTGTAATACTGATAGCTTTTTAGAACTCCATTTCAGAAGGCTTCATACCACACAGTCTGCCAAGATGGCAGTTCAGTGGTACACCAACAGACAATGAGGGAATTCTTTCATGCCCACTTTGTCAGGAGACAGTGAAAATATTTCAGATCTTTCATTGTCACATCTTTCTTATGGCCAGTTACATTATGCGGGATGTGAGTTCGCTAATGTAAATCCTCACAAATGATATGTGAGCTGTTTACTAACAATGAGTGTGTTCCATCTCTGGGGCAATCGCAAAGTGACCACTTCACATCCCCAATCTTGAGGAAAAGCCATCCGCCTGCATCCCCTCAAGATTCTTCTGTCTCATCTATCAAACCAACTCCATCCAGATCTTCAGTCTCTAAAAGTGACAACACAACTTCTCCATCCAGTTCTACCAATTGTCAGCAATATAGCTTTTTCAAATAGAGCAGTAGAAATAATTTCACCTTCAAAATACTTTCTACCCAGAAAACTTCCAAGGATAAATGGACTCATTTTTCCATATGGGTATCCAGTAAAGGTATAGATCCCACTTTTATCTCCTGTCATTTCTGTTCTGGATGACCTTTCTTAAATTCTAGATTTTCACCTTAGCTATTCTTCCATTAAAATGAATACAGCTACCATCTCTAACTGTCATTCCTAAATGGACTGTAAACAACTGCAGGAAAGTACTGGTGATGCACTTGCAAATATTAAGGGTGATTCAGAGATATGCAAATTAGCCAATAATGAGGATATTCCTCATTATGTTTAATATGTCTGTGAATTGCAGATTGATGTGTTATGTAACCAGCTCCCTTTTACTGCAGCTCTTAATGACAGTGTGTTTTTTTCTGAATCCCCAGGACACTCTTATATGTGATGATTTTTTTCACTGTTATAGATAAATGTCTACCTTTAATGTTATCGCCATTTACTCCATTAGACTCTTGAGATAATTTAAAATCTAACTCGCCATAGGTTTCTCTTTTAACATGTTTGTAGAAGGAGGAGAGCCTAGTCACCACTTGCCAATTTCTAATAAGTGTGACCATTTAATCTTTAACATTAAATACAGTGTCATAGTGTTATTCATTAGAGATGTAAGAACTACTTTTTGGCTCTCATCTGAATAAAAGACAATCTATTTTAAAACTGTGAAAATCGCAGTGTTTTTTTTTATTACCATATTGCAACAGCTTAACTTTTTTATTGTATCAAGACTTTTTAAGATGTATGTGTGGATAGAAAGGAATTTGATTTTAGCACATTATGTATAGGATAGTTTTCTGTTTTGTCATGTGCATCTAAGGACAGAAAGGAATTTTAGTTTTAAAGTTAAAATTTAACAGATTATATGCAGGACAGTGTTCTATAGTGCTATGTTATATTGCTGTTTAATCTCTCAAAAAGGTTTGCATGTACTATTTTCATAATTGCATATCATATTTTTGTTCTATATGTCACTAATGGCTTTTCATAATGTGTGTGTGTGTGTATATATATATATATATATATATATATATATATATATATATATATATATATATATAAAATCCTGTCCACAAATATATTACTTTTTGGTTTGAAACCATCTATGTGTCTGGTACAAGGAACCTACAGTACCATACCAATCATCATTTTGTATTGCTGCCCCAGAAAGATGGCCAGTAGCCATGCCTTCCAAATTCCTTGCCTCCAGGCACCCCCCCATACCCTTCCTCTCAGATATTCTAGTTCTGGCTTATAATTTGGACACATTCATGCTGTGAGCATTAAACTAGCTGACTCATATGACCATACTCCAAAGAGACTTAGCTCAGAAGGTTGCTAGATTTTTTGAGGATACCTGCCACTTACGGGAAAAAAAAAAAACAGCTTGAGTCTCAGGTGACCATCATGCTGCCCATTTCCAACCTTTCTATGAGGCTACTGCATAGTACTGATGATGAAGTGGTTGAGAAGCAGGCACAGGCATAACAATGAGGCACCATACCTGGCTTTGCTTATGTGACTTTGAGGGCAACTTCTAAGTGTCCTTTGTTAATGCACTTATCTTGGATCCTAATTTTTGGACCTAAAGTCAAATAGAAGCTCCTGAAGAGCAAGTGGAAGGTAAGACACCATCTTGCCTTAGGAATGTGTTTTGAAACACCATATAGATCATTCTCTGTAAAGCTCTCTGACTCAAGAAGTCCTAGTGTAGACGTGTCCAACCTGCGGCCCTCAGAGCTCTTCCATGCGACCCTCAACCTCTAACTGCAACATCGATGTAAGCATGCCCCAAAACACTTTTTTGATTGTGTTTTTCTCTCCCGCGACCTTCCAGTTTTGTTTTTGAGCCAAAAAAGGGTCAGTGTTTACGCCATTATTTTGCGCCGAACAATCAGTGTGTATGTGTGTGTGTGTGTTCTCGCTGAAAAGGGACTCGTGTATGGATTTGCCACTGTTGCCTTTGAAAGGGACAGCAATTACCTGTGTTAATAGGTAAGTACGGAGTGAGTGAGTGCATGCATGAAAGCAGAACTGTGTGTGTGAAAGTAGAAGAAGAGTGTGTGTGTGTGTGTGTGTGTGTGTGTGTGTGTGTGTGTGTGTGTGTGTGTGTGTGTGTGTGTGTGTGTATGTGTGCATGACAGAGAGATGCATGCACAAAGATGCTAACAATGATCAGTCTACCTACTGAACACAAACAAGTTAGCTCACAAATACATCATACATTAAGAGTACACTTTCATTAAATTGCAGCTTTCCTGACAGGGAGAGTGTTGTATTGAACATGAACACATACCTTTTAACTGTATGGATTTTCAAAGAATGTCTGGATTTTTGCCTCATCTTCCAATTTGTGTCTTTTGCTTAGGAAATAAAAGTAGTCATCCAAGGTAATGCAGTTCCAGGGAGTAAGAATGAGACAGCAGCCTAGGGTTAATGGGTCAGTAGTAGACTGACTATGTGGGACTGTAGCATATAAAGTTGTATTGTTTTTTCAGACGAACAAAAAAGCATCTAGTACTGTTTTTTCATTGGTGGGTTCTAAGCAGTGGTAGATTGGACAACAGTAAGCATAGCTTTGGCGGATCATCAATACTGGCAAATTAAGTGGGCACAATGTCATTTTCTAAATGTTTGGGATTTTAGTGTGTATGTGTGTGCTTATGTGTTGGACTGCTGCAACAGTACATGATTATTAAAGACAGAGACTTACAGACTGAGGAGAATATATTTCTTTGTTTCAAAACCTAATACTTGGGTATGCATGCCAGAAGTAGATTTTTTAAGACATAGCTTCTTGCCATTTACAGTAGATGGATATTTACATTTAATGGACAATGTATTAGCGTGGGCCTGTGGGGTTCTGAAGGATGCCAAGTCTACCATTGCCAGTGTCTTGTAAAGTTATCTGGCAATGGATATTGGGATGTTACTGAAAAAATATGGTAAGTGGGCTTAGAAATATAGTTTAATTAAACAAAGTGTACTTTCAATTTACAGGCCATAATTTAATTTATTTCAGGTAGTCCAGATATTGGTAGATTGTATACCATTAGACTTAATTAGAGAGAGCTGTCATTCTGGGGAAACAAGCAGCCCTAGTTTCAGTGAAAGCTCTGTGGTTGCTTACAGGTAGGAAGTTGCAGGATGTTGATGCAATGTGTTTTATTTATTATTTTTAATGCATTTGTCATTTCAAAGCATGGTTTTCTTTGATGCAAAAGAAGGCAGGACTGAATGAGCCATATAATGTTTAACTGACAATAATGGGATAGAAAGATTATAAGTGATGTATAATGTTTGCATCTACAGTTGTTTCAGTGGTGTCTGTGATGCATAACTATTTTTGGGCCTGTGTCACACTTTTATTTTTCGCTTTGTCCAGATTTCTTGCTCTAAGGTTGAGAGGTATGGTTCCATACTAAATCAGAAGTTGTATTTACCTTGGAAGACTTTTCGGCATAATTATGAAAAACAGAACCTTTTTAATATCTCTGCTTATTTCCAATATAAACTGCCATGTAACCTTGCAAATAACCTTCTTATTAAGTTACGTTACTTCTTTTGAAATTGACGGGTATGATTCATCTGTTCGGACATAAGCATAGAGTGCTAATGTGACTTTAATTTCTTGCAGCAGTCTGTGGTTTACATAATCACAATAACTTTTCTGTGTTTCTGAGTGTGTAATGAATTTAACAGTTTTAAATATGTTTTCCAAAAATAAATAAATATATAATAAATAAATAATCCTCTCTACACTTTGAGCTACTTGCAAAGTCTGGGAATTTGTTTTTTTCAAAAGCGAGGGTCAGCATTACAGCTCAGTAAACTGTCAGTCTGTGAGTAACTTCTGCACAAATTAAAATGTCTGAATGTCAAATGGCTTTAGATTGGAGGGAAGTTTATTTTTATTTATTTTATTTTATTTTACATTTGTTTACCGGGAAAGTCCGACTGGACACAGGTCCACTTTCAGCAGAGGCCCGGGGAGAAAAAATCTCCAAAAATAACACAAAACAATATAATACAATACATGAGAGAGAGAGACAGCAAATTATGGATGTAATACTCATACAATATGGCAGAGATTACATCTCATAACAGTGAGAATCATTAAGGTACAGAATAAACTTAAAAACATTTTTTTTACAGTTATAATTACAGCAAGGCAAATAAATATCAATGAGTTAAGTTTTTAGGAGAAAGCTGTTTGTACATAGCTGAAGCTCTGAAACAATCTTTTGGTATGGATTAACCTGGGGATTGA
The DNA here is from genome assembly GCF_019279795.1 of Protopterus annectens. Classification (NCBI taxonomy): domain Eukaryota; kingdom Metazoa; phylum Chordata; order Ceratodontiformes; family Protopteridae; genus Protopterus; species Protopterus annectens. Next base: position 95,410,706 of record NC_056747.1, read on the forward strand.
CACAAGTTATATGTTTACACCAGTATGTAGCATTATAGTTTATGGTTTTCTTATTGATTTACTTTTTGCTGAGCAGTTGTTTGTTGATTTATTGATGGTCCTTTTGGTGGTTGGAAATTACATGGATGAATCCATCTGTATTATGATTTTTTTTTCAGATATTTTGACTTCCAGACAATTTCATTCAGTGAGTGGGTGTCATGTGATTACTAGCGGCTTTTTTGTGTGTGTGTGTGTGTGTGTGTGTAAGAGAGAGAGAGATTTAATATGTATCCTGAATATAATTTTGCAAATGGAATTCTTAGTTAAACATGCCCCTCTTCTTGGGCAACTAGACTTGAGTAACCAATATTAGATCTTAGCCATCCAGCTGGGAAAGGTTAGTATGTGGATTTTCCATCTGGTTTGATGAAGGCTATGCTACTTACCCAAGGACTAGATTTATGGCTATCCATCCAGCCATTGTGTTGCTGAACTACATTGTTTGATAATGAGAGGAGCTCTTTACAGAAATTGAAGGTTTTTGTGTCAAGAACCTGTCCATAAAACGTGCCTTGTTTATGTTGCAGTGAAGGCTGTGGTCTTTGTAGTGAGCATTTTAAGTATAACCAGTATTTCTGAGGTAAAGGACGTCTCTTAAGGCAGGATCTTTCTTAGCCTGGAAAGCAAGCCAATGATGAAATTTATAGGGGCCAGTGAGAGACAGAGGAAAGCAAGAAGCTTTTTAGTCTGTTTGGATAACTAAGTGAACTTAGTCCTTTGACCTTTTTTGTCAGAAATGGTTGTAGTCTTTCTTTTGGCAGGGTGTTTTGCTGAGGCACATGCCAAAAGGGGCACTGCACTCAATAATGGCTCTTGTAAAGGAAGAAAACAGGGATATTATGACCTCCTTGTCCCTTGATGAGATACCCTTACTAATGAAGTGGGCCATGTAAAAAGCTTTCCCTACAACGGAGACAGCGTAGTGGTCAAAAGACAGGTTTCTGTCAACCTGGGTGCCCAAGTACCATACGACTTATTGCGTGCTTACAACATTGTTATTAATGTGATAATTTGTGGGGACATCACTCTCCTCAAAGGGGATGATGATGCACTTTTTGGCATTTAGCTTGAGGCCATATTTCTGGCATCAGTTATTTGTTTGGGTGAGACCCTCTTGTAGCTTATTCAGAATTGTTTTATTAAGTCAGTAATGTGAATTCTTTACTTTATTGCAAATTTGTTGGGTTATTTTTGTGGATTACAGTATTGTAGGATTCCTGATGTTGACATTTTACGTATTTGGACTGCTGGAATGTTTTTCCCAGTAAAAAAAATATACATATATATATATATATATATATATATATATATATATATATATATATATATATATATATATATATATTAACTAAGATGTTAGAGTTAACTGTGAGATTAGAGAATTAGAATGAGAATTAGAATTTTAAGGCAATTAGGCATTTATTACATTTATTAATTGTTCAAATGCACCTACAGTACAGCTAGGAGGTAGACTGTGGTCTTCCAGAGCAACAAAAGAGTTAACTATATGATATATTTTATATGCGGCCCCAAGACCATTTCTGTTCACTCAATGCGGCCTCGGCAAGCCAAAAGGTTGGACACCCCTGATTGTGCAGAGACATTAAGACTAGGACCTAGTGCTTTCTGTTGCATTTTCTTCAAGCAGAGGCAGCTATGGCAGATGAGTCCCCTTTAAGGGATATTGTGCTAGAGGCAGAAGGAATATGCAAAAAAAAACAGGCTTTGGAGGTCTTTCCCTTCAGAACCAACCCTTACCATCCATGAAGGGTTGCTTGACTGCTCCTCTCTGGAGGCAATCAGAGACAAAATCTCTCTTCAGCTGGATTTGTGGATGGCCATCACACAAGACAAAGGGGTGAGGAACATAATATCCAATGGCTATGTTATTCCCTTCTCCACAACTCCAGAAATGTCACCTCTTCTCCTCCTGCATGTATCATCCTGCCAGAAAAGGGCAGCAGCCAAGAATACTGCACAACTCCTCCAAAAAAGAGCAATCCGTCAGGTTCCACAAGAGCATTGAAGGTCCATAGTCTTTTGCATATTCTTTCTTGTTCCCAAGCAGTCAAAGGACCCCAAGCTAATTCTAGACTTAAGCAGCCTAAATGAGTATATAAAAAAGACAAAGTTTGAGATCATCCCAGTGCAAACCTTTCATTCTTGTCTACAGTTAGGTGAGTGGATGTGATCTGCAGACATTCAAATGATTACCTTCATAAAACATTGCCATATAGTCTAGAGGATGCCTTTGGTTCTTATTTGGAGCCAGTCTTTATCAGTTCTGGGTACTACCCTTTGATCTCTCTACACCCCTCAGCTATTCACCAACTAAATGGTGGTTATTACAGCCCACATGAGGATGAGGGAGATTGACATATTCCCATAGCTGGACAATTGTCTCCTGTCTGCCACAGCAAAGGGAGTCCAGTCAGAAATTATTTGCTTCACCTGTGTTTTTCCTTAAGGATCTCTATAAACCAAGAAAATTGTCAGCTAGAACCATCACAACACTTGATCTTTTTGTAGACTACAATATATTCACCAAGTCATGCATTGTCAAGCTTTCAGATGAAAGACTTATGATGTTATGAAATAAATGTAATGTAATGCCAGCCCTTGTCATCGCACCAACTTCTCTCATCTTACAAGCCCACAATCTGGCTTCCATCCTACTGCTGCCTCACTAAAGGTTTTATATGAAAGCACTAGCGTGGACTGTAAGCATGCAGTGGTCTCACTTAGTAGATTCTATCAGCATTTTGATCCTTCTCTTCTCTGTTTGCAGATGTCATTTAAAGTGATGAATAGAATCCTCTACCATTTTAGCAGGAAGATCTTTCACACTTCCCAATCTAAAGGCCAGGGTGACCATGGGACAGAAGGGACAACCTGTCTCAAACAGTCTATTTCCAAATGGTTTTCTAATACTCACCATGATAAATCTATTCCAGGCATGGTCAAGGGCCGCTATACCAGGTCCTTGGGTTCATCTATGGATTTTTGCAAAGTGTTGCATTCTAGACGTATTCTGGAAGCTGCTACTTCATCCTACATACTTTTACAAAGCACTATAAACTTGATTCCTTCTCCAGATCTAGATCATGTTTTGCTAGGACCATTCTCCTTCCACCTTCCAAACATAATTAGCTGTGATAATCTACCCATATGGCTAAGACAACTGAAGCAGTAATCAACATGAAGAACATAGTACAGTTCTGTAAGCTGAACTTAAAAATTGATGTTTGAATCATCGCTGCTGCAGTAGCAGCACCCTCCATCTCCCTTGTTTTTTATGCCAGGATGTTGACATTTATTTTTTGTTATTCCTAACATTGTCCTTTCAGGGCTCAGCCTCCATTTCTCTGCTGGCAAGAAAACTCTGAAGGCCTTTGCACTCAAACTTGTCTTTTAGTGAGCTCAGCATGAGCTGAACCCGCGGTGGTGGTGCTGCGGTAGCGTTGTCGCCTCACAGTAAGACGCTGTCCGATTCAATTCTCAGCTATAGCGTCTTCTGTGTGGAGACATGCGTGAATGGGCGTACCTTCATTGAAGGCTGTGCGTCAGGGCTGGTAACTCTGCACGTAAAAATCAACTACCAATAATTAGCGGACCAGAGTTCCACTGTGGCGACCCCTAACAGGGAAAAGCCGAAAGACAAAACAACAAGCATGAGCTGTTTGACAGTTTGGGCACATGGAAGGTGCCCTGAGACTTTGGAAGCTGGCTGGCTGTTATATGCTTGGCAGGATATAACCCATATAGCTAAGGCTACTGCAGCAGTAATCATGTGACCATCTTCTGTTATGGTAAGTTCAACTTATACAACTGCACTTTTCTGTTTGGCGTCATATCTTTGATGCTGCTTTGAAGGTTGCTATGATTTCTTTGAAGTGTACCTTAGATGGAGTTATCAGCCTTTTGGGAGTGGTGATCTGCTGGTTCATAGAAACATTTTGACAGTGGATTCGCATCACAATCCTTGAAGTCAGAACAGCTGACAGATTGCTTTCATCTTATTCAGGATTGTGTGTTTACACCATTTGTCCCATGTAGTTATAAATATGAACTTATGTGATTTTGTGGATTTGTTTCTTTTGCAAACAGGAGTGAAAGTATTATTTTATTTCTGAGTAATTTTAGCATTTGGATGTTCATTTTGCTTTGTGTTCTCATAAAATATTATTATATTCTTTCTTCCCAGTTTGATTCCTGTATTCTGTGATATGGATTTTGTTGGGCAATTGCATCAATATTTCTATATTACTTTATACAGTAATATAGAGCTGTGTTTGTTATTACACTGGTATATTTAATTGCAATTTCCAGTATTGTAAAGTTTCTACATTAACTACTATTTTGTTTATATTTGTTTACTGGGGTAGGGCACTGATCAGTACTGACCAGTTTCAGTTACAGCCTGTTTGAAAGAAAAAAACATTTCACAAACATAAAAGGCAGAAATATAAGCAACAACAAAGTAGTTCAGATTAATTACATAGAACAATCTCTAAATGTACATTATAGTATACAAGCAGATTGTAGTGTACAATATTTGCACTGCTTTCTAAAGTGGGTCAACCTTCAGTAATTCTGTGAGGAGGAGAGGGGAAGAGAAGTGGAAAGGAGATTGGGATAGTGTGTTAGGTGATATGTCCTGTGTTGAAGCAGAAGCATTGGCTTGGATGAAGTTGCACTCTAAATTTTTTGTTAAGTGTTGGTTTCCTTCAGGCTGATGGAGACAGCTTACCACAGAATAGATGCATGAGAGGAGAATGCATATGCAGTTCTGTGGAGTTTGGTTTCAGGGGTGGTTAGAGTTGTTGTTGGCTGTGAATGGTATATCAGGTTGTAAGAGGAGTTTTTTTCATAAAATTTAGCTGTGAGAGAAGTAACTGTCTGGAGCTGAAGGATAGTGTAGTGTTGGGATCCTAAAAGTACATTAGATCTTTAGATCATTAAATATGATTTGGACGTTAGTGAATTGAGATGGCAGATATGTTTGGATGCTTATAATCGACCAGGTTTGAACGAATTTTGCACCATTAAGCCCATTTTAAGGCTTAATAGGATTATGGGCAAATAATTAATTTCAAGATCTAAAACATACTATATACAATTCCTTTGTTGTTTTGTTTCTGGTCTTTTTCAGCTGCTTAGAAATTTTACAATTTAATTTTGTCAAACAGTCACTATTAATTACACTGGTTAAGGGTTACTATATTTTTTGACTTAATAGAACATTATCAATTTTATATTATTCATGATATCATATTTATTTCAATTACTGTATTTATGTTAATATATAATCAATAATTATTATATATTTAATGTCAAAATGATATTTATTAATTAATAACTTTTTAGTTTGGTTTAAGAAGTGTATTTTTAGTTCATTCGTTTTTAAGCAATTTGGTTTATGTATTAATATGGTCATTATATATCACTTTAAGTAAGTGTTAGTATTCTTGATAATTTGTAAGAGATTATTAATTGTATTAAGTGGGGTGTAACCTTGTGTATTTAAGTGTTTAGTTGCCAATAGGATATGTATTCTGATGAAGTTTGTTCACACGGACGAAACCTAGGTAAATTCGTTTTGGGTCGGTGCAATAAACTTGTGTTTTTTTATCCATCGCTGTGTTGGGGTAATTTTGGAACACAGTATTTGTACAGTGTGGACTTTGGCTGTTGTTTGAACCAAATGAATTGCTGAGATAACTTCTTGTTGGTCGGACCTCCTTGTCTTTCTGGCGTTATTGGTGTTTGCTGCTCTTGGTTCCTAGTACATTAGATCTTTGTTTTATGGATAGCCATTTTTTCTAGGGTGATACTTTGATGCTGACATGGGGTGAGTTTGTAATGAGATACTGTTGGAGATGGTCTGGAGTGTGATGGTGTTTATCTTGGAGCTGGATCGAGAATGGGTAGCCCATATTCTAGCTGAGAGAGGAGAATTATTTTGCTGATGGCTGCACTGGCTAGTTGAAACAGAAAATGGAGGGAGTTTATTTCTGCTGTTGCTCTGTCTGTGTGGAAATTGAAGTTTAGAGATTTTTCAAGCTGCAATCATAAGTATTTGAAGATGGAGGTTGTTTCTGTGGAATGGTTCTATAAGTCAAAGATAGTTCAAGAGTCAGGTGTTTGGTGAATTTTTCTGTAAAGTTCTAAAAAGCATAGTTTTGGTCTTTGAGGGAATGAGAAGACATGTTTGGATTATAAGCCATTGGTGGAGTTCATAAATGTCTACCTGGAGTTGGGATTGAATGTTGGTGTGACAGTGACTTAATCAGTAAATGACCATGTCATTTGCATAGAAGGTTAGAGGGAGATGGGACAGGTCACAAGGTAAGTTTTGATGAATATAGAAAAGAGTATGAAGGCAATCCTTGTGGTACACCTTTGATAATAGGTTCAGATTCTGATTGGGAAGACCCTATTTTAACATTGATGTGTCTGTACGTGAAGACATTTTTAAGCCAGGAAGTGCTATCTGGGCTGATACCAATTTCTGTTAGTTTGTGTAGGAGAAGTTAATGGTAAATGAAGATAAGTGCTAGTGCTTTTGTCATGTCTATAAGTAAGGCACTTGTAAAAGGTGGCATCCACTAGTGAGATGTAGGATGTCATCAGATAGGGATCAAAGTGCTGTTATAGTACTATGTCCAGGTTAGAATCCATGCTGTTTGGAGGACAGCGCTGGTATTCTGCTGGATGTAGTGAAACAGTTGGGTGGGGACTATTTTTTCTGTAAGTTTGTTCAGAGTTGGGAGGATGGATACCGGATGGAATTCAGAGTTATTTTTTTGGTTGATATGCTTTCAGAGGTGTTTAATTAGAATGGTTTTCCAGATTAATTAAATGATGTTTTGTGTGAGACATTATATATGAGTGAGTAGAAGGCACAGGTGATCTCTACAGTGATATACTAAGTAACAAGTAGTGTGGAAAAAGGACAAGCAGAAGACCAGAATGAAGAAGGAAGTTTGGCAATTAAAAGACTGGCATACGCAACAATGGCTGCAGTAAAAAAATATATATATATATATATGTATATATATATATATATATATATATATATATATATATATATATCATCAGCTGTAAAACAAAGGAGAAAATATTCAGCAAGAAAATGTAAAATTGGGGATAACAGTTATAAGACCTGGGTAAGAATTAAATTAAAAATTAAGAAAAATACAATGACAGGTACTTTATTTTTGACAATATTATATCAGCACTGGGATTTAAAGTAACATACATTAGTGCCCTGATACATTTAGGAACTGAATATTTTTTTTGTGAAATGACTTTTGAAACTTTTTTGTTGGCAGAACAATTTATAAATGGATGAGAAGAAATGGTTTATAAGTCCTTGGAATGAGTATGTTTACCAGAACTGTAAGATACAAGTTAAAAGAAACATGCTGGCATAGTTTAGAACTGTAGACATAGATGAATGTGATATGAAATATTTTCAAATGTATGTCATAAAGTACATGAGAAAAGGTGTTGGATGAAGGAAAATTGTTAACGGGTGCGTGTGAAGTATTGGTAACATTAAATGTAGAAGAGGGTAAGATACAGCATGTATCTAATATGGTAATGCTGAATGGCAAGAATGTGAATGTAAAATATTGGGAAAACTCAAAGTAAATTTTGGGGGGATGATATGTCATATCTTTTGCAAAATTATAAAATATGATCATTCAAGGAAAAATTGAAAACCAAATTGCAAGAAATGTGGCAGTGATAACCATTTTTAGTTTGATTGTCCTTTAATAATAGAACAAATGGGGATAGTGGACAAAATTAAAGAGCATATGTGGAAGTAACAGATCAAGGTTAAGAACTGGTAGAAAAGCACAAGAACTAGAGCATATAACAGGCATGAGTTTGAGGAAACAGAAAATAATGCAAGAAAAGAAGGTCACAGAAAGCAGGTCATTTTAATGCAAAAGAAGAAAATACAGAAAAGGGGTTTTGATGGAAAATAATTATGATGTAATTGACACTGAGGAGGAGGAAGAAGGGAAAATTAGTGGAGAGTCAGAAATTCTGGTGATGAAGTGAACAGGGGCTGAGTAAGGAAAAGAAAACAAGAAAAGGTTAATATTAATGTGGTGTCACTAAATATAAATGTTATACAGAATGATATACGAAAAATCTAACTGCTTGAATTGTGTAAAATAAATGATGCACATATAACATATTTGCAAGATATGAGTTGTGTAGAGACAAGTAAAAGAGTGAATTTTAAATTGATGTATGGAAAAAAGTAGTGTGAACAATAGAGAAGAGTGTATATTCTGGGATTGCAGTACTTGTTACAAATGAAGATGTGAAAATAACGGATGTGACAGTGGTATTAGCAACTACAATATTACTATTTGACCATTAAAAAATAAAGCCACTGAGATTAATTGCTTTATATGCATATAGAAATGTGGGAATAAGAAAAAAGATGTATGAAGAGATAAAAAATGTAATAATTAACTCATTTGTTATTATATTGGGTGACTTTAATTGTAACTTAAGAAAAGAAAAATGGCAAACTAAAACAGGACTTTAAAAAAATGAAAGAAATGAAAAAATGTAGATTAAAGTAAGGAAAGGACAACATTTACATATAAAAGGGGGAATCTTAGAAGAGAAATATATTATGAAATATGTTCACAATATACAAATTAAATGAGGACACAAAGAAGCAGATGTTTCTGGTGATACAGCAATATGGGCAGTTATAGGAGAAAATGGAAAAAAATAAAAAAAGGAAAGGGGATAAGTTAACAGGAAATACAATAAATATGGAATATAACACAAAAAGAAATGAGATAATTATGGAAAGAACATAATGAAGCAGTTTTACAAGAATATAACATATTGGTAGTTGATGTATAAAGAGAAATATCAAAAATATATTCAGAGAGAATTATAAGGAGAAAAGAAAAATATGAGACAAAAGGAAAACTGAAAATCATTGGAAGTAGGAAGCAGAAATTATGAAGAAAATGAGCGAGAAACTTACATGAGTATAATAAGGAGAAAATTAAATTATTATTCATACAGAGATTTTTTTTAAATGAACAGAATAAGTAATATCTTTTTATGTAAATAAGTGATAATATGATGTGAGGAAAATAGAGATCATGGAAAACAAAGATGGAGATGTAAAATATAAGCAGGAGGAATATGTAAGGCATATTTATGAGAAGAATCGGGTGGAAAGAGAAATATAGAAAGCAAAAAAAAAAGTAGTGAAAAAATAGAAAAGGACATTAAAGAAAGGAATTAGAAGAAGTGATAAATGAGGGAAGGAAGAATCTTCACTTGGACCAGATGTTGTATGGGGGTCTATATTAGAACATCGAAAGTTTAATGGTTCAAATCACTAAAGGTCGACCTTTAATGATCGAGCCATAAAAATTTCGAATGTTCAGAAAAAATAAATTAAAAAAAAAAAGAAAATCTAAAGGATATAGGCAGGGGGGGCTAGTCCCCCTGCACCCCTCACATGGGGGGCTGCACCCCCCCGCTACTTAAATATACCAACTCTGAGACTGCACTACATTGAAGTAAATGGAAATCTCCACTTATGGATATTTCCGTTAACCCGTTCGACATTCTCCACTTTCGATATTCTCGTGTCGATAATGTTGGATTCGACATTGTCGGCTTTCGAGAATATAACAGGTAATAGTTGTATGGTATGATATTTATAAGGAAAGGATGAAGACGGAGATGGAGGGATTTGGGAAAATAAATGAAAGGTTGAATGAATGGGTAAAAAAATGAAGAAATTTGTAAAGGCATCATAAATTTTATATGGCAAATGGGAAAAAAAACACAACATAAAAATTGGAAACCAATAACATTTGAGAATACAGACTGTAAAAGTTTTATGAAAATTATACAGAATAGGATTATAGATGTTTTGGATGATGTAGTAACTGGGGTGTTTATTTTGTGAGGAAAATGAATGGAAGTGAGATTCTAGTGATAATAAAAGTGCAGAAAACCGAGGACATGGAAAAGATGAAGGAAAATAGTTACCCATGATGTGGAGAAAGGCTTTCAACGTATATAACATAAATATATAATATTTTGAAAGATTATTGTATAGAAAAGAAGACATTAACAGCTATTAAGTCAATTTATGAAGCATGGTAGATATCAGTAATGGTGATTGTCTGGTTAGGGAAAAATGATTAAGATAGAAAGGAAAGTGAATGAAGGGTGCCCAGTAAGGATGTGGCTATTTATGATGGTGATGAATGCAGCTATTAAAACTTGTGGGACTAGATTAGAGGAAGCCACATGGAAAAGTGATAGCGAAATAGAAATGCCACTAATGTTGTCTTCTGCAGATGTATTAGTATTAATAGAAAAAAAATAAATTATGGATGAAAGAAGTAATTGTGAAAACAGAAGTATTGTTGGGAAAAGTAAGTTCATATGTAAATAAACGGAAAAGCAAATGATTTGGCAAACTAGTGGAAGATTGTAGGAATTTGTTTAACAAGACATGAGAATATTTTATTAGGTATGAGAAATGAAAACTATTGGTCTATGCTACTATAAGGTTGAGAATTGCTGAAAAAATAAGAAAACTGACAGTGGTAGAAGGTATATATTTGCTAAATACATATGTATTAGGAAATTAACTTAGTTGGTGTATGTATGTTTCAAAGTTGTATGGAAAGATTATTGTTATTTTTTTGGCTTCTTATGGAGTTCAAGCTTAAATCCAATGAAAAAAGTATCAGTATATAATGAAAAAAATGGGTGAAGGAGGCTTTAATAAATCCTCTTTTTTCCACCTGTGATGCATCTATTTTATATATTAAAATGGTACATGAAAAAAGAAGTTCAGTAACAGGAGTGCTAGTGTATAAAAATATGATTATGTATGTGAAAATATGGAAGGTAAAGTTATGGAAAATTGGATTGCATGATATCAAAACAGATACAAAAAGTTGGAACAAAAATAATGAAAGAATTTTTTTTTGTATTTCCATGTAAAAATGTAGAAAAGGATAAGAAAGACGCAATTAAAGATAGAAAAAAAGATTTGAAATCTTAATGTTATGGAAACTTATGCTGGATAAAATGCCTGTAACAGGAAACAGGAAATATAAAGTATTTAAAGAAAGGATATGTACTGTATGTAAAGGTGAAGATAAAATTGCAACATTGGGTCAAATTCATAAAGCTTACCATGTGGAAAACTTTTTGCATGCAAAGACAGCCCAAATGTGATTTTGTGGCAGGAAGACATGCAGCACCGCATCAGGCTGTCTCTGTGGCCATGCTTCTTGCTAATGAGGCAGTTTGGGGGAAAGGCATATGCCATGTGCTCTCTCGTCCCCCTGGAATTGCATCTGGGAAGGCATCTATATGCTGATCCATTCATAAACGCTTGGCCTTGTAGCTTAACATGGCGAAGCCCCCCACCTATTTTCATTTAAAAGCATGAAAATACAAGAAAAACTACACATTTTAAACAAAATTAGGTGGGGGTCTTCGCCCCCACACATCCCCCTAACTATATATAACAACTCCAGGGTCGCACAACATTGGGGGGGGGGCAAATCCCTGTTAGGTGCCTTGAATACTGGTTGTCGACAAAATGAGCTGTCGACCAAATGAATGTCGATCAAATGGTCTGTTGACCATATGAAGTAGACCTATATATATATATATATATATATATATATATATATATATATACACATATATATGTGTGTGTGTGTTTGCCTGTGAGGTTGCAGTACTGGGGAAGAGAGGGGTTGTGCTAAATGTGTGCATGTGTGCATATGACTTAAGGAATGGTTGAGTATTTGAGTGAATGCCATTGGACATGGAGATGCTATTTCATGTGCGCATGTGTGTGGGGGGTGTTGGGTAGGGGTGGATATACTCACAGACACCATTAGACTAATGTATAAAGCCAGCAACAATGGAATGGGGAATCACTAGCCATGAGAGATAAAAATCTTGTCTTATAATGTCACCTAAAACAGTGTGGGGGGGTTTAAGCAGTAGCCACTGGGGATAATATCATTGTGTCTTAATAGCACTTAAAACAGTATGAGTTTCGAGGGTTGGAGGAAACACTAGCCTCTAGGGATAAATGCTGTTGTACTGTAATGACACAGCAGGACTGGGGGAAGGGAACCAGGGATAACAAGTACCAGTTGGCATAATAATTAAGCTATTTGCCTCTCATGTAGAGGGTACAAGGTTTGTTCTTGACATCTGGCCAATGCCTGTGTAAAATATGAATGTTCTCCCTTTTGGTCCTTATCCTAGTATAGTACTATGAACCTATATGAATAGATACAGTTGGGTTGGATGCACAGCTAGGCTTATAAAGGCCCTGGTGATCATTAGCCTAGTATATAACTATAAACATAGAAACCTAAACTCTTATTTCCATGCCTTAACAAGACCGGTAGGAACCAATAGACACCAGGGATAATTCATGCTCCAGCTGCACATAAACAAAATGAGTATCAGGGGTGGGGCTGAAAAGTAGATACCAGGGATTTTTTTTAAATAAATATAATAAAAAAAAACAAATAGTAAATGAATGTATAAGGGGGTTTTTGACCTTGCACCCTTGACATGAGAAACTCCTGCATTAGCCCTCTGATTAACTGATATGTTGGTACACTAGGTGTTTGCAATATATATATATATATATATATATATATATATATATATATATATATATATATATATATGTATGTATTTAGAATCATGTGCATTATGCAGTGCCGGACCAGGTTATCACATACAAAGGGGTGGGAAGGAAATGATAGGCTTGTGTGGTATTTAATGAAGGATATTAAGTTTACACCTTGAATGTCTGGCATTCAGGACTGAGCATAATTATCCTTACATTATCTAGATTGGAGAGGAAAAGGATACATCATGGATGTTCTGATAACAGAGACAGGTATGGGATATGTGGTCTGTGGGGTTTACTGTCTGCTTGTATCTGTGGGAGAAAGGATGCCTGTGCTAACATGATGTGGCTGCCAAAGTTAACTACCACAGGAAATACTATCTGCACTTTGCAGAAGTTAAACTGCAATTCATAGACATGCAAATTAGCACATAATGAGACCATTTCTCATTGTGAGTAACGTATCTATGAATCACAAATGGGCACATCGTGTAAACATAGCCTTTTTAGCATGGGCAGTACATCCCAAATGGGATAAAGTTTTATTTATGATGATACAGTGTTCGTGGAAAGAAAAAAAAAGATGTGAAGAAATAATGTTGGAAATGAAAAGATGGTTGTAAATGAAGGGATGAGGAGGGTAATCTGTGAAGAATATTAATCTGTATATAATGAGAATCTGTATGATAAAATGTGTAAATATTGTACAGAATATGTAGAAATAACGTAATCTATACTAGTTCCGGTAAGTGTTGTGGGATCTTTTACACCTACTTAAGTTATCACCAACTGAAGGTGGGGGGCAGTTTAATATCTCATCCAAAGAACAGCATAGCCAGGAATGCAGCACCCCCCTTATGCTACACTGCACTGTCAAAGAATGCAAGGAATGGAAAAAATTAGAAGATATGAAAATAAATATACAGAAAAAGTAGACAATAAACAATTTATTGATGACCTAAAAAAGTTTTATAGAGAATTGGGAAACAAGGAAAAAAGGAATTGAAAGACCACCAAAAAAAGAGGAAATAGATAAAATTTGGAGAATTATCTATGAAGATTCTTTGGAACATAAAGATGCTAAATGGATAGAAGAAGTAAAAGAAAGAATAAGACATTTAAAGGTACAGGATACGAAATGGGATGAAGTAACAGCCAGAGAGATTGAAACAAAGTTAAGAAAAGCCTCAAATTGGAAAACCCCAGGCCCAGATGCAGTACCTAACTTCTGGTTAAAAGTATTAACATTTCTGCATGAAGATTTAGCCATTAGTAACAGCTATTTATATGCACACCCTGAACAGACACCTACCTGGCTAACAGCTCCTACTTAAAAGTGAAGCTGCAAGCTCCCCTAAAAATTATAGACCAATAACGTGACTTCCAACAGTGTATAAACTATACACTGGAATTGATGCTGACAGAGTCTATAGTCATTTAGAAGAAAACTCAAGTATGGCAGAAAAACAAAAGGGCAATAAAAGAAAGTCATATAGAACAAAGGATCATTTGCTGTTAAATAAAGTCATAGTGGAGAATTGTAAAAAGGGGAGGAATTTAAGTATGGCATGGATTGACTACAAAAAAGTATTGGATAGTATCCCATATTCATGGATAAAAGAGTGCTTAAAAATGTATAAGATACACCCTACACTGATTGACTCCATTAAAGTGACCATGAAACAGTGGCAGACCACTTTGCAATTAAGCCACAATAAAGGACAAATTATTATTCTAGGGATAAAAATTCAAAGGGGGATATTCCAGGGTGACTCTCTGTCACTGCTGCTATTCTGCCTTGCCCTTAACCCATTAAGCTGTCTACTTAACAGCTTAGGATATGGCTGTAATTTGGCTCCTAGAAAACAACAAAGTGCAAAGACTTCTCATCTTCTCATTGTTGATGATTTGAAACTGTATAGCTCATCAGATGAGGAAGTGAAAGCACAACTAAAGTTGTCAAAACTTTTTCAGATGATATAAGAATGTCATTTGGTCTTGATAAATGTGCAAAAGCAACTTTTAAAGCTGGAAAACTGCAACACCAGGAAAACATCAACTTGGGACAAGAATGTGATATAAAAGAATGTGAGCAAGAGGGAGTGTATAAATATTTGGAAATTGATGAAGGATCAACAATAAAACATGAACAAATGTAAATAAAACTTAGTAAGGAGAACTTTAGAAGACATAAATTATTCCTGAAAACAGCGTTGACAGCTAGGAACAAAATCCAAGGTATAAACCAATTTGCTCTTCCTGCCCTAACTTACAGTTTTGGAGTGATTGACTGGTCCCGAAACATGTTGGATAGATTAGATAGGAAAACAAGAAGGATGCTTCATGCTCACCAAATGATTTATGCATACCAAGATTATATATTTCCCATTCCAAAGGAGGGATGGGCCGCGTTGAAATTGATTACATGTACAGATCTGCAATCATGGGACTCCACACATATCTGCTGACCTCACAAGACCCAAACATAGTGAAAGTTTTGAAAAATGAGGAGAATAAATCTAAGATGACTTCCCTGCTTAATCTAGGAGAAGCATATCGGCATGAAGCAGGAATGGAAATCAAACCACAAGTGGATAAAAAACAGGCAGCAACTGAATGTGCCAAAAAAAAAAACAAAAGAAAGAATATAAGGTGAAGGACTAGATGAGAAGACAGGAAATGTGGAAAATGCATAAATATAGTTCCAAGTACAGAAAACTTTGGGAAGAATCTTATGTTCATCATGAACAAATGCAGGAATGGTTAAAGAGATGCAAATTCAAACCAAGATATGAATGGTTAATATTGGTGGTACAAGATAGCGGGCTATGTACACGGTTTACAAAGTCCATTGAACATGTGGGAGAAACAGACAAATGTAGGTTTTGCAAAACACAATTGGAAACAGTTGCACACCTTGTTGCTGGTTGTGACATACTAATGGCAGAAGGACTGTATACTGAAAGGCATAATAATGTGGCGAGACTGTTGTACTGGGATTGTGCAAACATTATAGTATTGAAGTGGCTGAAAAACATTGGAAACATCAACCACAAAGCATCACAGAAAATGATGAAGTCTACATCACATGAGATCATCCATTAGCAACAGT
The DNA here is from genome assembly GCF_019279795.1 of Protopterus annectens. Taxonomy (NCBI): domain Eukaryota; kingdom Metazoa; phylum Chordata; order Ceratodontiformes; family Protopteridae; genus Protopterus; species Protopterus annectens. Next base: position 95,426,551 of record NC_056747.1, read on the forward strand.
TCAAAACAGAGATACTTGAAAATTGAATATAGTGGTCCATGAAAAGAAGACAAAAGTAGCATTAATCATTGAAATCACCACACCCAGTGACTACAGTGTCCTGCGTACAGAGAGACACAAAGTCATAAAGTATCAGAATTTGCAAGCAGAAATGAGAACAATGTGAAAGAAAGATACCCAGATAGTTCCAATAGTAGTAGAAGCAACGAGTCTACATTCATATTTAGATATGCTACCAATACATGTAACTCCATATGAATTGCAAAAGGAGTCATTAATGAGGCACATTGTGGGTGCTGCGAAGAGCCGTTTTGGCTGACATCAAACAGTGAAACAATACTAATTTCATGAACTTTAATCGTACTTTGACTTAGGAATAGGGTCTATTCCCATCATGGTATTAGAAACCCCAAAGATTTGAAGAAATTAAAAAGTGAGAATGGATTAAATTACCTGAGGTGGGAGTATGAGACAAGCTTAATATTTTTATTTACTTACTTCAGCACCTATCCTTCAAATGAACATATGAAATTAATCCAGAAAAACTTTTGTGCTTCTTGTATATCTGAAAGTAATATGAAGTTAGTTGTGTACTTAATGGTTTGGTAATTCCATCTGTATAAATAAGTGCAATAAAACCGCTTTAATTCACTATTTTCTCATGCCATTTTTTCTTGTAGAGTTGTCTTGTTGCGATAGCTTTGTACATGTAATTAAATATCACCTTTAAAGGAGACATTTTCACAGACCACATGGAGATAACCCATTCAGTTAAGAGCTTGTAGATTTTATATAAGTATATAAATAACAGTGTTGTGCCTGTAGTACTTAAAGCTATAAAAAAAAAAAAAAAAGTTCAATGAGCTTGTACTGTTAATTGCTTAATTTGAAAGCTAGGCTTTTGAAAGCAAACATTACAGTCTTGCACACCCCCAACTCTCTTCTAAAACACTGTAAGAAAGAATTTTGTAATGTCTTTGTACAAGGTATAATATTATTCAATAAAACTCATCAGGTCAGCTAGCCTAGAACGTGTCATTTCAAAATACAAATTATCACTGCATTTATAAAATCACACAATTTTCCTCAGGATCAAAGACCTAACTATAAATTTCAAAGAAGTGAAGATTCCATGTGAACTCTTCTGACACAACCTTCAAAGGTTTAGTAGACTGTCTCCCAGAATACCCTAATCTTATTCCATTAGTATTTCTTATAAACCATCCCTTAATCTGTCCATATGATCAATAAATTGCAACTTCTGCAGTTCACTTAGAAGACTATTATGCTTCTTCATATCACTAGCTTTGCTGAAGGACCAATGATCTGCTGTGGTGACCCTTAACAGGAGCAGCTGAAAAGAGAAAAAACTTAATTCTGAAGCTTTTATCCTCGGGCCTCCACTGAAAAAGGACAACTTGTCCAGTTGGACTTTCCCGGTAAAAAAATGTAAATAAATCAATCAATCAATTAGATAAATCATTACAATTGTCAGTCCTAGATCCCTAATGGCACACAAACTAAAAGAAAATCCACATACACAGAGCAGCCATTAATCAACTTTCTAATGACTCCATGGATAAGACTGGTCTTTGTTTACATTTTCATTGTGCCTTTCTAAGCATGCTTAGCTTTATTGATAGGGTTTGGGGAGGGGTACCTCTAGGAAGTTTCATCTCCAGTTGCATTTGTACTCAGAACAGCTCAGGAAACTCCATCTTTCTTTGCCTCCTCTTCTTCCTCCTGCTTCATGCTCTGTGACAACTAAAAAATGATGATCTATACTACTGCCTGCAAATTCTAACTTAATTCGCATTACTAATGCTGATTTCCCTTGATGTTTCATTCCCTATTGTTATACATAATTACTGCAGCCATTGAAACTAAACCTTGACATCAGAATTCAATCCTACATTACCACCTTTGGCAAAATAAATACATCTGCTGTTTTCACACTATCATCTTCCTCTAAACAAAGTGAGTATCTTGACCTCCTTACGTTAGTATGTTGTGCAACTTAGTCCAGAGCTCCTTTTTATTAAAACAGTTGAATTCCCAACCAGTTTCTTTCCCCTCCTCATTGTATCCTTTAACTGTTACTCTAAAAGCATCTACCAAATATAATTGCATCATGGCTACCTTCCTCAAATTATCCTTAACAAGATACTTTCTGGTTGCCACTGTACTGTGTGTTTCAGTTATTACTGGTCAGGCTGTGCCCTACACTGAACTATTGCTATGTTTGCTTAATATCGCTATTCAGCATTTCTGAATCATGACAAAACCCACTGGCCTGCTGTTGTCTGACATAGTTATCTAATCTCTGTGACTTGTCTTATGAAACTTTATTCTATTTCGCTGCTCTTCTACATACTATAAGCAACATGTACAGTGTAGTAGTCTATGTGATGAATCCTCATACCAAAGGTATTGTTTCTGGAGGATACTGAACCTTTGTAAAATAAATTTATCTATGCTTAAAGATATGCATCTTTTAGTTAATCGTTAAATAGTTGTTACAATTAAGGAATTGGTCCCAGAACACTGCACTCAAAGGAGTATCTGAATTTTCGAACTCATCTCTACCAGACGTTTGGGTCATAGGAGTATGTTTGTGTGTGAATGGGAGTCCATGCTTGCCTAGAGCCTCTACTACCC